>NW_019154182.1:1049971-1493459 GCF_002288905.1 Enhydra lutris kenyoni | reverse complement strand
GGGGGGGAGGGCAGTTAGTACTGGGTCTTCCCTGTGGCCCCTCACCTCCTCCTGCAGGAGTCACTGGGAGAGAGAGAAAGAAGGATCTTTTGTCACACTGCTTCAATCTCCAGTCCTCTCTAGACAGAAAAATGGTGCCTAAAGAGGATCCTCTAGTGAATGGAGTGCACTCTTAAGAATTAAACTGCACAATTTGGAAGCTTTCCTGGTTCAACAGCACATCTGTGTGCAGTCGCTCTTCCTTTGTGCCTGGTCACACCTGAGCCTGGCATGGACTCCAGCCGCTGAGAACCCCCTCGGCTACTGCTTCTCTAGTTCCTCCCAAGCCTCATCTGGTGACATGACCACGCAGTCTGGTGGCACGGCTTTCTTGACATCAGCATTATTGGCATTTTGGAGAGGATAAGTCTTTGTTGTGGGCAACAGTTGTGGGCACCGTAGGGTCTCTAGCAGTCTCGCTGGCTTCTATCCCCTAATGCCAGTAGCATCCTCCAGGATTAACGATCAAAAATGTGTCCAGATATGACCAGGTGTCCCCAGAGTAGAAAAACCACTGGTCTAAATGTTACATTTCACAACTTCCATCGCTCGCAAGGCAGAAATTGTGAGGGTCAGCACCTACCCAGATGGCCCCCAATTATTCAAATGTATTCAGCAAATATCTATCAGTCACTGTTCTAGCAACTTGAGATATATCCATGAACAAAAGAAAGATCTTTGCTCTGAAGGAGCTAATGTTCCCATTGGGGGACAAGGGAAGAACAATGACTAGTAATATCAGCAATCAGAGCACCCGGAAGTGAAAGTGTTACAGTGAACAGAAGTAGGGTAACAAGAGTCAGGTGCGTAGGGTAAGTTGCGATTATAGATAGGGTGGTCGAGGGAAGCCTATTGAATAAATGACAGCTGAGCATCGGCCATGAAAGAGATCGAACCAGGAACATATCGGGATGGTAGCCAAGCAGAAGCCAAGACATTGAGGTGGGAGAGTACAGCCAGGGTAAGTAGGGGGAGCAAGAGTGAGAGTTGGGGAGAGATGAGGTGATCAGGCCACCATCAGGACATTTTTAAGCTATAGGAAGGTTTTGAGCTAAAGGTGGGAATAGGTGGAATAGGGAGCAGCTGTGATTTATAAGACTCACTTTGGCCGCTGTACAGAGCTCACTTGGGACCAAGGGAAGAGTCAACATAATGAATTCAGTGGTTACTTCATTAGTCCAGACAAGAGATGATGGTGGCTTGGATGAAGATGGTGACAGTGGCTGAATTCTGGACATATTTGGGATGAAAAATCAAAAGGATTTCCTGCCCAACTAGCTCAAGAACTGAGACAAAGAAAAGATCAAGGATGACTCCAAGAATTGCACTTGAGCCATGGGAATAAGGGAGCTGCTGTCACCTGAGCTGGGAATGCTGTAAAGGGAGCAGGTTTGGGAGCAAGGTAGGAGAGGTCTGGTGGACAGCCAGGTGGTGACTTCTGGAAGCCAACAGAGATGGGCAGTGGGGGATGGGCGAGAGTCTGGATTCTCATTAGAAGAAAGGCCATTCCCCAGCCCAACTGCTCCCTCCTTCCCACTCCGGCAAACCCAGACACCTTGAGATTCCGTTCAGAGGAAGAGGGCATCCCCAAAGGGTGGAGGTCCCACTGCCGCTGGACAAGAGAGATGGGGAGCAGGGTGTAAGAGGACGGACCTTCTTCATATCACTGGTTCAGACTGGACAGCCCCTCGACTTACACAGGAAGAGGCAGGTCCAGGAAAGTGAGGTTCCTCACCTGGTGTGACTCAGCAAATCTCCAGCACAGCCCATCAAGAAGCCAGATTGGACCCTGTATTTTGTGCTCCGCTGTGCCCAGTGGACATCCCACATTTGGGTCCCCTGGCCCCAGGCTCAGCCCTCTGGGAATGCCCCTGACATCTCATGCGCACCCCAGGCAGCCGTTAGCAGGGTTTCCCACCCCCAGCACTTCACCCCAACTCCCAGCCCAACCCCACTACATCCCACCTGGACAGCCCGCACACACACCCAGGAGAAATGTCAGCTCTCTACAATAGCAATTCAGAACCTTCCACCCGCACTAAATCCACTCTAAAAAATATCAAATTATTTCCATCATTAAATCCAAAATGCCATAAAACAAATTGCATCTTGGCTATTTATCTGGAAATTTCTGTAGCACTCATTGCCGGCACCCCTGAGTGCTTTAGCATACGGAGTGGCTCAAGATGAATTGCCGTGTCCACTGGCTGGTTACACAGCAGCATTCAATGGAAATGTGGTGTTTTATTGGCCTTTTTTCTAATAAGTGAAAGAAAAGCCATTTTCCTCCAAAGTCGGGTGGATGTTTGGAGCGTTCTTCTTAGCGGCTGTGCCAGACAAACAGGCTGATTCTTCCAGAAGCCCTGCCCTCTTTATTGGGGGATTCCCAGATTTGGGGTCCCAGAGATTTCCTGCACAACCCCAGGGACTTCTAGATGCCTGAGCCCACAGCAGGAGCACATGAAATAGCAGCAGCTGTTTATTGAGTCCCTAACACAGGAGACACCCTCCTGGACACCTCTTCTAACGCCTGTGGCTGTGTGTGCTGTGTGTCTGCATTCCTGTTCTACACCTGGAGGTCAGAGAGGTTGGAGCACCTACTTCTCAGTCATCCAGGGGTATCTGCAGATTCCTGGGGCCCCACCCTGTTCTCCGTCATGGACACAGAGAGCTCCATTTCGGACTGTGTCAGGGGATTTCTGGAGGCAAGAAGTGGGACCTTAGATGGGAGGGAAGAGGTGTCCAAAATTGAGAAATGATTTTCCCAAAGGTGGGCTGGGGATAAATCTGAGCTTGGCCTCGCACTGCTGTGTCCTTTTCCCATGATACTTCAAAACTGAAACTACTCAAAAAACCTTCAATGACTCACCACTGCCTAGAGAATGAAGTCTGACTGTATTTAAGGCTGCTGGCCATTATCTGACTGTCCAGTTGAATTCCCTGACTCACTCGCATTTACACTCCCTCCAGCCAGCCCTACCTCACCATCTAGGGCCTTTGTCGTCCCCTCTTCAGAGTCCGGAGGATCCTAATAGGTCCTCCTAGACTGTTTTTCTGTCCTAAAATGGACTTTTCTGAACCAAACAGACTCCTTGTACTTTTCCCCAAATTCCCTCTTTACCTCTTTCTCCCTGGGCTCATGCTAGTCTCTTCCCCTCGAGTGCCCTAACTTTGCTTCATTCTCTGTTTTAAAATCTCCCTGTCCTTCAAAGTCCAACTAAACACCACTTCCTACAGGCAGTCCCCCTTGATTACCAGTCAGCAACAAAGCTGCTTGCTGCCCCCCATCTTCCCATGCATTTTCTATCAAAGCTGTCCTATGGTCCTTCTCTAATACTCTCTCGTGAGAGTTATCTGCGTGTGAATTTATATATTTGTTGCTTCAGTTCTACCAGAACTATCTGAGAGGTCGTCAGAGCCCATCATGAAGCATTGAAGGTCTGCTGGCAAGTAGAGAATCTTGGGCACCAACCTGAGGGGCATTTTGTTTCTACAGACAAACCGATTAATCCAGAAAGTCTGCATTGGAGAGAACAACGTGATAGAAGAAGAAATTCGTGTGAACAGAAGTGTGCATGAGTGGGCCGGAGGGGGCGGAGGTGGGGGCGGAGCCACCTACGTGTTTAAGGTAAGTCTGGTAGCCCCAGCTCCCCATGGGCGGTGACCTCGGGC
Source organism: Enhydra lutris kenyoni (assembly GCF_002288905.1). Lineage (NCBI taxonomy): Eukaryota > Metazoa > Chordata > Mammalia > Carnivora > Mustelidae > Enhydra > Enhydra lutris. The sequence continues at coordinate 1,489,748 of NW_019154182.1, read as the reverse complement.
ATCACAGACCCAGGACGTGGACTTCTCATGACAGCCCTGGGAATGGAGCATGTCAGGTGTCCTTAGCCCCATCCAGAGATGAGCAAAGCGAGGCCCAGGGGGATGTAGGGGTCCCTATCTGAATGAGAAGAAGCAGGTTCTTTCTTCTCTTGCCAACATCCCAGTCCAATGACCCCATGCAGGTGTTGCCGTCCCTCTCTCAGAGTTCCAGACGGTCCCACGGTGCCCTCCTCTGTCCCACGGTGGGTTTTTCTGACATGATCAAAAGCAGGCAAAGGCTTCTGCTAGGTTCTCGCACCGGGACAGTGATGCTGAGGGCTTAATCTTGAAGTTACGGAGGTGAGAGCCAGAGGCCCTGGAGAGTGGGGAGGAATAGGGGAGCAGAGAGCCATGCTTATAAGCACCAGCGCCCAGTCCTCTGAGGCCAGGGTGAGCAGCTTCTAGAAAAGATCCATCCCACCTCTTTAGTGGTGCTTTTGCTTCTCTGACTGAACCCCGACGGGTATGGGAGCTGGAGGCGGGGATAGGGAGAGCGGACGGGTTGCTGCAACACGGGGTCAAAGCCCTCAGACCACTGGGATGTCACCCAGAGCCCAGCAAACACTCTGACACTCTGAATGCAGCAGTGGCTCAGGGGTCCCCAGAGTAGGAGCCCCACTCGCTTTCTCAGTCTCTGGTCATCTCCCCGGACAGATGAAGGACGGCGTGCCAGTGCCCCTGATCATTGCAGCCGGCGGTGGCGGCAGGGCCTATGGGGCCAAGACAGACACTTTCCACCCAGAGAGACTGGAGAATAACTCCTCGGTGCTGGGGCTGAACGGCAACTCCGGAGCCGCAGGTAAGACGCTGCAAGCCCGCGCCTCCCCCGGACCGGCCCCCGGGACTGTGCGCTCGGGCTCGGCCCAGCGTCATCACACACCTGCATCCCGGTTGCTGGTGCTTGAGAAGCTGGGAGCTCTGGACTCTGGTACCCATGTCGAGGGAGGGAGGGCGGGCTACAGCCTGGGGACCTGGAGGCGTCTTTACTGACGTGGGGTCTGAATTGCAGAGGTCCCCGAGCACAGGAGACAGGCAGCCTCCCTGGGACGGGCAGCCCAGCCTCCCCAGGTTTCCTCAAATGCAGCTGGATGTGAGCAGGTGGCAGCAGCGTGGGCACAGTCAGGCCTCCCTGGCCCTGTGGTTGGCGCCTCCAGGCCCCAGGCCACCAGCTCGCACGTCTAGCTGGAAAAGCTCTTTCAGGAACCTCCTTGGTCTAGCAATCCATGCTCCCAAGTGAGAGCCAGCCACACAGAAATCGGAGACAGACACCGAAGGGGCTGTGAATTCGGATTCCTCGGAAGCCGGCCATGTCTGAAGAGAAAATTCGGTTCAGTTTTATATTTTCTTTTCTCCACAGTCAGACCAAGGCTTTTGGGAGGCATTTAAGATTTGAGGTTAATTAAGCAAGTACTCAAACTTGCCCTCCTAGTGAGAGATGGCTAGAAGAGAAGGAAGCGTAGAAATAGGGGTTGGGACCTCGGTGAGGACGAGGACGACCCAGTGCTGCTCCTGGCGCTCTGGCAGGTTGTTTTCTTTTCCATATATTTGCTTAAAAGCTCTAAGACAGAGTGGGGGTGGGGGTCAGAAACCCCCTCAGCCTGGGATTGCTCTGGGCACAAGCTAGAGTCACCGGCACCGGTGGGGTGGTGGGCAGGGGCAGACACGGTATCAGGGCGAGGTCATCCTAATTTATTTACCACGCTCACGGCCCACTTCAGGTCCCTAATGTTGCCAAGGGGCCTTCCCTTTGCCACGAGACATCAATAGCCCTGAAAGGCCCATGCGCCACCCTCTGGCTGACAGAAGGGAGGCCAGCTGCTTGAAACCCAGGCCAGATGCCACAGGCCTGCAGGTCCCAAAGCTGACTTGCCTGGAGGCCTCGATTCGGTTCTGATTGTCCCTGTTCTAGACCGAGCTTGTTCCTGACCTTGGCCTCCTGTCCTAAAACCCGGCTCCTTCTCTCTAGCACAGTAGTGATCTCCATCCTCAGATCCCACACCTAGACGTCCCTCTGCTGCCCCCTGGGGGTCCAGAAGCGCCTCTGCCAGGCATTCTTCCAGAAGGCCCTTCCAGGCCCGTTAACCCTCATGGTTCCACAGACCCACCACGGCTGTTTCTCCAGGTCCTCCCCACCCATCGCCTACTGGAACAGAAAACACTGTGGGGGCTTCTGGAGTAGACTGCCTGTTGAAATGTCATATGGAACAATATAGGGGGGAGACAGAGAGGGCCCTGGAATCTCAAGGGCCAGCAGGAGAGATTGACTACGGCTGGCCTATGGCCTAAAGATAAAGTTGCCTTCGACCTCAGCTCTGTAAATAACATTTCCCCCTCGAGAGTTCAGAGCAGACCCAGGCATTGGGAAGCACAGCTCCGGTGACTGTCATCCCAAGGGGACTGCCCACCCCTTTCCTCAGTCCCTTCCCCAACCCCATCTTCCCTGCCCCTGACCTTGGAGCAGTTCTTTAGAAGCGGTCCAGCAAAACGAAGCTACAGAGTGTGAAAACCTCTACACACCCATGTTCTACCTCTTACGCCCAACCGTCCCTACATGTCATGGTTTAGGAAGTGTTTGGCACACCCACTGTCCCCTTCGGTCTGAACATCAACCCAATGAGGCAAGTCTTACTATCCCCGAGTTACAGGTGAGGAAACTGAGGCTCAGAACGGAGAAGAGCTGGCCCACGGTTTCAGAGCCAGTAAACAATAAAGCCCACTGGGTTGTCTGGCCTAGTCCAGGATCCGTGTAGAGGAACCCCGCCACAGCGACCCCAGCAGGGTTTTGACGGTTGGCTGCCCACAGACTGGCAGGTCCCAGTCCTTGCTGGGATGAGAAGCATTGAGGAAACCAAGTCCCCACACAGCTGTGGCCAAAGCCGGTCTCATGAGGGCAGAGGGCACGCTCCTGTTTTTCCAGCTGTGGATCCTGAAGCCCGGAGCCCTCCCCAGCCGCTGGGTGCTGTTGCCGGAGCAAGCATCCTCAGAGCCCGCGGTGTCCTGCCTCCCCTGGCCGGCACCCCCTCACTCGGGGTTTTCTCCATCTCTTCCTGCAGGTGGCGGAGGTGGCTGGAATGATAACACTTCCTTGCTGTGGTCTGGAAAATCTTTGCTGGAGGGTGCCACCGGAGGACATTCCTGCCCCCAGGCCATGAAGAAGTGGGGGTGGGAGACAAGAGGGGGTTTCGGAGGGGGTGGAGGGGGGTGCTCCTCAGGTGGAGGAGGCGGAGGATATATAGGTAAAGATGATTCGTGTTCAAGGTGTCACTCCCTCCCCTCTTAGTCCTAGGCACTCCCTGTCCTCTCCCTGGTCCTCGCCTGCCCTCCCCTGCCCACCCCAAGTGTGGACTGTGATGTCACCATGCACGCCTTCCTCTCAGCCCCATAGGACCAGCCAGAGGCAGGGTGTTGGCTCTCGCGCCAACATCCTGCCTCGAGGCTTCAATACCAACAGCTTCAAGACCTCGTGCATTCTTGATGACCGCTCCCCAAGCCCATGATCAAGGGCTTTGATTTCCTAGACTATTCTCTGAGCAACCTCTAATGGCGCACTAGCACGAGAACCTTGGCGGCCACACTCCCCAGGCCCGTGCCTTCCTTCGGACGTCCTGGCCTGAGTCTTTGCCAAGCCAGCTCCTTGAGGGCCTGGTCTGTGGCCTCTGGCCTCACCCTCTCCCTTCCCTGCCCCAGCCCACCAGCTTCCAGAACTTTGCCCCTCTCTATGCCGAGAGGCAGCGCCAGCCCAGCCCATCAGCCAGCAACCAGCCACAGGCCCCAGCTCTCCTCCGAGCTTCAGAGCAGAGCTCGAGAGCCTTCTGAAGCTGAGAGGCTGGGAGGCTGGGAGGCTGGGAAACTGGAAGACGGTGGCTCCATCATCCCCACAGATTAGGAAACAATGCATGCCCGCACTGTGATGTTCTGTCTGTGTTTTGCTTTACGCTGTGTGTGAGACACTTGTGTTCACCAGACACTCTTCTTTTCCAAATTCTGGGTGGGAGGGAGGAGCCTGAGGGGGGAGCCCAGAGATAACCCAGCCCAGCTGAAAGGAGGGACAGGAGCCTAAAGGCACAGGGGCCCATCCCCTCCCCCCATGCCTCAGCCTGACCCCATGGGACTGGAAAGCAACTCCTCAGTGCTACTGGCCTGGCCAGTTCTGGAAGAGGCAGCAAGGGGCTAGTCCAGCCTGAGGACAAGAGACCCCTTCTGATTCTTGTTCACATGACCTGCTTCCGAGCAGCCCCAGTGCAGTGGCGGGGCCTCCCCGGCAAGGGGCTGGCCCGGAACTGGAGGGAAGGCGGCCCTCACACCCAGCATCTACTGAGCCCCTCCCCAAGTGCCACCCCTGTGCCCCAGGCCTCCCTTCCCTCCCCACCACCCCACCCTGAGGCCCTTCCCCGCCCCGGGGGCCCCTGCATGCCCCGCTGAGCGCAGATGTGCTGAGACCTGGGCCCCCCGCCTCTCTGCACTCAACTCTTCTCTGGTTTGGCACAGGCGGCAACGCGGCCTCAAACAATGATCCCGAGATGGACGGGGAGGACGGGGTTTCCTTCATCAGTCCGCTGGGCACCCTGTACACCCCTGCTCTAAAAGGTATCCCCTCCGCCAAGCGACAGAACTGACCCGCTCAGGCCAATTCTCCCACCTAGACAAACCTCAGGGCCCCGGACACGAGTCCAAGATACAAAGGCATGATCATGGGTCCCTCACAGCATCCTTCCCACTGCTCATCTCGGCAGGATGTGTGGTCTGATACAGACCTAGAGGCAAAAGACTGACTTTCAGGCAGGCCGGTCCTAGAAAATGTGACAGTTATAGTCCCCTGAGCTGGGCCAGCCAGCCCGAGAGGCTCACACTCGGAGCCTCCCCTCTGCCTACAAAAATGCATCCTCGTGTCTCCCTAACACCTTCAGATGCGTCAGGGACATCCCTCCCCACTGCGGTCCTTCAGGGGCGGGGGGACAGAGGGACGGGGGCCAGAGAACCCACCCGACCTGCTAGAGATAAAGCACAGACACCAGGAGCAGGGTGCGGGGTGGTCCCCCTGCCACAAGCCGAGGCTGATCCTCCCTTCTTGTCGCCAGTGATGGAGGGCCACGGGGAAGTGAATATTAAGCATTATCTAAACTGCAGCCACTGTGAGGGAGACGAGTGCCACATGGACCCCGAGAGCCACAAGGTCATCTGCTTCTGTGACCACGGGACAGTGCTGGCTGAGGATGGCGTCTCCTGCATCGGTAAGAGGGCAGCGAGCGTGGTGACGGGCCCAGAGTATGAACCAACGGTGGCTGCAGCTGGTGTCTGTGATTCTGGGACACCTCAGACATAGTTTTGTAAGCATCTCACCCCTGTCTGTCTGCCCCAATACGGGCGCTCTCAGGACTGGGCAGAGGGTCCTGTGTGTGAAAGGCAGGTCGTGGCCGAGGAGGAAGCCCCAACGTGTCCAGTCCCACCCGTAAGCCAGGGCGTGAACCCCCACACTCCTACCAAGGGGCCATTCTGTCTACACTGAACACCCACCCCGCATGCCAGGGACCCCACTGCCCCATCAAGAGTTTGCAAGCTGGACTTGCAAAACCTCTCAGGTGCTTGAAGACAGAGCTGTGTCCTCCTCCTGCTACAAGTCTCCAGATGGAATAAGGCATTTGTTTCCATCAGTTCACACGGGACACTTCTGTGTCTCCTCCCCATCCCGTGTCCTGCATCTGCTGGCGTTCCAGTGACAGTGTCCTTGTGAGATCTAGTGTCCAGGACCAGGCAGGCTGTCCCGGTGTGGGCTGTGCGGGTGCGCACCCAGACCCTCTCTCCGGCACTCCGGGCCCAGTGTGCAGGGGCCATGGGCAGTAACTCAGCCGCCGGGTGTCACTGTCCGGCACCCTCTGCTCCTGGGTCGTCCTGAGTCTGTGCTCACTAAGGACTCTGAATGTCTTCCATAGCCATTTCTGGCTCACCTTCCTACCCTCCTCCTGTCGTTGTGCCCTTGACATCTGGGATCAATGTCCAGAATTTGATATTTATGCCTGTCGGGAGTTCCCTCCACCCAAAAGCTACTATTCAAAGTCGTAAACCAGAATGAGCCCACTTCCTGCCCTCAGCCCTCTGCAGAAGGCCTCCAGGGTGGGGGAGGAGCGGCTGGCATTGGTCCAGGTGGGGGAGGGTATTTCTCTCTGGGAGCTAGCTCAGAGAGCGATCAGCGATGTCACCAGTGCCCCACTGGGACCTATCTTGCAGTGTCTCCCACCCCAGAGCCCCACCTGCCGCTCTCACTGGTCCTGTCTGTCGTGACCTCAGCCCTTGTGGCAGCCCTGGTCCTGGCTTTCTCAGGCATCATGATTGGTGAGTGTGCCAGAGCCCTGGGGCTTCCGGGCGGCGTGGGGTTGGGGGCGGGGTCGTGAGGATGGCCGATCGGGTGGAACAGAACAGCATCTCCTGCTTCGCTGTGGATACAGAGGTGTCGCTGTGGGTGGATGGTGATTAGAGCAGCCCAAGCCAGCCTCAATAGAAGCCCCCTCCCCCAGCCCCCAGCACCACGTTCCTTCCCTAGAGGAACTGCTGATTCCATGCCTCGACCCCATATTGAGCCTTCTAGAGGCACTCTGCAGAGGAGGACACAGTCGCTAAAGGTCGCCTCACCCCCAGAGTCCACTTTCAGCTGCCATCAGACACAGGCTCCCGGGGACCCCTGGCTTTGCTCACTCCCCAGGGAAGACCCCCAGCCCCGCCCTTCCCCACGTCAAGCAGGCAACGCAAAGTTAGTTTGTAAGTGTTTCTGTTAGGCCTGTGAGCCAAGGATCTGGTAGGCAGGTCTCAGAGGGCTCACCGTGGTCAAGCCAGGCCCTTACTGCTGGAAATGCACGGGGCTGGTGGGCAGGGCATGAAGGCGGGCAGAGGGAAGGCTCGGCAGGCTCTCAGAGCAGCTCCTTTGGGGAGCTGGGGGGCCAGTAAGGGAGTCAGGGGTGGACAGGGGGAGGGCAACCGGCATTATTTCCCTATATGACGCCGTCTTTCCAAGGGACAGGATGATGACAGCGTCCACTTGCACACTTACCACGTGCCAGGTGACTTACACACTTCAGGTCACTGAATCCTCGCCCCCCCACCCCCCGCCCGAGCGTGGTTGGTCCATTTCAGAGAGGCGGGCCTGAGCCCGCAGCCGTTGATTCGCTTGCCCTGGCCTCTGACTAGGGCGACTGGGCTTTCCAAACAGAAGCCACCTTGTGCATCCCAGTTTCGTCCTGCCTCCCACGGACTTGGCCCTACAGAATGTTCTCACGGATGGACAGTAAGAGCAGGGATAATGGTCACTGCCCTGGTAGAGCTCTTCAGAATTTTTCAAAACCATCTTACGTTGGTGGCTTCATTTCCTTATGCCATCCCCAAGGGTAGGGAGAGGGAGGCGGGGGTGCTTAGGGGACAAGCAGGAGTTACTCTCCCTGCTGGCAGAGAAGGAAGCTGGGCCCAAAGAGGGCGTGTGACCTGGTCGGTGTTGCTGAGCCTGTAAATAATGGAGGTGGAGTTAGAACGCACGCGGGTCCTCCGGCGCCAGCGGAGAGAGCTCTTCAGTCCCTGGCGGTTTCCAGCTGTAGGAAGCCAAGGGACCAGGACACCCAGCTGCACCCTGAAGGCCACCACCACATTTGGCCCCCCCAGCGACAACGCTGAGCAGACTCTAAGGCAGGTCCGTCCCGGGGAGACAGGGACCCCCCTCTGAGGGCCGACTTCAGGCTTCGGAACTTGCAGCAATCTTGCTGAAACTTGTTTAGACTGCGTGGCCCTGCTGGGTCTTCCCTCAACCTTCCCTCGTGCTCACACTGGGGGGGTCAGACTTTCACCACCGCCTGATGGCTCTCCCAGCCTACCCCTGCCCCTCCCCACTGCCGCTCAGCCACTTCCCCTGCTGAAATCCTTGCACACTGAATCCTGTCTTGGGTCTGCTTCTCAGAGGACCCCAGCTGACGGGCTTCTGCCCCCATAGGAGACAATCAAATCTCGTTCATTTACAAGATTTTAAACTGTCCATCTCCTTTAAATGATCTTTCATTTTGTTAGTCTTACTAAGTGTGATGGAAACGTTTAGATCCCCGAGGAGGAGATGGAGATCCAGGAGGGCTTCCTGGAGGAGGCAGCCCATCCTGGGCTCCAAGGGGCCAGGCGGCCTGGTCCAGGCCACCTTGGGCTGTGTTGCAGCTAACATTCGTCTGTGCGTAGTGTACCGCCGGAAGCACCAGGAGCTGCAGGCCATGCAGATGGAGCTTCAGAGCCCGGAGTACAAGCTGAGCAAACTCCGCACCTCCACCATCATGACGGACTACAACCCCAACTACTGCTTTGCGGGCAAGACCTCCTCTATCAGTGACCTGAAGGAGGTGCCTCGGAAAAACATCACCCTCATCCGGTGAGTGCCCCACCCCGGGCAGCGGGGGAGGGGGATGGCACATGGGGAGGAGTCCTTGGGGGCTGGATGTCATCCCTGCACGGTGGATTTTTCTAGCCACAAGAAGCCAGCAAAGCCACCTCTCGGGTCATTTCCAGCCCTCCCAGGAGAAGGCTTCATGTCCAGGGCCATTTGGGGAGGTATTAATCGTTTATTTTAACAGCCCATCTATTCACGGGGTTTGCAGTGAGAGGAGAGCAAGATGGGAGGGACCAGGGCCTGCCTCAAAATCCACTCTAGGGCTCCCTCCAGAGTCCTCTGGGCCCCGCCTTCTCCAGGAGGAGCCAAGTGCCCCTCCTCGGAGCTTCCAGAGCCCCCCATGCCTTCCTCCATCATGGACTGAGCACATCCCGCAGGAGTGTCTGCGGGGGATCTGTCCCTCCCCAGGGCGTAGGAGCCTCTCCCCGGGCAGGGCCGTGTCTTCACCTCTGCGACCCCAGCAGAGATCAAAGACTTAGTCTTCATTGAATGAATGAACCGTTCAACCAGTGTCCTGAATCTCTGGTTGGAACCTTTCTTGCTGGGTTTCAGATAAGGTAGTGGAGGCCTGGGGTAGTCTAGCAAAGCCAGGTGGGGGGACGTTGTGTGTGTATGTGACCCCCTTCCTCTAGTGTGTCTCCTTCTCATGCCCCTCCACCCTCCCCCCCCACACACCCACACCCCCCCACCCCGCTCTGCCTCACCCTGCCTTTTCCTGTGCACAGGGGACTAGGCCACGGTGCTTTCGGGGAGGTATATGAAGGTCAGGTGTCTGGAGCGCCCAGCGACCCGAGCCCCCTGCAAGTGGCTGTAAAGGTAAGAGGCGGCCCCACCTTGGGCCTGACCTTGGCCGGCAGTCTCTGTGGGCCTCAGCTCTTGGCCGACAGCCTCCTCCCACTGCAGCTCACAGTCTTCTCCTTCCCACCCTCCCCTTCTGCGCCCAGACGCTGCCGGAAGTGTGTTCTGAGCAGGACGAACTGGATTTCCTCATGGAGGCCCTGATTATCAGGTAACTAAAGCCACAGAGAGGCATCCGCACCCCTGCTAGACATTCCTGTCAGTCTCCAAGGGAAGCGGTGTTGTCCCCCAGCGCCCCCTTCCTCTCCACCAGGAGACTCCCTAAAATTCTTAACACATCTTACCGGAGGGAAATAGCCTCAGGTGGTTGTCCAAGAAAAATATCTCTGCGGCCTAATAACGGAGATGTCACTCTGCCTTCAACGAGCAACCCTGTGTCATCCAGCGGGGTGCCCCCTTTTCTTAATGGCGCATGCTAGTTGTTGACAGGGGAAGACACACGTTCACCCCAGGTGACTCTTCCACTTGGCCTTCACCAATCCAGCTCTCAGATCTTGTGGAAAGGAAGTGTCCCCCTAAGATGAGGAAGGCCCCCGCACCCTGGTCCAGACCAGCTGGCTTGCGCCCTTCAGCATGTGGCTCTGGGGACCCTCCCTAGAAATCTCAGTGCCCAGGGCTCCTGAGGGCATGTGCTCTGGCAGCAGATCGCCTTCAAGAGGACACAGGTGCTTGACCTTGATATCTTACCATGCTTATGGCCTCCTGTGACACAGGAGAGCCTCAAACGTCCAGACAAAATGGGGTGGTTGGGGTTACCACCCCCCCACCATGTGGAAGTGGCAGGGGAATAAGGCCAGGACGGCCTATGAGGTGCCTATGGAGCGTAGATCCCAGAGGATGGGCCCCCTTGCTCTTAGGGTAACATATTTTCCGATTAGACATATAAGCCATGATTATTGAATACAACTTGGAAAGTGTAAGATGATATGGAAGGAGACCCAAATCATCCCTTCTCTCTGTTGGCTGCTATCCCATCGCTACCGGATTTCAGTGAAGAGTGGTGTGGTCCTTCAGCTCTGCACGACTGTGCCCACAAGGAATGCACCGGCCCCACTGCCCCCTCCCCATGTCCTAACAGGATCCCATTAACAAGAAGACCCAAATCGTAGGGCCTCGTGGCCAGACTCAGTCCCTCCCCATGAGCACCCCCAGGGAATGTGCCTAGGGCCCTCTTCCTCACTCTCGTTCACATGCAATCCCTGGAGGAAGCAGTTCCTTCAGCTTCTCTGCCTGACGGCTTCCACGAAGAGCTCCCCCATGAATCCTAGGCAGCAGTCCGTGCACCGATGTCCAAGAGCCTGGCTGCTCTCTCGCCCTCCCTCCTTCCCTCCGCCCCCACTTCCTCACCAAGGACTGTGTGGTGTCCTCCTGCCTCCTGTCCAGTTCTGAACCCCTGCCCAGCCTGCCCTCTGCTTCTTCTGCCTGCTGAGCGGTGAGATGCCCCCCAGCCTAGGCTCCTTGTGGGATCCCTGCTACCCACACTTACATAATGCGGTTGCAGAAAACAGAACTTGGTTTCCCGCTTTTCCGGCTTAAGATTTTCCCAGACTCAGCTCAATTAAATGTGGTCACTCCCCCTCTGCTCTGCAGCAAATTCAACCACCAGAACATCGTGCGCTGCATTGGGGTGAGTCTGCAGGCCCTACCCCGCTTCATCCTGCTGGAACTCATGGCAGGAGGAGACCTCAAGTCCTTCCTCCGGGAGACCCGCCCTCGCCCGGTGAGTGAGGCCCAGTGTCACCCTCGTGGTTGTGCCAGGGAATGGAGCAGAGGCCGGGAGGAGTGAGAGTGGGCAGCCCAAGGAGCCACACCCTCAGTGAGATGGGAGTCGGCCCTGGGACTTGGATCTGGTGGAACGGCCAGGAGAGAGGGGACAGAAGGGGGACACCGGCTGAGCCCATCCTGGGGAGCTTGAGCCGGGCTTGTGCAAGGGTTCCTCCCGCCTGAATCCACTTTTGTGGCCTGCTGATTCCAAGAATTAGGGACAAGCACAGAGGGGACTCTCATGCCGGCTATGTCATTCGCTCAGCTGACTTGGGGACCGGGCATTCTATGTCTACTCATTCTGAACCCCACTAGCTTCATCTCTTAAGTGGGGACATCCTGACCTTGTAGATTTCCTGTCAAAATAAAATACTGAAATATTTATGAAGGTTCTGCATGTGTGTCATGATTAAGGGGCTGGAGCTTGGGGGAGCCAAGAAACCTAGGTAGGCCCAGGAATGGGTCACCCGCCAGCCCTGACTGGCCATTAGACAACCATGTGGCTTCCGACTGTGAGCACTCTAACCTCAGGACCGGCAGTGTGAAATCCAAGGGCTGGACTGGACCATCCCGGAGATGGTTCTAAACTCTAAGATGTAGCCCACAGGACGTACCCTGAGTCTAGCTGCCCACTCCTGTCTCTGCTGGGGTCTTCAGGAGGCCTTGAGCATCAGGAACTGGAGCACAGCTGATCCCCAAGCCAGGACCTCAGCTGCTGGACCGTGACGACCACAGGGAAGACTGGCACTCTCCCCACCCCCAGGAAAGCAGAGCAAGAAGATAGCGGCTTTGCTGCAGAAAGCCCAGAACTGAACACCGTGTTCTCAGGGACTTGGACTGGAGGCCAAAACCTTGAAAGGTCACACCTGCCCTTACCCCCACCATCAATCAGACTGAAGTTAGGATCCCTGAGCCCTGGGAGCCTCCACATGACCTCTCAGCCTCTGAGAAGAAACCGGTCTAACTCCCTGCAAAGATGAGTGTGTGCAGCTGTCACAGCCGGCAGGAGGCTGAGGGGAACAGCGAGCAAGACCAGCCCCATCTCATGATAACCGTCATCAGCATTATCTTCATCTTCCTCGTGGTGGCCACATTTCTGAAACCCCCCTGTGAAGTAGACGGCATAGCTCTCACCTTAGTTTCACAAGTAAGAACACTGTGACTCAGAGAGGTTAGGTGACTTGCTGAGGCCACCCAGGAAGCAGAAGAGCTGAGACGAGAACTCAGAGCTTGGGACGGCTGATTCAGGGCTTACTCCAGCCTACCATCTGCTTATCCCAATGATCCTCTTCAGGAAGCCAAGGACTACCAAGATGAGGTTGGGTCACTGAGTACCCATATGGCCAGCTGTGCCAGCATCTGTGCCGGGTATGGACACCAGCCTCAAAGACCTTCCCACCACCACTCAGCGAGGCAAGGCCTTCAGCTTTTGTGCCCTGAGATTCTCAGTAGTGCTTCTGGCTTAGGTCAAATAAAGACACATGGCATCACACTTTGGAAAGAGACCTAGCTCTGGTTTTCCTCCTGGACACTCCCAAGGCTTGAGAAGGCAATATTGTGCACGCAAAGGACAGACTTGCTTGTACAGGGGACCTGGGACCCCGTCACTTGGCAAGACCAAGGACGTGGGGGGTGGGGATGGAACTTCCCTCTCTCTTGCAAACAAAAGCATCTCTCTCTTGTGATGATAAAGATGACTGGGGTATTGCCCCAAAGAGCAAAGTACCAGCAAGGAAAGGCGGACCATTCCCACCTCACCACCTCCTACCCCTGCTCCACCCTAAGGAGCCTGAGGCCAGGTTGTGATCTCTCAGGGCAGGCGTTGCCCAGGGGATGGAGCTGCCCACAGCCGGAAGCTGGTCGACTCTCCTTGGGAGAGCCACTTCTGAGGGTCAGGATCCCACTCACCAAATCCACTCTTCTAACCCTTGACCCCACTTCCTCCGTGCGGCTCTCCTTGCCAGCCACGCCCCCAAGTCCTGGTAGCGTCCCCACATCCTCCTCGCTTTCACACGTACCCACCCATCCCAGGTGAGCTGGTCCTTCCCGAGGTGCCTCAAAAGAGGGGATTTTACATGTTGGATGATAGCTCCCCAGAGGGCGCCCTGGCATGTATCTGTGGCCACAGATTTGCTGTGGGGGTTGGGAGATTTGCTGGGCATTGGGCACGGATTCTCAGAGCCACAAAAGCCAGCTTAGCCGGGTGGGGATTGGGCTGACTGTAAGAAAGGAATATCCACTGTCATGGGCAGGGGGCGCTGTACCGGTAACACCCACGGGATGAAGGATGGAGGGACTGGCCAGTGAGCATCGCTGCTGGAGAAGTACACACCAAAAGACGGTGGGTAGAGCTGTGACGTTCTTTTGGATTCCAAGACCTGAGTTCCCCCTGGTCCGTTTGTTCGAACCCCCTGAGACTCTCAGGGCTTCCCTGAGACCTACTGTGTGCTGGCGCTTGGCTGGGCATTCGGAGTCAGACAAGGTCTCGGTCCTCTCTTCCTGCCATCCCTTGGGTCCAGCAGCTCCATAGACCATCAGAACCGAAGGACCTCTGGCTTCAGACAACGGGTGTGCAGACATGAAGTGACAGAACCAATATGTACAGGGGCGATGGGACAGAACAGATGCTCCAGCCAACCCTGTCCATCATGGAAACAAAATTCATAAAAACCTCATTTGGTCCCAGGACCCCACCTTCTCAAGAAGGAAAGAGTCACGTCAAAATAATTTTACAGACCCAATCTTTATTCAACAAATATTTATTGAGGGTTTAAGATACGCCCGATACAGGCTAATAGCCGTCTTTGGTATCCGTTGATTCAATCAATAATGACAGAAGCCATTAAGGGGTCAGTAACCTCTCAATTAAAGGCGGCAGTCATTAACCACAACAGTGTCTGTACCTATTTGGAACATGGCAATGCCCATGGGTAGCAGCTCTGAGAAGATGCTCCAGGCACAGGAGGCTCCTGGATCCCAGAGATCACAGTGTCCAGGTGAGAGCCTCGGCTTTTGGCTCCGAGATTGCCAGACCAGTTCTGGCTCCAAAATGCATTTGGGGATTTGGTGTCAGTGAAAAGTCAGCCACATCAGGAGCCAGGAAATATGAGGCCCCAGCAGCAGGAACTTCTCACCATTTTTGGCAATGCTGCTTTTTGTACCTGCTTCTTCCTTTCAGTGTTCTCTCTTGCTCTTATATGCATAGATTTGAAATAAATCCCTATCCTGGGTGCTCCTGGCTGGCTCAGTCAGTTAAACATCCGACTCTAGGTTTTGGTTCATGATCTCAGGGTCCTGAGATCGAGCCCCGTGTCGTACTCCATGCTCAGCTGGGAATCTGCTTGAGATTCTCTCTCTCTCCCTCTTCCTCTGCCCCTCCCCTGCTCGCTCGCTCTCTCTCTAAAATAAATAAGTAAATCTTTAAAATACATCCCTATTCTGTTTTTCACTGGTGAAACAGTTCCTAACCCCTGTCCTCTGATTCTTCCCCTCCAAATGGCCCAGGAGCAGCTACTTCAGGAAGGAATAGACACCAATATTATCCTGCATTTTATTAGTATATACGTTACCCTTTGGGAAAAGCCCCTCAGAAGGGGTAACCAAAGAAATCATTCTCCTTCACTGGGCCCGTTTTCTCACTTGTAAAAGTAGGCTCCTTGGTCTAAACAGCGTCCCTGAAGGGAACACCGGCGCCCCGAGGAGCTACATGCTCACATGCGTGCTCAAAGGAATGCCGTGGTCAAACACGCGTGGTCAGAGAGCCTTGCTGTCCTATTGATTCGCAGTGGACATCAGTGTCGAACAAAGACGGATAATTTCTGCGCTCAGGGAACCGATCTGACCCAGGAATTCCCAGGCCTGTTTGATCAAATTCCATCCCACAAGCCCGCCTTGGGAAATACTGAGCAAAATCCTGGGTACTGGACGAGGTCTATGTCCATGACCACGGCTGCCCAAAGAATGGACGGCTGCCGAAGGAAGTGCCCCTCTGAGTGGCGAATCGCTGAAACAAAACAAAACAAAACAAACAAACAAACAAAAACAACAAAAAACCCTGATTCCAGCTCCTTCTTTGCCCAGGATCGATACAAATGCCATTGGACACAAGAGCTATGCTCTGCGTTGCTGGTTTACCAGTTTGACACAACAACTAAACCTTCCCCAGTTCTCCCCCAGACACGCACACACGCACACACACGCACACACACGCACACACACGCACAGCTTGCCAGCTACCCGCTTCTGTGCCGACTGATTAGTGGAGCAGTTAATTTGCTCTGAGCCGCCGAAGACAGGGAGCGCAGATAAACCTGGCCCGTGGGTTAATGCCTGGGAAGATTTAGTCCCTGCAGCAGCCCAGCCATTCAGACATCAATGGTCCTTGCTTCCTGAGTGATGGGGGCTAAGACACAAAGACACTCAGGGGAAGCTATGGCTGGTCCTCTCTTAGAGGAACAGAGCATTTTCCTGGAGAAAGAGAGAGAGAAGATATTTCTAATACTATAGCAAAAAGGATTAATATTTCCCTTGGAAATGTATTACTTTTTCACCCCCAGGAGACGGGTACTCTCTCCCAGTGCCCAGGGGTTCTGACCCTAGTCAGGCCCTTAGAGAAGCCAGACACAGGATCCATTTGCTGAGACTACCGTGGTCCTCCAGGCAGCCCACCGTGACTGCAGACCCCTTCATGAAGGATTCACTCTGGGCCTCTTGCTGTGGGTCCTTGTAACAATCTAACAAGGGTGGTAAGAACACACCTCTTTCAAGGACAGGGATACCGGCTTGGAGAGAGGCAAAGCAATTTGTCCCAGGCCACGCAGTGAGTAGAGGATGAGCAGAGATGAAGCCCAGGTCAGCCCAACTGGCCACTGAACTACGTTGCTACTGCATTTGTGGGCCCTGTTCTGAGTCGGCTGTACTCAGATTATGAGTACTCAGGCTGTACACAGTACTGTGCCCTGTGCCCGTGGATTCTCCATCCCTCCTCGGACATGTTATCCTGAACAGCCCAGTTTTAACTCCTAGGATGCTGCCTCCTCCAACCCAGATCTTTAAAGCTCAGCTCCCTGCTATTGGCTGTGTGACCTGAAGGGAATCACTTAGCCTCTCTGAGCCCTCAGCCTTCTCCTCTTTAATATGGGGATACCCTCTCTTCCCCACAACCGCACAAGATGTTGCATCAAAGGAGGTCGTGTGCATGGACTTGCTCTATTGCATATAAGGCACTGCCTGATGTTCCGTGGGCAGACAGCATTCCCTTCTCTAAGTTGTCTCCCCCAGAATCGAAGCATGCCCTAGAGCAGCTCACCTCCTCTCCGCCTCCCCCAGATCCATACTATTGCTCCAAGGAGTCCCAAGAAGGCCTAGATCTGGGGCAGAGAAAACTCCCAGCCGCCGTCTGGGTAAATCATAGTTCAGCTGTCATCAACCAGCCCACCCCCTCAGTGTTCCCTGAACTGCCGCCATGTGCTGAGTGTCACGCTGGGTACCGGGAAGTGGACACTGAAATCCCCACTCGGGGACCTCACTGTTTACTGTGACTTTTGCAACAGCAAAGTGAATGTGACACAGAGTGATAGCAGGCTGCTGCAGACTTTGGGGGTTTTAAGAAGGGCTGTAGCCTTCTGGAAAGCCAGCTAGTTGCCCAGCAAGGCTGCAGAGGAAGCCGGGACGAGCTGCACCCCGGGGGTGGGGTGATCTCTCCTTTTGCACAAGAGACTTCATGTAGAAACGCTTGATGTCGCTCTTCATCTGCCCAGCATTTCCTGAAAACTTCTCTTTGTCAGTCCACTTTAGATCTATAACTGCTTGAAGAAGATTATCTCTTTAAACATTTTAAAACATTAGAACAGAACACTTTAAAAAAAGAAACACTTATCTCCCTTGATTTCTTCGCAGGTTTGTTTGTAAGTTCGGGAGGTTTGACTGTTTGTGGAGATTGAGGTGTAAGAACGAGCAAAATACACGGAAAGGGGGCGGGACACCTGCCCCATCCTGGGTTGCTCTCAGCCCCGCTGCACGTTGCACGGACCTTGGGGGCTGTGAACTTGCAAACACTATGCACCCCCCAGAGAGGTGGGTTCGTTGGTCTGGGTCGAGCCCCGGGCATGTGCGTTGAGAGCCGCCGCGTGATTTCCGAGGTGCGGCCGGGGCTGAGACCCAGCGGGGCAGGGCGTCCCTGTTCGCTCCTTGTCAGCTCTTACAGCCCACGCTGCAGATCTTCTCTGCCCATGAACTTCTGGTCAGTGGATCGCTTCTGTCTCTCCCACAGAACCAGCCCTCCTCCCTGGCCATGCTGGACCTTCTGCATGTGGCTCGGGACATCGCCTGTGGCTGTCAGTATTTGGAGGAAAATCACTTCATCCACCGGTGAGTCAAAGCGACCTTGCTCGTCCCTCTGTCTTCTGTGTGCTGCCCTGCGTGTCTCCAGGGCTCAAGTCCGCCCCCTGCCGAGTACAATGGCAGGTCTCTCTCCAGACTTGTCTGGATGACTCAACTTCGCCAGTCTTTGAGATAATTACAGACCCCGTCAGGGCTTCATTTACCCCATATGTAAAATGGGTATCATAAAATATCAGTCCCGGAGCCGGAGATGAGACGAGCTGTTCTTGACCTTGTGTGGGGATTCCCGCCTGCACCTTGTAGTCCGCTATCGCTTTAACGTTTCTCCTGTCTAGAAAACCAAGCTCCTTAAGGGCAGTTAGAGGAGCTCCTATTTTCACATATTTGACTATGGGTGACTCGAAGGCAGTTTTATTTCCCTTCATAACCCTGTTACATCTCAGGGCACAATTAATGTCTGTTGGATACAGTTTTATTTCTCTTCATACCCTTGTTACATCACAGAGCACAATTAATGTCTCTTGGATACAGTAATTTTTTTCTAAAATACTCTGAAATGAAGCATGATCATTTTTTTTTTTTGCTTCCATACTTCATTTCCTCTATTCTATAGGACCCTTACGTTTAAATGGCGTTTGATTAGGACATCAAATCCACGTGTAATGCTCTAGACATGATAGATAATACATATTTCTTTCCATGTGGATGTTGATGACTTTCTCAGCTGACACCTTGATTCTGAAATCTGAGAAGTCAAATAGATTGTTAGGCTCTTTGCAAAGCTCTTCCTAATGATATGCTTCTCAGTTAGTAAATACAAGCCTGGTGAATGAACAATCACTTTTTAACGCATGTCTTCAAAAAGTAGAAGACATGTTCGAAATAATTAGAATATGTAAGTACAAAGCAGTAAATGAGAGAAGCTGTGTGAGTTCAGAAATGGAAAAAGCATGTAAGCAGATAGCAAGCTATGCTTTCTGCCCCCAATAAAAATGGAGAAATTAAAGATCAAGGAGGGCACTCGCCTGGGCTCCTAAAGTTCCTAAAACCAGGCAATAAACGTTCACACCAGCATATCCTTCCACTGTCACTCCATCCCTTCGGTCCTCAGATATTCCTCTTGATTCTAACTCTGTCCAACTTGTAGGTCTTCTGCTTAATAGAAAAAACAGGAGTGAAAAAGGAGCTGGGACCAGTCCTTCAGGTTCTCCTCCAAAGCCACGCCCTCTGCCTCAAAGCACGTGCAGCCCTGCCATTGTTCTTGCCCTTTCTGTGGTGCCCAGAACTTTCCATAAATCTCAGCTCTGGGCTTTATTGCTGCTCAGACAGGACAAGGTTGTGGTCTTATTGGGATTCATTCTTGGCTAAAGCCATCTTTCCACCTGTTGTCTGTGTCCTCTAAGTCTGGACTCACTGGAGAGCAAGCTGGGCGGTCACCTTGGTGACTCCGGCCACCTGCCTTCCCTTCTCCCCAAGATCATTTCTGCTTTCTCATCCCTACCCCATGTTCATCACCAAGCATCCAGATTCTCCAGCTGAGGGAATCACGTTCTTCTTTCCTCTGACATTTTAAAATCTGCTTTCCTGAAGCCATGAGACATGTCAACTACATCCAGTGCTTTCTTCTTACAAATGATGAGAAAACAGGATCACAGTCACTCCAGGTTCTTACCAGTTCCACATCTGTACATAGTTACTGAAGGTCAGAACTGCATCCCAGAGTAATCATCTATTGCTACTTTTATCTTTTTTGAGAAGTGAAATTGTCAAAGACCAAATCAGGAATGTAGGATCTGCAAAGAGGATCTGCTTTATAAGCAAAAGGCAACATGGAACAGAACTTGTCCATCCCAAAACACAGCTTTTCTTCTGGGCTAACTGGCATTAGGAAAACATCTTTCACACCTCCTCACTGGCCACGAGCTCTGTGAATGAACTCTCACGGCACTGTGGCCTCTCATGCTCCCTCCTCCACCAACGTCCGCCACAAGATTCTCATAGGTTCCCGTGCATGCACATCTCCAGAATTCAGAGCGGAACTCCTTTCTCAGATGCACAGGCTCCCATTTTTCTATTAGATCTGTTTCCTTTGGACATGGTTTATTGACATTTCAAGAATTATGGGTCGTTCTACCAATTCTTGGTGTGTTCTCTGATATCACATTCACTTTTTTGCCATTAAATTCAAGATCACTTCTTTAAGCAAACATTTCATGCGCATCAGCGTAAAGACCTTCCTGGAGATATAAATATTGTTTCTGGTCTATTTCAGAGCATTTCTCTTGAGAAATGATGGCTATATATCCTACTATTTTTCTTCTTTTTGATGTCATATATGTTATGCTTTCATAGTTTTATTAGGGCATTTTATGCACCATTGGTCCTCAAAATTCAGCTGAAACCCTCTGTATCAAGTTGGTGGTATTAACACCAATTTCCCTCTCTGCCCCACTCTTCTGGTATCTTAAGTGCGCTAATGACCCCCCAGTCCAGATCCTATTTCTTTTCCCCATGTCCTCATTTCTCTACCAAAGATCAGGACCTTTGGGAAACACGAAAATATGAAAATGCTACCTGTACTCCCTAAGAAATACTTCTTTTCTGCCCACATCTTCAATATTATTAGAGACTTTCTCTAGACTTTCCAGACTTTCTCTAGATGCATCCTTCATTCTCACATGCATGTCAAGAATGGGTAAGCCATTGATGAGTGGATGTGTCCGGAGAGTTTTGATCATGCCTTCCAGGCATGCTACAGGAAAATAGGCCATCTGGAGTGCAACGGCAAAGAAGACATGATAACTTTATGACTTGAAAGAAATGATTCCTCGGCCCCAGAGCTATGATGCATACAGCTTAGCAAAGGCATTAGTGAAAATCATGGATGTAAGAACAATAGTAGCTTATTTAAAAGGAAAACTAGAATTACTGGGGAATACTATGACCTGCTTGAACTTGGTATCATGGAAGTCATGCTCTCCCAGAAGACCCCCCAGGCAACTGACAGAAACCAACAGCCATCTGCACAAAACAATAACCTGGGCCAAATGGCATTTCTTATGTCCCTATATGATCTTCTTTTAGCTTAAGTTTTTTAATAGAACGAGAACAGCGCCCTGTATCTTCTAGGGTTGTTGTGATAATCACCTAGGAAGCACTTAGAACAATGCTTAATACAGAGTAAAAGGCCAATAAATTCTAGTTCCTGTTATCATTACTTTCATTATTATTATCCCATTAAACATTTTCAATCATCTCCCCAAATCCGTTTCCACTCGCCTGTTAGTTCTGAGGGCTAGAATGGCTCTAGCTGTTTCTCTCATACTGGAGTATAGTGTAGTAAAGGCAAGAGAGGGCAGAGAAGGGAACTACTTGAACTTGAGATTGGAGGTGAAAATCCCTGTGATGAATATTACCTGTGTATCTTCCCAGAAATAAAATTAGGAAGTGCATTGTGTCTTTCCTTATTTTCTTCCCAGGGACATTGCTGCCAGAAACTGCCTCTTGACCTGTCCAGGTCCCGGCAGAGTGGCCAAGATCGGAGATTTTGGAATGGCCCGGGACATCTACAGGTGAGCAAAGATGGCAGTTATCCATCAAAGCCCCGTCTCCTCGAGAGAGAATGGGACGTGGCTGCCTATGCCCTAACTCATCTCTGGTACCGTCCATTAGCCACCTAACATTTCCTTAAGGCCTTTTCTAGGACATATGGCACCTCAGCTAGTGCACGTGCCTGGTGTGATCCTAATTCTGGGATCACACTGGCTGCCCTCACTGACACCATGTTCTTAAGGAGATCATCTTTCTGGTTCCAACTCTCTAATCCCAGAATGTTCTCAGGCACAGAATAACCCAGATACCTGATATGGAAAAAAATCTCAGTAAGGTTTTACTTCACCCCTCTCCTCAATACTCGGGAATTCTAAGTGGACTTGGCTCCCATCACTCCAGACAGGAGCACCCCGGAACTGACAGCAGAACGGCCGGCTGCCCAGTCTCCTCTACCTACCCCGGGAGCTGCGGGAAGGGGGTTCAGAGCCCATAGCTAAGCTTCATCTCTTCATCCCTGTCATAGTCTCAAGGGCACGTTAAAAAATAAAATAATTTTTCTAATTAAAAAGAAAGCTCTTTTGCTGTCCTTTACCTTACGCTTCTCTTCCCAACCCCTTGTTTCATTTTCAGCTGGTTATTTATGACCGTGACTGGCTGTGTGAACTGAGCAAGTCACTCCTTAGCATGGTCACTAACTACGCACCCCCCCAGTCCAGGGGTGGAGCGAGGAGAGATGGTCACAGAGAGCTTTCACTCTTTGGAGAGTACAGGGGACCCCCAAAGTCCCTTGGTTCCCCATAGAACTGGTAGCGATCAACACGGGAGGGAGTGCTGATGGCACCCCGTTCCTGTAGGGTAGCAGCGCGGGAAGGATCAGGGGCTCCTCTCTCCCTTCTCTTTACCTCTCAGAGGCTCCACGTCCCTCCCCCTCCCTTCTCAGAATACCCAGGATTCCCCTCCGTTCAACAGACTAAAGTTGCAGCAAGTTGACTTAGCAAGCGAGCCCTTCCCCTCCATCTTCAGCTCTGACGGCTCTCCTGCCCTAGCTTCACCACCCCAACTGGCCCACGGCCCCACTGTTCCCACACACGTGTGTGATGTCATGTGTCAGGAATGGTCTTCCAGAGAGTTCCTCACCATTCAGCTCCCTTGGCCCCCATCTGTGACGCTCTTCCTGTCTCTCACCACTGCCTCTGTGTCCCTGAGCTTCGCACACATCTCCATCACTATACGTGTTCGTCTCCACTGCAGGTGTCTGTGTGTCTGTTCCTCCCACTCCACGCTGGGGCGAGAGAAACTGTGACTTATTCATGTCTTCAGCACTCAGCAGAGTAAACACTCAGTCCAGGGGTCCCCCTTTATCCGCAGTTTCCCTTTCCCCAGTTTCAGTTTTCATGGTCAACAGTGTGGTCTGAAGGCAGGTGACCCTCCTTCCGACATACCATCAGCAGGTCAAGAGTCACCTAACTTCCTGTCCCAATGCCTGCGTCACTGGGCTCACCCCATCCCCTCACACAGGCTTGTTATCATCTCACATCAACCCAAGAAGTAGAGTGAGGACAGGACGGGAAGATACTTTGAGAAAGAGATGCCCCATTCACATTTCTATCACTGTACTGTTATAACTGTTCTGTAGTATAAATAGTGTTCATTATTAATCTCTCCCTGAGCCTAATTTATAAGTCAAACTTTATCATAAGCATGTACATAGGAGAAAATCCGGGGACCTGTAAGATCTGGTACTATCTGTGGCTTTAGGCATCCACTGGCAGTCTTGGGATGATATCTCCCATGGATGAGGGGAGACCATTGTTTATTGAAGTCATTACTCCGGGCGGCTGGTGGGGAGCTGCCTCCCTGAGCACACCCCAATAGGAGAATGCAGGGCTACGGGTGAAGCTGGCTTCAAAGGCGTGAGCTAACTTACTAGTTTTTGTTGGTGATGTCGTTAACGCAGCTCATGATAAAAACTGTTCGGTCACCTCACAACTTGGGAGGCAGCTCTGCCACCGGCCCTGTGTTCTCGGCTGGGGTGTGCTTGGGGGAGGCAGCGTCCCTCTGGCTCCCCAGATTATTTGCTGAGCTCCGCTATTGAAAGAAACACCACACAAGTCCCATGGAGGATCCAAAGCAGACAAGACACAGGCCCTGCTCTCAGTCCCCCCAGGTCGGATCTTCCATGATTGTGGGCCTCGGGCCCCAGGTGGAGTACTGTTAGTCCTTGTGAGCTAGAACACAGGAAACCCATCCAGGGAAACGCTACCGGATACTCTAGTCATTGCAGTGGGCCACTTCCTGTTAAACGACACCAAAGTTCTCCCCTTCATTTTCAACGACCCATGTGCCCCTCCTCTCCTCCCGAGCCCCAAGAACCCCTCACTCATCTCAGTCTTGGAATGGCCACAGCCCGTGGTCGCCTGGCAGAGCTCCCACTCAGAGCCTCCCTCCGGGACCAAGCGTGGGTCTCCTCTTCTCCCCACAGAGCCAGCTACTACCGGAAAGGAGGCTGCGCCATGCTGCCCGTCAAGTGGATGCCTCCAGAGGCCTTCATGGAAGGAATATTTACTTCCAAAACAGACACATGGTGAGTCTTTGCACGGCCGTCCTGCCGGTCTCGCTGTGGGCCTCACGCTAGTGCTCCCGAGCAAGTGCTCCCACGCTGTCTCACAGGGAAGGGGCAGAGGAGTCGTGTCCATGCACCTCTGCGCAGGGGCTGTCAGAGGCGGGCAAGGATCCGAACCCACAGAAAGGCCTGTGGGGCACAGTTTACTCCCCCCACCCTGAGGGCCCAGGCATCGCCGAGACTCTGCCTTGCTGACCAGTGTCCTGGTGATGCCGAGCCCCCTCGCCGGGGACCATGCGTGGAGAGACACGGGATTTGGGGTTTTTTCTCCTAACTCCAAAGTTGGGTTTATTCCAGGAAGGCAACGTTGAGGTAATATTAGAAAAATTGATCAATGACATTCTCTCCACCAACAGAAAAAAGGAGAAAATAATTATCAGCACAAAAATGCTGTAGGCTTAGGGGGGTTGAGACCCATTCTATAGGTAAAACTGAGAGTGGAAAACACCACACATGAGCTCTCCAGAACTTCCTCGTCCTGCACAGCTGACACTTTGTGCTCCCAGACCAACACCTCCCCACGTCCTCCTTCCTCCTGCCCGTGCAACCTCCATCCCGCCCTCCGCTTCTCTGATGCCACCTCAAGGGGACAGCCTACAGCAGGTGTCTCTCTGTGCCTCACTTGGTCACTCAACATCAGGTCCTCCGGGTTCATCTACATTGTCTCAAATGGCAGGATTTTCTTCTCTTTGAAGGCTGAATAATATTCCGTGGTTTACACACACGCCACGTTTTCTTTATCCATCATCTGCCGGTGGGTAGCACACGTCAGCTGTGCGAATAACCCTGCAATGAACTTGGGACTGCAGATCTCTCTTCGAGATACGGGTTCTGTTTCCACTGGCTGTAGACCCAGAAATGGGATAGCTGGATTGTAAGGTAGTTCTGTTTCTACTGTTTTGAGGAAATCTCCATGCTTTTTTATATTTTACACTCTATGAGAGCAACATAGAATTTGAAATGGCAGATTAAATCAGTGCTATCTGCCAAATATACATGTATGTGTGCACACACGTGCACACGCACCCACATGCACACGCACACACACCCACACGCACGCACACATGCTCACTCACCCACACGTGCACCCACGTGAACATGCACGCATGCACACACAAGCACGCGTCCATACACACATGCACACACATGCACACAACAAAAAAGGAAGTCTTCTTTGCTTGTATAAAAACCCACAAGGACAAAAATGACAACAATGACAAAAATTTGGAAACTGGGTGGTACCTTACTTAGGAAACCGGAACGTTATATCAAGGTCCAGAAACAGCCTGGTTCACGCTGCACAAAATCCCAGAAAGGCCCAGAAGCTGAAGGTGCCAGGCACCCCCGGCTGCAGAGAGCAGCAGACAGGAAACTCAGTTACAGGTGTGTTTAAAAAGTAAGCAGATCCTTGGCCCATTCCCTCACCCCCATCTCTCCCCTACTGTCGCACAAAACCAGGGGTTCCCTCTGTGAAGAGATGGAATTAAAGCCTTTCTGGTCTTGGGCACATTAAGACATCACTGAGGATAAATCTCTGTTAGAAACAAGGATACAGGAATTGAGTCAAGATGGCGGAGAAGCAGCAGGCTGAGACTACTTCGGGTAGCGGGAGATCAGCTAGATAGCTTATCTAACGATTGCAAACACCTACAAATCCAACGGGAGATCGAAGAGAAGAAGAACAGCAACTCTAGAAACAGAAAATCAACCACTTTCTGAAAGGCAGGACCGGCGGAGAAGTGAATCCAAAGCGACGGGAAGATAGACCGCGGGGGGAGGGGCCGGCTCCCGGCAAGCGGCGGAGCAACGGAGCACAAAATCGGGACTTTTAAAAGTCTGTTCCGCTGAGGGACATCGCTCCAGAGGCTTAACCGGGGTGAAGCCCACGCGGGGTCAGCGTGGCCTCAGGTCCCGCAGGGTCACAGAAGGATCGGGGGTGTCTGAGTGTCGCAGAGTTTACAGGTATTAGAACGGGGAAGCCGGCTACAGAGACAGAGCCGAGGAGTGAGCGCTAAGCTCGGGGTTACCTTGAACCGGTCGCAGGCTCGGTCAGCTCGGAGCGTGGCCGGAGGCAGGGTGACGGGAGTAATTGGGCGCTGTTCTCTGAGGGCGCACTGAGGAGTGGGGCCCCGGGCTCTCGGCTCCTCCGGGCCGGAGACCGGGAGGCCGCCATCTTCATTCCTGCCCTCCGGAACTCTACGGAAAGCGCTCAGGGAACAAAAGCTCCCGAAAGCAAACCCGAGCGGATTACTCAGCCCGGCCCCTGGTAAGGGCGGTGCAACTCCGCCCGGGGCAAAGACACTTGAGAATCACTACAACAGGCCCCTCCCCCAGAAGATCAACAAGAAACCCAGCCAGGACCAAGTTCACCTACCAAGGAGTGCAGTTTCAATACCAAGGAGAGCAGCGGAATTCCAGAGGAGGAGAAAGCAAAGCACGGAACTCATGGCTTTGTCCCCATGATTCTTTAGCCTTGCAGTTAATTTAATTTTTTTTTCTTTTTCAATTTTTTTTCTCTTCTCCTGCCAAATTTTTTTAACCTTTACCCTTTTCTTTTTTAACATTTTTAACTAGTTTATCTAATATATGTATATTTTTCATTTTTATATTTTTTCTTTATCCATTTCCTTTTTTTAATTGTATTTTTTTTTTCTTTCTGAACCTCTTTTTATCCCCTTTCCCCCCCCTCACGATTTGGGATCTCTTCTGATTTGGTTAAAGCATATTTTCCTGGGGTTGTTGCCACGCTTTTAGTATTTTACTTGCTCCTTCATATACTCTTATCTAGACAAAATGACAAGGCAGAAAAATTCACCACAAAAAAAAGAACAAGAGGCAGTACCAAAGGCTAGGGACCTAATCAATACAGACATTGGTAATATGTCAGATCTTGAGTTCAGAATGACAATTCTCAAGGTTCTAGCCTGGCTCAAAAAAGGCATGGAAGATATTAGAGAAACCCTCTCGGGAGATATAAAAGCCCTTTCTGGAGAAATAAAAGAACTAAAATCTAACCAAGTTGAAATCAAAAAAGCTATTAATGAGGTGCAATAAAAAAATGTAAGCTCTCACTGCTAGGATAAATGAGGCAGAAGAAAGAATTAACGATATAGAAGACCAAATGACAGAGAATAAAGAAGCTGAGCAAAAGAGGGACAAACAGCTACTGGACCATGAGGGGAGAATTCGAGAGATAAGTGACACCATAAGATGAAACAACATTAGAATAATTGGGATTCCAGAAGAAGAAGAAAGAGAGAGGGGAGCAGAAGGTATATTGGAGAGAATTATTGGAGAGAATTTCCCCAATATGGCAAAGGGAACAAGCATCAAAATCCAGGAGGTTCAGAGAACCCCCCCTCAAAATCAATAAGAATAGGTCCACACTCCGTCACCTAATAGTAAAATTTACAAGTCTTAGTGACAAAGAGAAAATCCTGAAAGCAGCCCGGGAAAAGAAGACTGTAACATACAAAGGTAAAAATATTAGATTGGCAGCAGACTTATCCACAGAGACCTGGCAGGCCAGAAAGAGCTGGCATGATATATTCAGAGCACTAAACGAGAAAAACATGCAGCCAAGAATACTATATCCAACTAGGCTATCACTGAAAATAGAAGGCGAGATTAAAAGCTTCCAGGACAAACAAAAACTGAAAGAATTTGCAAACACCAAACCAGCTCTACAGGAAATATTGAAAGGGGTCCTCTAAGCAAAGAGAGAGCCTAAAAGTAGTAGATCAGAAAGGAACAGAGACAGTATACAATAACAGTCACCTTACAGGCAATACAATGGCACTAAATTCATATCTCTCAATAGTTATCCTGAATGTTAATGGGCTAAATGCCCCAATCAAAAGACACAGGGTATCAGAATGGATTAAAAAAACAAAACCCATCTATATGTTGCCTACAAGAAACTCATTTTAAACCTGAAGACACCTCCAGATTTAAAGTGAGGGGGTGGAAAACAATTTAGCATGCTAATGGACATCAGAAGAAAGCAGGAGTGGCAATCCTTATATCAGATCAATTAGATTTTAAGCCAAAGACTATAATTAAAGAGATGAGGAAGGACACTGTATCATACTCAAAGGATCTGTCCAACAAGAAGATCTAACAATTTTAAATATCTATGCTCCTAACGTGGGAGCAGCCAACTATATAAACCAATTAATAACAAAATCAAAGAAACACATCAACAATAATACAATAATCGTAGGGGACTTTAACACTCCCCTCACTGAAATGGACGGATCATCCAAGCAAAAGATCAACAAGGAAATAAAGGCCTTAAATGACACACTGGACCAGATGGACATCACAGATATATTCAGAACATTTCATCCCAAAGCAACAGAATACACATTCTTCTCTAGTGCACATGGAACATTCTCCAGAATAGATCACATCCTCGGTCCTAAATCAGGTCTCAATCGGTATCAAAAGATTGGGATCATTCCCTGCATATTTTCAGACCACAATGCTCTGAAGCTAGAACTCAATCACAAGAGGAAATTTGGAAAGAACCCAAATACATGGAGACTAAACAGCATCCTTCTGAAGAATGAATGGGTCAACCAGGAAATTAAAGAAGAAATGAAAAAATTCATGGAAACAAATGATAATGAAAACACAACGGTTCAAAATCTGTGGGACACAACAAAGGCAGTCCTGAGAGGAAAATATATAGCGGTACAAGCCTTTCCTCAAGAAACAAGAAAGGTCTCAGGTACACAACCTAACCCTACACCTAAAGGAGCTGGAGAAAGAACAAGAAGGAAACCCTAAACCCAGCAGGAGAAGAGAAATCATAAAGATCAGAGCAGAAATCAATGAAATAGAAACCAAAAAAAACAATAGAACAAATCAACGAAACTAGGAGCTGGTTCTTTGAATTAATAAGATTGATAAACCCCTGGCCAGACTTATCAAAAAGAAAAGAGAAAGGACCCAAATAAATAAAATCATGAATGAAAGAGGAGAGATCACAACTAACACCAAAGAAATACAGACAATTATAAGAACATACTATGAGCAACTCTATGCCAACAAATTTGACAATCTGGAAGAAATGGATGCATTCCTAGAGACCTATAAACTACCACAACTGAACCAGGAAGAAATAGAAAGCCTGAACAGACCCATAACCAGTAAGGAGATTGAAACAGTCATCAAAAATCTCCAAACAAACAAAAGCCCAGGGCCAGACGGCTTCCCGGGGGAATTCTACCGAACATTTAAAGAAGAACTAATTCCTATTCTCCTGAAACTGTTCGAAAAAATAGAAATGGAAGGAAAACTTCCAAACTCATTTTATGAGGCCAGCATCATCTTGATCCCAAAACCAGACAAGGATCCCATCAAAAAAGAGAACTACAGACCAATATCCTTGATGAACACAGATGCAAAAATTCTCACCAAAATACCAGCCAATAGGATTCAACAGTACATTAAAAGGGTTATTCACCACGACCAAGTGGGATTTATTCCAGGGCAAGGTTGGTTCAACATCTGCAAATCAATCAATGTGATACAACACATTAATAAAAGAAAGAACAAGAACCATATGAAACTCTCAATAGATGCTGAAAAAGCATTTGACAAAGTACAGCATCCCTTCCTGATCAAAACTCTTCAAAGTGTAGGGATAGAGAGCACATACCTCAAAATTATCAACGCCATCTATGAAAAACCCACCGCAAATATCATTCTCAATGGAGAAAAACTGAAAGCTTTTCCGCTCAGGTCAGGAACACGGCAGGGATGTCTGTTATCACCACTGCTATTCAACATAGTACTAGAAGTCCTAGCCTCAGCAATCAGACAACAAAAGGAAATTAAAGGCATCCAAATTGGCAAAGAAGAAGTCAAACTATCACTCTTCGCAGATGATATGATACTATATGTGGAAAACCCAAAAGACTCCACTCCAAAACTGCTAGAACTTGTACAGGAATTCAGTAAAGTGTCAGGATATAAAATCAATGCACAGAAATCAGTTGCATTTCTCTACACCAACAACAAGACAGAAGAAAGAGAAATTAAGGAGTCAATCCCATTTATAATTGCACCCAAAACTATAAGATACCTAGGAATAAACCTAACCAAAGAGGCTAAGAATCTATACACAGAAAACTATAAAGTACTCATGAAAGAAATTGAGGAAGACACAAAGAAATGGAAAAATGTTCCATGCTCCTGGATTGGAAGAATAAATATTGTGAAAATGTCTATGCTACCTAAAGCAATCTACACATTTAATGCAATTCCTATCAAAGTACCATCCATTTTTTTCAAAGAAATGGAACAAATAATCCTAAAATTTATATGGAACCAGAAAAGACCTCGAATAGCCAAAGGAATATTGAAAAAGAAAGCCAAAGTTGGTGGCATCACAATTCCGGACTTCAAGCTCTATTACAAAGCTGTCATCATCAAGACAGCATGGTACTGGCACAAAAACAGACACATAGATCAATGGAACAGAATAGAGAGCCCAGAAAGAGACCCTCAACTCTATGGCCAACTAATCTTCGACAAAGCCGGAAAGAATGTCCAATGGAACAAAGACAGCCTCTTCAATAAATGGTGTTGGGAAAATTGGACAGCCACATGCAGAAAAATGAAATTGGATCATTTCCTTACACCACACATGAAAATAGACTCAAAATGGATGAAGGACCTCAGTGTGAGAAAGGAATCCATCAAAATCCTTGACGAGAACACAGGCAGCAACCTCTTCGACCTCAGCCGCAGCAACATCTTCCTAGGAACATCGCCAAGGCAAGGGAAGCAAGGGCAAAAATGAACTATTGGGATTTTATCAAGATCAAAAGCTTTTGCACAGCAAAGGAAACAGTCAACAAAACCAAAAGACAACTGACAAAATGGGAGAAGATATTTGCAAACGACATATCAGATAAAGGGCTAGTGTCCAAAATCTATAAAGAACTTAGCAAACTCAACACCCAAAGAACAAATAATCCAATCAAGAAATGGGCAGAAGACATGAACAGACACTTCTGCAAAGAAGACATCCAGATGGCCAACAGACACATGAAAAAGTGCTCCACATCACTCAGCATCAGGGAAATACAAATCAAAACCACAATGAGATATCACCTCACACCAGTCAGAATGGCTAAAATTAACAAGTCAGGAAATGACAGATGCTGACGAGGATTTGGAGAAAGGGGAACCCTCCTACACTGTTGGTGCGAATGCAAGCTGGTGCAACCACTCTGGAAAACAGCATGGAGGTTCCTCAAAATGTTCAAAATAGAACTACCCTATGACCCAGCAATTGCACTGCTGGATATTTACCCTAAAGATAGAAACGTAGTGATCCGAAGGGGCACGTGCACCCGAATGTTTTAGCAGCAATGTCTACAATAGCCAAACTATGGAAAGAACCTAGATGTCCATCAACAGATGAATGGATAAAGAAGATGTGGTATATATACACAATGGAATACTATGCAGCCATCAAAAGAAATGAAATCTTGCCATTTGCGACGACGTGGATGGAACTAGAGGGTATCATGCTTAGCGAAATAAGTCAGTCGGAAAAAGACAACTATCATATGATCTCCCTGATATGAGGGAGAGGAGATGCAACATGGGGGGTTAAGGGGGTAGGAGAAGAATAAATGAAACAAGATGGGATTGGGAGGGAGACAAACCATAAGTGACTCTTAATCTCACAAAACAAACTGAGGGTTGATGGGGGGAGGGGGGTTGGGTGAGGGGGGGTGGGGTTATGGACATTGGGGAGGGTATGTGCTAAGGTGAGTGCTGTGAAGTGTGTAAATCTGGCGATTCACAGACCTGTACCCCTGGGATAAAAATATATTATATGTTTATAAAAAATAAAATTAAAAAAATTTAATTTAATTTAAAAAAAAAAGAAAGAAACAAGGATACATATTTTTTAAAAAATAGGGCTCTGCAGACACCATGATTTTATCCCAGGATACTGTGCTGATTTTGGACGTCTGGCCTCCAGAGCTGGGAGAAACCAAACTCCTGTGGTTCAAGCCAACAAGTGTGTAGCGGTTTGTTACAGCAGCCACAAGAGACTGATACTCCCCGGGAAATGCACAAGCCAGCTGGCCCCCACGTGACAGGATCCACAAGAGCTTCCCATCGGCTTTGCACTGTCCCAGTCATAAAATACGAACAGCCAGCCAAGAACCCACCAAGGCTTGAGAGAAGAGTCTAATCTGAAGGAAACAAACATGTAAAGAGGGAACTTGGAGGAAGAAAAATACAAAGTTTAGGAAAACTTGTAAAAACCCTAATATCCTCAGAAAGATAAATTATTGCAACCATAATCTAAGGATGAAAGATATTTTTAAAACAAGGTTTTTAGAGAAAAGAGTTCTTAGAAAGTAAAAATAGAGAGTGCTCAAGGAGATGGCGCATTAGTCCCCTGAAGCTTGAGTGACTGCACACAGCAACGTCAGGTCAGGTGATCAAGGTCAATGTCAACAGTGATTGATCTCGTTGATAGCTTGTGCCCTTGATATGATATGATGAAAATGACATTTAACCTCTGTGGTCTTTCTCCCCACACCCAATAACTCTCGTCTAATCATAAGAGAAGCAGACAAATCCCTGGTGGACATTCTACTAAAGTCCAGACCAATACTCCTCAAAACTGTCAAGGTCGTCAAAACTAAGGAAACCCTGAGAAGTTGTCACAGTCAAGAAGAGCCTAAGGAAACATGACAACTATGTATAATGTGATATTCTAACGGGGTCCTGGAACAGAAAAAGTAAATTCAGCAAAAGCTAAGGAAATCTGAATAAACTGCAAGTTTTAGTTAATAATGATCCCTTAATATTGGCTCATTAATTGTAACAAATGTACCATATGAATGTAAGACGCTAAAAGTAGGGAAAACTGGATGTGGAGTATGTGGGAACTCTGTGTATTATCTGCTTCATTTATTTACAATCTAAAACTGTCCTCAAGAAATTTATTTTTTTACTATGATGATAGATACGTAAAAGTAACAGAAAGCTCGGAAGACAGAGTTGAATAAATCATCGAGAAAATAAAACAACTAGGGGCTCCTGGGTGGCTCAGTTGGTTAAGCATCTGCCCCTCCCCCTGCTTGTGCACTCGCTTGCTCTCTCTCTCTCTCTCTCTCTGTGTGTCAAATAAATAAAATCTTAAGAAGAAGGAGGAGGAGGAAACAAATATAAGCAAATGGGATATATAGGAAAGAAAGGAAGAGAAAATTAAGAGGATTAGACAATTAGGTCCAATTAGCTGACAAATAGGAATCCCAAAAAGAATGTACAGAAGAAATGAAGGGAATAAAGATATCAAAGAAATAATTCAAGAAGATTTTCCAGAACAGAAAAGCATACATGTTCAGAACGAAAGCATCCACCAAGTGCCAAGGTCAATGGATCAAAAAAGCCACATGAAAGCATGTCATCATGAAATTTCAGACCGATGGTGATCATGATTCTGTAAGCTTCTAAGGAGAAAGAGAAAATAATTGTAGTAAAATACGGTCAGAGATAAAAACAGAGAGTCCAAATGGCATCGAATTTCTCAACAGCAACACAGGAAACCAAGAAGACAATGAACGAAAGTCCCCAGATTGTGAAAGCCTGTGTGGAAGTAACGTCACGAAATGGCGGAGCCACAGTGATCGGAGCCCTGTCTCTGACCTGCATTTGTCCATGTGAGCAGAAGCCTTTGTTGTTTTAAATTGCTGAGATCTGACTTACCCAAACCCGGTGGATCTCAGTGTGGTCCTTGGATCAACAGCACCGGTATCACGTGGGATGTGTTAGAAACGCAGGTTCTTAGCCCCTACCTCACGCCTAATGGAATAGGAAGTCTAGGGGTGGGGCCCTGGAATCTGTATTTTAAGGAGCCCTCCAGGTGATTCCGTGTGCACCAAAGTTAGGGCACCACCAGCTGCCCTATCCAGATGCAGAGAATAAGTTAGGTAATTAGGTAATTGTTCTGAGCACTTGTCTCTCCTATGAGCCAGGAATCCTACTTCCAACTGTCTACATTAGATGGACGTTGACAAAAATGGACTCGGGCAAGGATGCTCACTTGCAATGTGGTTTGTAATAGAGAAAAAGCACAAAGCATCCTACGTATCCCTCAAATGGGAAATGGAAAATAAACTGTGGTTTACTGATATCACGGGAAAGTCCCTAGTGGTGTAAAAGAGCACCCCAGACACCTGTATCAACACGGATAAATCTGTATGCAACCTTGGGTGGAAGAAAGACAAGTTCCAGAAGGGTAGAATATCATTATATATAATTTTAAATACAAAAATCAAGTCTATAATACAGATTCTTTACTGACACACATTATAAAAACTATGAAAACACAGATGGGAAGGCTGCATTCTAACTTCAGTGGGGGAAGGGGAGAAAGGAAGGAGGAGAGAAGGGAGGATGGGACTTTACTATATCTATCTTATTTCTTCCAAAAGAAAAGGAGACTGGGCATCTCAGTACCTAAATATCTATCAAATTACATTTTCTTTTAAAAGTTTAGATTGTTTCCTAATTATTTCCTAATTAAAACACTTAAAGACACAGGTAAATTGCATAACCTCGGATACTGATGAGGGCCAGCGAGACAAAAAAGCAGACGATCAAGAGTGGAGGGGTGGAGGGGCCCCGGGAGGGAAGCTGCTTGATACAGATGGTGGGGAAGGCTCCATGGAGGAGGTGACAGTCCAATGCCTGAATGGCAGAAAGATGGAAAGATCTGGAAGATCTTTCCAGGCTGAGGAGGAAGTCAAGTATAAAACGCCAGTGGCAGGAACAAGATGACTGTGTTTGAGGAATGAAAACGAGTCTTCACGGCTGGAGCTAGTGAGCACGGGGGCCAGTGGTAGGTGAGTGAAAAGGGCAGGCAGGGGCCAGACGTGGAGGGCCCTAGAAACGAGGTTGAGGGATGTGGGTTTTACTTAGCACACAACGGGATGTCCCCTGAAAGGCTGAAAGCCAGAGTTTGACAAGGTCTTTAAATATACATATATAATATCACTCCGGCTGCCGATGACGAGAGACGGGAATGGGATAGGGGAAGATGGGGGAAATCCTACCCATGTCAAGATAAGAGAACAGAGATGCTAGGCTTAGTGGTGGGGGGATGGTGGGGGGATATTAGCAGTGGCGGGATTCAAGGTCTGCCTTGAAGGTGGCTGACAGGGCTGATGAAAGTCGGCCATGGAGTGAGAGGTGTGGAAAGCGTGAGATCAAGGGCAACGTTGCCATCCCTGGAGAGAACGGAGCGGGTGGGTCGGGTGTGGAGAGAGTCCAGTATGAGATGCCTGTAAGACTGGCCAGTGGAGACGTTGAGTGGACTTCTGCTCTGTGAGTCTGAAGCTCCAGGGGGAAGTGTAAAAGAAGTGGAATCAGCAGGCTGCATATTTAAATACAACACAAGCTTTTTTTTTTTTCTCTAAGTGTAGCTGACCTGTAATGCACAGCGTAGAGATTGCACAAGTCGACACATGACGCTGTGCTCCCACAACCTGGCCGCCGTCTCTCGCCGTAGAGCCCTATTACAATACCATCAACCTATTATTCCCTCTGCCCTACCTCCATCCCCGAGACTTACTCATTCTGTAACCAGAAGGCCATACATTTTTGACTCCCAGTTTTCCAAAAACTGTGCTCCGCCTTCTACCACACCTCAAGACAATCTTCCAGGTGTGAAGAGGGGAAAATAAAATGTAACTTTAAAAGACTGTTAAGCACAGCACAACTCGTGATTTTTAAAACCTTTTCATCCGATTAGCTTCATTGAAATTTTTAAAGTAATTTACGCAGCAACCACTTAACCTGTTTCTACAATTTCAGGCAAAGCAAGTTTAATACCAAGAGCAGGAGAGTGGGATTTTTTAAAAATACTTGTTTTATTTGACTTTGAATGCTTCAGTGCAAAGCTGTGGGCCCTATTGCTCCTGATGAGGACAGGCTTATAGGTGATTAAAGAACCATCTGGCATACGAAACACAGATTTAGTTGATCTGTGAGGTTGCTAGACAAAATAAAAGATGACCAGTTAAAATTGAATCTCAGATGAACAGTGCCTAATTTTTTAGTATAAGTACATCCCACACAATATTTAGGATATACTTATATTCTAAAAGCTTTTCTTATTTGTCCTGAACAAATTTGCCTGGATGTCCTGTATGGTTATTTGCTAAAGCTAACAACTCTCCCTACCTGAAATTATCCAAGTTCTATGACCCGCCCTACTTTTTGTCCCTTTGAACTTCAAACCAAGAAAATAAACATCTATTTGCCACCTATATGCTGGTTCTCTCAAAGGATACTACAATCTATTTCCTCTAGCTATCTAGACGGGCAGAAAACAGATATCTGGAATTCTTGAGGCCTTGCTGCCAGGCCTTTGCATGATTTTTGCTTATTTTGTTTTGCCTTGGAGGAAAACAAACCACCAAGCAGAGAAAAATAATATATGTACCAGGCAACTTGTAGGTACCAGAGCCGAGGGATCTAATAACATATTCCAGTCTGTTTCAGATTAATTGCATAATAACCTCTGCTTCAGCCTTCTCACCTGAAAAATATGGAAAATATCTTTGCCCAATGCTCCTCACTAGAATCTTTGAAATTTCACTGAGCTGATGTACTTTTTGTCCCTTTGGATATGGAGGAGCTGTAGTTCTCTCCAATTTTTGATAAAATATTTATTAACATCCAAAAACTACAACCAGATACAAAAACAAAGATAGATGTGCTTTTTTCCCCCCAAAAAAGCTAATAATGTAATTAAAAGTTTAAAATAAAAATTTTAGGGGCACCTGGGTGGCTCAGTGGGTTGGGCCTCTGCCTTCAGCTCGGGTCATGATCTCAGGGTCCTGGGATCGGGCTCTCTGCTCAGTGGGGAGCCTGCTTCCTCCTCTCTCTTTGCCTGCTGCTCTGCCTACTTGTGATCTCTGTCAAATGGATAAATAAAATCTTAAAAAATAAATAAATAAAATAAAATAAAAATTTTAGTCAAAATATGAAAGGAGATGATTCTGAAACATATTTTAAAGTTCATTTAAAATGAATAACAAATGAGAATTCAACTGTATTTCTTTAAAAAGAGAAATAACCCAAAAAGTGCCTACCAGGTATTAAAACATAAATATACAAAAAGGTAACATAGAATGGTCTCAATGCAAGAAACAGACATAGGGATACCTGGGTGGCTCAGTCAGTTGAGCGTCTGCCTTTGGCTCAGGTCATGATCCCAGAGTCCTGGGATCGAGTCCCGCATCAGGCTCCCTGCTCAGCAGAGAGCCTGCTTCTCCCTCTCCCTGTGTTGTTCCCCCTTCTTGTGGGCACACCTCTCTCTCTATCAGATAAATAAATAAAATCTTAAAAAAAAAAAAAAGAAAAGAAAAAAAAACAAACATAGAGATGAAGTGAATAGAGAGCCCAAAAACCTGCTTTACACACAAGTCAATAGTAAGGGGGAAGTATTCTGTGCATAGTGTTGGAAGAGCCGTTGTTTGCAAAACAATTTAGAACACTTACCTCACACCATGCCCCAAACTAAGTTCTCCAATCCAGCTGAGGAGGAAGAGCAAATACAAGAAAACAGCAAATATTCATTTAATCTTTAGTGAAAGGAGGATTGCATAATCTGTAAAACAGATGAAGGAAATCACAAATTAAAGAAAAAATAGATTTGACTACCTAAATACAAAATCTTTGGTAGTTTTAGAAAGCCACTGATAGAAGTACTTCAATTTTGAATAAAGGTGAACATCTCTGATAAAGTAGGTCTACAAATCAAAAAGAAATTTGATAAATACAAAACAGTATGTAGCTACAAATAGGCAAAAGATATGAACAATTCATGGAAGGGAAAAAAAGGAAGTCAATTAATAAATACTTGAGAAAACACTCAACTGTGTTAATTACCAAGTCGATATAATTTAAAAGGTTCTATCATTTTTTTTCCCTTAAAGGTTCTATCATTTTTTTCCCCTCAAAATCATTCCAAGTTGTCATTTTTGATCATACTCAATGTTGGTGACTGTCTGATGCTTTCCCACGCAATGCTGGTCGCTTGTGATCAGAGTCACACTTGGAAGTGTGGCAGTGGACAATAGGTGTCAAGAATTTTTCAATGTTCATATTCTCTTGGTCTAGTAATTCGATTCGAATTATTCTAGATTTTACTAGGTTGTCTTAATCCTAAATTTGAGGAGTTTGTCCTAAGAAAGTTGTCCTTTTAAAAAACGCATCACGGATTTAAAAGATGGTCCTCAGTCTTTTAAATAATTTTAAAAATTGAAGACAGTATGGAAACGATAAGGCACATCGTGGCACAACTACTCGACGGAATGTTTTATGGCCATTTCAGATGTTTCTATGAGCACAGAAAATGTTTATGCTATAATAGAAATTGCAAAAACAGTCAAAGTTCAAAATTGCGTTTGAAATAGAACTGCAGTTATGTAAAAGAAATTAAAGTACAGAAACTTGACCAGAACAAAAAAATAACATGCTCATCATGGTTATCTTTTTACGGAGCATCACCCGTGGCTACTTTCTCATTCTTTTTTAAAATTTTTGTCGTCCATATTAAGAATTCTCAATTGTGGGAAAACATGTAATAAAATTTAAATCTAATGTTTGTGCGTATGTGTGTGTTTCTGTGTGTGTATGTCTATGTGTGTATATGTGTACATATGGACCCATATGATCTCTTCTGTCCTGTGCACAGGTCCTTTGGAGTGCTGCTGTGGGAGATATTTTCTCTTGGATACATGCCATACCCCAGCAAAAGCAACCAGGAAGTTCTGGAGTTCGTCACCAGCGGAGGACGGATGGACCCCCCTAAGAATTGTCCTGGGCCCGTGTATGACTCTTTTAGGAACATTTCTACCGGTTGCTAAAGACAGTTTTTCTTTTCAAAAAATATTGCAGCCACACACACTTCTTTTGGTTTTAAGATGGAGGGGCAGATGGTTGACCTCCTTTAATATGCCCCAGATTAGGAGTATATCTGTGACTTCAGTGAGGGCAGTTTGTCTTCCGGCCCCTCTAATGCAGTAATGTCATGCCTGAAAAGTTATCTTCTGTCGCAGTGGAGACTGTGGACTCACTCCTCAACACCCCCTGGGAGTCTGTGTCTGGGACTCTCTCCACCCCCTCCCCACTCCCATGCTGCCTTGCACCATCTGTCTTAAGTCTCCTTTGACTATTTCCATTCCCTGCATTTTCTGCTGCCCGTTCTGGCATCCCTCACCTCCTTCCCACAAGCAAGGCAGATGGGAAATAGAATATTCTTCCCCAGAGGTGACTTTAGTTAGGAAATGGAATGAGAGGAGCCATATTTCACGTCAATGCCAGGATGTCTGTTCATGAGCTCTGGTGTTCTAGCACCTTTACACCTGGGCACGATTCCTCGGCCCATCAGCAGAGGGCAGCAGAGGCCAACCACATGGGACCTAGATGAGGAGTCGCTCTCCAAGACAGTGCCCCCTCTTGTCCCCCTTAGAGAAGTGCTGGGAAAATGTATTCACCCCTCTTTCTCCTGGTTTTAATGAGCGTGTTTGCTCTTCTTTCAGATACCGGATAATGACCCAGTGCTGGCAACATCAGCCTGAAGATAGGCCCAACTTCGCCATAATTTTGGAGAGGATTGAATACTGCACCCAGGTATAAGCATTTTCCCCCTTGACCAACATTTATATGGAAAAGATGGCAAACACCAAACTGCGAAATGAATGTTAAGCCAGACAGAAAATATGAGTTATTAACAATCATGAGCGTGATTGTCAATCTGTGAAGTAAGCTGAGTGGTGCCTCAGTTTGCCCATTTTGTATATCAGTGCCGGCTACTGCCTCTTCCTTCGCCAACACATGACGCAGCTGCAGACCTCCCAATACTATTAGGGAGTCAGTTCACCTCCTGAGTAGCAACTAAATCCCTCCTGGGTAGCTAATTTTTTTTTTTAGGCAAAACTGGAGCGTCAGAGAAGTATGGAAAACACGTGCTCTCGAATGCTCTCTACTGTGGCTAGAGAAATAATAATGTGAAACATTTCCCAGTATAGAATTGCTAAACTGGATGCCCAGTGACAAATATTAGAGGGATTCGAGGAAGGAACAAGGTAAGCTGGAGAAATTTGAACATCACAGATAGGATTCGTGCAGCATCTGTAACACACAAATCATTTTTCCTCATTTTTATCCTCAGGTTCATAAAATATCCCCACTTTCCAGATGAGTCGAGGCTTGGAGAGGTTCTCCAAGCCACGTAGTTTCCTGGCAGTACCGCTGGTCCCTATGCTCATCCTTCTCCCATTTCCTTCAGAAAGGACTCTAAATTCTCTTTCTTACGCCATTTTGGCAGACCCTGCCTCCGGCCTCAAGAAAGGAGAGGCCAAGAATTCATTCCCCCCTGCCCCCGCCTGTCTGTGCATGGACCCTCGTTCTCACCCCCCCTCCCCACGTGTCAGTGGAGGGGGCGGGCCTCTCCCTCAGAGGAGCCCCTCAGCCTGCACCACCAGCTGCCCCTCAGGGACCCTCCCTCCCTCCGGCACTGTCTCCCCTCCACACCTCGGCTTCTTTCCCTCTCTGGGCTGTCACTGTGCCAGGGTCTGTGACTCTGGAGAGTATTTCAGAAGGGAAACCACTACCTCCCCAAATCGCCTCATCTTGGTTGGGACAGAAGCTCAGAAGGGAGGGGACTGGCCTTTATCTAGATGGACTTCGTCTGTCAAGTTCTGGGGCTCCTTCAGAAAACTTGCTATCCAGTGAACGGCATCTTAGGCGATTATACTGTAATATTAATGGACTAGACCCACTTAACTATATACACTTTGGAGTAATTCTTCTCCCAGGCATATAACATCCCTCTTAAAAGCAGGCAGTTCTGTACAAGCATATTTTGAATGACTCCCCATGGAGAATGGATAATTAACAGGGAAGGAAGTAAAGAATAAGAGAACCAGAAGGTAGTGGTTTTTATTCTTATACTCTTTTTATTGATGACAACTGGACAAACGCACTCTTCTGCTACACTGAAGCAATGGTTTTCCCAATTTGCATAAAATATTAATGAATGAAATTCCCCCAAGCTTAAGTTTTCCTTCCACAGATTTTCTTCAGACCTCTGGCAAATGCTTCTGCTGTTCTGTGTTACCCTCCATTGCTATAAAAATGATCTAGCACAGACTTGGTTTCATAAGGGGCGTTCCTCGTAGCACGGCTGTTCCTTCTGGGCTTCAAAGGGTCTGGTCGGATGCAGACCCGATAAAGCACCACTGTGCTCCCTGCACACAGAATGGCACGATGATGTAACACAGGGCACGTGATCAAGTGTCGCCCATCCAAACACGATGAAGTGGGAGGTAGCTAGGAAGAGAAGAGGTAAAACTTGTGAGCCAACACAGCGTATCTCCTCCCTGCCCCTCCCCCGTCCCGCATGTGCATACACACACACACACGTGAGGTCACAGCCTTTTCAGTAGAGGGGTTTTGATTGGGAATAGACCGGAATAATTTTTTGGACGGATTTATAATTTTTTAAATCCACGAATCTGTAGGATTTGCCCAAAGGCGGTCTCTGGAAAGCCACTCCCCTGTGCCCAGACACCTCTAGACAGGGCTTACCCTCCACACTCTTCAAGGATGAGGACGGCTCCCCATTCCTCTCCTATTCCCCAGTGTCTGTGAATTAATATATTCCCAGTGAACACCGGATGGTCTCCTCATCTGGAAAATAAGTCTGGATGAGGCGCTCGCTAAGGTATCCTCCAGACCCAGCACTTTTAGTCTGTGATTCAGCGTCTTAATCTGTTTGTTTCTCTCCCTTTCAGGACCCAGATGTGATCAACACTGCTTTGCCCATAGAGTATGGGCCACTCGTGGAAGAGGAGGAGAAGGTGCCCATGAGGCCCCAAGACCCGGAGGACATTCCTCCTCTCCTCGTCTCTCCCCCACAAGCCAAACGGGAGGAAGGCCAGGACCCCACTGGCCCGCCCCACCGGCCTTCCACGTCCTCTGGCAAAGCCGTGAAGAAGCCCACGGCGGCCGAGCTCTCTGTCCGAGTCCCCAGAGGGCCAGCCGTGGAAGGAGGACACGTGAACATGGCATTCTCCCAGTCCAACCCGCCGTCAGAGCTGCACAAAGTCCAGGGGTCCAGAAACAAACCGACCAGCCTCTGGAACCCCACGTACGGCTCGTGGTTTACAGAGAAACCCACCAAAAAGAACAATCCTCCCGCAAAGAAGGAGCACCAGGAGAGGGCACACCTGGGGCGCGAGGGAGGCTGTACTGTGCCACCGAACGTGGCAGCTGGCCGACTCCCGGGCGCCTCTCTGCTCCTCGAGCCGTCCTCGCTGACGGCCAGTATGCAGGACGTGCCCCTGTTCCGGCTGCGTCACTTTCCGTGCGGGAATGTCAACTACGGCTACCAACAGCAGGGCTTGCCACTCGAGGCCACCGCTGCCCCCGGCGCCGCTCATTACGAGGATGCCCTTCTGAAAAGCCAGCCTGGGCCCTGAGTACCCCCCCGGCCCTGCCCCTCACTTCTCTTCCTTGGGAAGCCTGAGCCCCACGGAGGAGGGACAGGTCGTGGCTCCTCCAACACGAGAGACCAAACGTCCCTTTTCATTTCGTGCCAACTTGTTTTCAAGTGCCCCCTACACAGCTCTATTTTCAAAACGCTTTAGAGAAAGGTTTGGAGCATGGGTTCATCTTATTCCTTCACAAAAGACGATGACATCACAGGGACAAGTGGTGACTGCAAGGGCCCCAGTTCGGTGGCAGGAGGTTTCCTGTGCATGGCTGACTCCCGTGTCCTCCTGCTCCTCTCAGATGGGGTGTGTTCTGTTCGGCGCGGTCCACGCTAGCTGCTCCTGCGTCTCCGAGTTGGAGTCACGGGTGTTTCCTGACCTTGCGGGTGTGGACCCGGACCACGCGAGGCGGGGAGGGAACAGACACCAAGGTGTTATTTACTTGTCAGGAGCTGGCATGGGGAAAGACGCTCTTTACCAGGAAAGGAAAAATCAGACAACTAGCGGCAATGTCCCTTTAGGGGACGTCTGGATGCTTCCAAGTGTGCCGATTTCGCTGGTGATTGTAAATACGTGAGGACTAGTTACGGTACCATAGAGAAAACGCACTTATATCCATCAGAATGGAAAGCAGATATTCCATGGACTTTGAGGATGATAACAACACAGTCCGTCCGGTTCCAGAGATTCAAACATCCTATCGCTATACCTCATGCCTTAAGAAAACCCTCCTACGAAAGGGGCACAGAGTGCGAGGTTTCCTACTAGATTGAAAACTCGAGATTTGAGTTCTTACTTAATTTAAAACTTCCCACTAATTAAAATCAACTCTGATCATTTAAGAGCAAAAATTGTAAGCAGCAGTGGCACATCGAAGCACAGACACATGTCCTTCCATGGGCCTCGGTGTCGATCCATCCCAGGCCCAAATCTTCCAACAGTTTCCATCACGAAGGTTAAGCACAGGGAGAGAGTCCAGCTGCAGGGGCAGGCGGGTCACTGGACAGCCCTGGCCCTCGGTGGTCCTGCGAGGTGCAGTGTCCGCCCTTCCACGTGCACCTACGTTTGTCCGCCTGTGGCACGTGATCCCAGCGTACATGGGAACACGGATTTGCTCACGTAAGGCCCAGCGTCCTTGGTATAGCTACCAAATGCAGATGGGAACAGGACTCTCTGTCTGGGTGGCAAAGGAAGAGCGGGCACTGGAGAGCAGAGACGGACACTGACACACAATAGTGGGGGCTCCCAGCGTGGGTTTTCCCAGATGACACTGATTTCCATGAAAAAGAAATGGGAGTGGGTTAAGCTTTCCACACACATACTTGCACAATAAGGCTTTATCAGTGACCTCTCATTTCGTGCTTGCTTTCTGCTTCTCCCCCGTTCCTCTGCTCAGCTGCTTTCCTGGGGGTAGCTGTGCAGAAACATCGCACTGGGTGGAAAGCATTTTCCGTGACTTGCTAGGCTCTAGGCATTCCCAGGCAAAACAACTGTATATAATATCCACCTTTCCCCCTGCCTCCTTACTCTCCCCTAGGTCACAAGCATCGTTGCAGATGTGGGAAAGCCATTCTGTTCCAGGCCAATACTGGACAAGCGTCCATTCTGTTGGAGGCAGATGCCTTGCCCTGGTCAGGGGTCCTGTACATCTGGAAAAGTACTCACACCCTGGACACCACTTTTCCTTTATCCTAACTGCCAAAAATATTCTCACCAGACCACCGATGATGCTGAAACGTCAACGAACTCGTCTCTAAATAACATATCAGCGAAGTTTTGGCCCTTGCCAGGCGCAAAAGTAAATAATCTAATTATATAAACATCAATCTAATTCATAAACCACTAGGGGCCCACAAACGATGCATCGAGAGACACTCTCCTAAAGGTTGATGACAGAGGAACTGACAAGAACTGAGAAGAACTGTTTCATTTTATATCCGTAACACCAGTAACCAGTTAAACAGGGAGCATGCTACCTGGTGAAGTAGCCAACTCTTTATTGTCATTAATGGGGGGGGGGATTGTATCCCTTCCTCTTCTTAAAAACTACAAATCCATTACATTTTCAGGTTGTGCCTTACTACCACTGAGTTTGATTTGCTGATTCTAATTGTCTTCATTGGTATCAATTTTCATGTAAATGATAGTCAAGTCTTCAAAGCCTGTGTACATGGATAAGTAAATAAACAACTCCACACTGAGATATCATGACCTCAAGATGTTTCATTTAATTCGCTGGAAGCCCTAGGTATCACCAGGCCATTAACCTGGACTGTTGGCCACTCGGTCACACCCTACCCACGTGGCTATGGCAATTCGTGTAGATGCTGTGGATTCTCTGACTTATTAACGCTGAGAGAAGAGTCCTACCTAGAGCCCAAACAGGCACAATTAAAGTTTATAGAAGCCATGTTAATGAAACCATAAGCTAGAATAATGATTTACGGTCCATGTATGTAAGGAAGCTCATCAAACGTGCACAGCCCTATCCCTGGGAAACTGACGATTTGTAAGGGAGTGACCAGTTTAATATGTGGCACCTCAAAATCACAGCACATTTCAAAGGAGCAGGAAAATAAGCTTAATTTTTCTTAAAGACTATGATCTACTCAGTGGTCAAAAGACTAGATTCTCTCCCACCAGT
Source organism: Enhydra lutris kenyoni (assembly GCF_002288905.1). Classification (NCBI taxonomy): domain Eukaryota; kingdom Metazoa; phylum Chordata; class Mammalia; order Carnivora; family Mustelidae; genus Enhydra; species Enhydra lutris. The sequence goes on along the minus strand of NW_019154182.1, from coordinate 1,444,968 downwards.
TAGGTTGGGAGTCCCGGCTCTCCTTGGGGTATCAGTCCTAGCTGTCCCCGTGTCTCCATGTACAATGGGGAGAACGGCTTCCCGTCCTCACGGCCCCTCAGGCTGATTACAAACTGTGTCTAAACACAAGTACTCCCTCGTAGATGCCTTCAATTCCCAAGTGACTCAGGCTGGGCATGGGGGAGAATTTCAAAATTCAGAATGTGCCTAAGCATCCCTGCCTCTCTACCACGAAAGCTCAGCGGGAGTTCTTGCACTCATCCGTCTGGGCCTCTGGGTTCTCCCGGTGGCGACATATTGGATTGCTTCTGTCACTTGTGTAATCACAGGAGCAAGAACCCTACTGGCCCCCAGTCCTTCTCAGCTCAAAAGAATGTAAAGACTCTACCACACTTAGAACTGTTTGTTAAAAATAAACATCACAGAAAGGAAGGTATTTAAACAGCCTGAGTAATTAAAAAAAATTCTGGCGTCTTCGTATAAGATGACTAACTTGGCAAACTCTCTAGCTATAACTTATTATATAACTACAGGTTAACCTTACTCCACTAAGAAATTCTAAATGATCAGGCTGGTCTAATAGATTTAGCAGGAATCACATTCACATGAGCTTCAGAGACCTAAAATCAAGAAGCATATGAATTCAGACTACCCTTGATAACAGGCTCCCCATGACAAGACTCATAAAACCATATGAAGTGTGTTGTCGATCTGTCTTTAGCTAATACCTTTTTAAATGGGTCCCCAAAGAACACACAATTTGACTTTCCTGAGTTCACTGCAGCAGATGGTTCCCCATGTTGGGCGAACATGCAAAACAAAACCCAACATTCCCGTAATCCTCCACAGGGTGCCCTAAAATAAAAGAGAATTATTGAGAACAAACAGTAAGGCTTCTGCTAAGATTCTGTTTTCCTTTCATATTCTGAGTAGGTGTATTTAATTTTTAATGAGCACCTCAAGTACAAAGCTTTTTTTAGCTCTCACTTAACTTGGAAACACTGGAAAAGCTCAGTGTAAGAACAGACTATTCCATGCGATGGTGGGGAGGAGGAACATGAACTAGAACCACAAATCTACAGCAATGACCTCCCCCTCTTCGGTATTCAGTTCACATTAAACGGGTGTGCTACCCTTCCCTGTAAGATGGCCCTACCTCGGAAGGCTCGGAAACACCAAAGTCCATGTGCATTGCTGGCCCCATGTCCACTTCACGGATGCCTCTGTTCCATACTCGCCAGCTCTCTCCCAACTCCAGCCGTCCACCACGGCTTCTGCCTCCTTGGAAGCAATTACAATTATTTATCCTGCCATCGCTCACATGCGCGTTCGTAGGCACGTGGCAGCTGGGCTGAATGAGGTTCCTTACTAAAGGAACTCCCTCGAAGCCTCAGCAACTAGTGTATGGTAACAGCCTCTAGAATATTTACGTTCTAAGAGATGTCATTTGCCGATAGAGATGAATATCAGACGGACGAAACTTCGGCTGATCAGAAAACCGTGGATGGGTTAGCACTACTCGGCAGGCAGCTAGACTTCAAGAACCCACGCCCCAGTGACTGCAGCAAGTTCCGGGAAGCCTCTGCTTTCTTAATTCACAACACCGACCATCTGGTCTCAAAGCCCCTTCCAGCTCTGAGGTCAGTGATTCTAGGAGACTTTACCTCTGCGTAAGGCAAATCCCGGCAGGTCTGGTGTGGGGCTGCATGTGTGTTCTTTTTTTTTTTTTTTTTTTTTTTTTTTTAAGATTTTATTTATTTATTTGACAGAGAGCTCACAAGTAGGCAGAGAGGCAGGCAGAGAGAGAGGAGGAAGCAGGCTCCCCCCTGAGCAGAGAGCCTGATGCGGGGCTCGAGCCCAGGACCCCGAGATCATGACCTGAGCCAAAGGCAGAGGCTTAACCCACTGAGCCACCCAGGCGCCCCTGCATGTGTGTTCTTTTCCTTAATCTAGGCACCTGGCTGGACTCTTGACTCTCCGTGCATTTGGCGCCAAAGCCGATTAATTCAGTGCGCCAGCCCAGTGAGCCAAGTTATAGTCTTTATACAGAAAGAGACCAGAAAGAAGTTTAGTATCAGTTCTCCATTTATTCTATTCAAAGATCTCTTTAACAAATCATAAAATTATTAACACAGCAAAAAAAGTTAATGGGGTGGTTTCCCAAAAGCAGGAAAAGCTGCAGGACGAAGAAAATTGAATGACCTTCAAGCCTTCGGTGCCGTAACCCTCATTTCTCTTTTTTATGTCTGCTACAATTGCAGACTTATTGGCAAAGTAGAACAATAAAACTTATCTCTGGAAGGTTTTCCACGCCTGACATTTCACGACAGGTCAGATGCACTTCCTGTCCGTCGTCAATGGGCAGTCTCCATTTCCAGTCTCCATTCCCAGAGCCAGATACAAAGCCCAGAATGAGTGACCAGTTGGAGACCGGAGGTGTCTGCAGAGTCGGGCATCCCTCGACAGGTGTCACGGTGCCGTTATGATAAGGAATTCATTCATAACAGGATTCCTCTCCCCCAGCTACACAGGACTAGAGAGAAGCCCTCTTTTCAGGTTTACAGACACACTCACAGCAACTGGATGGCAATTTTTTGAACATGTTGTAAATAATAGAGCTTTAGAGTGGACCTAGAAATAGGGAATCCTCAAAGAGAGCCCATTCAGATATCCTGCCAAAGGATAAGATTGTGAAGACTTGCCGGCAAATTGTCTCCATGTTAGTACTTCTAATACTTGAGAAAATTTTTTAAAATGTAAGTTCATTTGCATTATTCCAAATAGGATTTATGGAGTATTTCATAGTTCCCAGAAGAAACAGAGTGATACTAAAGACAGATTCTTCTGGCACACGGTGTGCACCAGTGAGCAGCTAGTGAAGTTTCGTACAAAGCAGGAAACACGCAGAACATCACCCGAATTCTCCTCAGTCACACAACAGGCAGCGTGAAGTGAGGTGCCCTGGAACTTCCTGTGATTTATTCCCTAAACTCCATTCCCTTCAAGAAAAGGGAAAGAGCACTTGAGAAAATTATAATTTTTTAAACTCATATGTATAATCTACTGGAATTCTTTTTAGAAACTCACTTTTATTAGCAGGTTCAATGAAGGGGACTGAAGTTTGACACCTTACTCTTCTCTGTTGTCTCTAATGCAAAATCCATTTGCGCTGCCATCAATATGGGACTTTTTGTGACAACTGAAATTCATTTTAAGATCCATTTTAGGATTTTTTTTTTTTTTTTTTTTTTTCCGGAGATGCTGGAGAGTGACCCCTATCCTTCATGATGAGAACTGTGAGGAACAGTCAGTATCTGGAACACTGTGGACCGAGATTTAAGCTGAATCTCAGAAGTCATATTAGAAAAAGTAGGAAGAGAATGCTGGAAGCTTTGTGTATGACTTTACCATGATTCATTTCTTTGTCCGTCTGATCTGACTTGTCAGGTGAGGAACAGTGAGTTCCATCCTCCAGGAGGTAAGTCTAGCTTGAGTAAAAAGCCAGCCTGAGCTCTGCCGGAAGACCATTGGCTCTAGGGGACTGGCTCAGAGGTTGCAGCTTCTGGGTGTCTACACTTCCTACCCGTTAGAAATGCTTAACATTCCAATTCAGTGCAGGACAGCAGATTTCTGAGACTCCCTGTTCCATTTCCTCTACCCAGTTCTATCAACTTTGACAGAATACCCAGTCCTGAGATCACACGCCTCTAGACAAGAAAGCCCGCAGGGACGTGCATGCAGGTAAATAGTCATACCTACAGGAACAGCAAATTTGTCTGTCTGGGTTCATTTAGGATTTTAGAGCTGAATTTATGCCAGATTTGTGGGCATTTTTAAAATGACACTAGTCATCTTTAGGAACAGATTCTATTTTAAACAAAGGGCCTCGATTTAAACACCTAGAAACACCTTTGCTAACATAACTCAGATCTCCACGGTCCCCTGTACCCCCACTGTGACCCCCTATACTTCTCTGGGTAGTAAATGATGAAAATGTTGAAACTTGCTGCTGCTGTGTCATGAAAATTCTCTTCACTGTAAGATAGTCTAAAGGAACAAGGGGGGGGCTCCCACACCTCTTGGTACCCCTCTTTGCAAGGGAGAGGCCGTAAGCAGAAACTCGGCTTCATTCCTGCCGAGCGTAATGAGACGCAGCACCGTCTCTAACGCGTGCTCGCCGACCATAATTCCTATGCATGAGCTTTTCTCCCCCCTCCTGTGAAAAGGAGCATTAGCAAAAAATTTGGTAAAGGAAATCCTTTTTGCCTATGCAAAGGGATAATATTCTGCTTATAAATAAATATATAAATTTATATTTAAATAAATATATATATTTTTTGATTTATTTATTTATTTATATAAATAAAATCTTAACATGTCCTATTTAACTTGTTCGGCCTACAAGCATCATTAGGAACTGTCTATATATTCAAGCAGCTTGTATGTGACATTGTAAATAAGGGCCGATGGATCAAGGGATATTATTAAATAATTACTGAAAATATATGTGACACTGTGAGTTTCGTATTAACTACTGTATTTGTATAAGTACAGCAAAGCACAGGGCATGAAGAAAAATAAAAAATAAAATCTATTGGCTTGCAATGTGGTGATACACAGTATGTCTCAGAGTCGCACATTTAGATAAAAACTGTCCAGTGAGTAGTTACAATTACCAGATTCATTTCTTAATTAAGAAGAATTCTTAATACCTTGGGTCTCTAGCCATTCGTCAATGTGGCTTAAATAATATTATCACATGTTCTAAGTGGATAGGTCCAAAATGAAACTCTGAAATAAAAATGTTTGGCCCCAGAGACCAATACTGTGCACACTCAGTATTCGACCGTACATAGGAAGACGTTCTCGGAGTTATGGTCCCACCAAAACAGAAATTCAAAGCCGTCCCAGAGAAAGCACACAGGCAGGTGCCTCCGGTGACCCTGCTGTTCTTTTCTCCCCTTCTCTCATCAGCCCCAGCATCCTTCTTTCTCTGCAAGTTAGACTCCCACGATTCTAACCTTCCTTGTCCAGCGCAATTACCTCTTCCATGGCCTGGTCTCTTGAGGCCACCTGTCTGAAGCTACCTAGATAATCTCCCTACTTTCAATGACCTTCATCGCCCCTGGTCATTCCGCAAGCATTCCCTGAGCATCTACCTGGCACCCGTATTACTCCAGGTGTCAGGGATAAAGCAATGAATTAGTCAAATCCCTCCCTCCATCGAGTGAGAGAGGAGAAAAATAAGAAACAAAAGTCTAACATGACCAAAGATGGTAAATACCAAGGAGAAAAATCACACGTGAGGGGGTGGTATACAGTTCTGGAGAGGAGGGTGCCAACATCTCAGACCAAGACTGCAAGGTCTCAGAGTTCAGAGTCAGCAAACATCTGCACCTGAACACTTTGAAGCACTTAATAATATTCCCACCAAATCACCCTAAAATAAAAAATAAAAAGCTTTGTAGTAGAATATAGGTCATTATTTATGTTTTTTAAATCTAAATTCAAAATAGTTTATTCTGCACTAAATTAACAAATGCAAACCCACTGGTATTTTAAAAAAAGTGAAACAATTTTAGAAAACTCTAGAAACCCATTCTCCTTCTCTTAAATGGCTCTTTGTCCATCAAAACGAGATAGCAGGAGGGTGGCTAAAAACCTAACTTCACTTGTTGAGTAGAAAGCATGATACTTTTTAAGGCTCTAGCGGGATAGGACAAATCCAAGTCATCGTGGTGAGACAAAAAAGTTAAAGCACTCTGAGTTACTAAGAGAAGGGGAGATGCGGGAAGGGTAATGAAAAGATAACATTCCAAAACCAAAACAGCTTCCCTTTTTTATTGATGCTCAAGAACTGAACTGAGAATGACATTTAATAAGCAAAACACAAATGAAAACACCTAATCTGTATGTATAGTACATGTAAACATACACATTACTTGGATTTAATGACCCCAGTCTAACTACGAGAACAACTGTTTCCCCCACCTTAGAGTTGGCATTACTGTTTCTGGGAGTGTTTCATATTTAACAGGAAGAATTATGGACATCCAAGTTCAGAGTAGGCATGAATTTCATATTAAGGTATAAATAGAGTTTTAAAGAAATAAGCTGTGTAATAAAATAAGTTTACTTTTGAATTGCAATACAGGCATTTTCTTCGATCAATAAAAATATTCCTTGATTATAAAGCAGCCATACTTCGCAAATGTATATCAGGAAAATAGCTCTGGCAATATTTGAAATACCACACTTCTTTTTAAAAAGGCAGCAAAGCAACAGAATTTAGATTTTAAATAGTATATTGCAAAATAGTTCAACATATTATTTCTAAGCACAAAGCGAGCTCCCGTTCTAAAGGATACTTTCAATCTTATAAAGTAAATTGTTTTGATATTTCTGTGTAGTTTAAAGGCTAAATATCTACAATAAAAGATAAATCTTTACACATATAGGACATAAACGTCAATACATAGCACACACAACAGTTTACATTATATCACTCTGTTTTGAAGCCCAGTTTCTTAACAACGTGTGCTCAAAAAGAAATACAAAAGCATGATACAGTTCTGTAGCTTGGTGTAACAGGCTGAATTCCACAACAATGGAAAATAAAAAAACAGTGGAGATAGCAAACACAACTCCAGTCTTATGAATAGAACCAAAAACATTGAGAAATCATAAACATTTAAAAATGAGTAACTATTAGATTCTTCCTAACACATCTCAATTTACTCTCTTCTCTTAAATATAATTTTTCTAAATGTTTTTCATATCCCAGGAAGAAATAATGGCAAATCCTCCGCAAAGATGAAAGTGCATTATGTTCTGAAAGTGCTTCGTGTGTGTGTTTTATAGATATGTCCAATAAGGATTTAGACAAGTATGTGCAAAAAATTCCAATTATGACTTGAATTCTTAAACCTAACGATGGGGTTTTGTAGTTCATGCAGATGAGGCAACTGCCAGCTCGGAAGAAAACTCTGTGATTACACACTGTGTATAGAGGAAAGAGCACAAGCCCCGGGGTCAGGAGACCCCCATTCGATTCCGAGCTCTGTTAATCAGCTAGTGAGAGACCCGGGCAGGAGAGGGACTGCTCTAGCACTTCCGTTTCTCTCTCTGGCAATGGCTGAGAGGCTCCAGAAGAGCCTCGAAGGCCCACCCTACTCCAGGGTTTTAACGTCTGTCTAGATGAGGCATTCCTGAAAGGGCAGGTCATTTCACACCAAAAAATATGAAAAATACATGAATCATAGAGCCACTCTTCTCCTACTGTACTTGCTAGTACAGAAAGAAAAACTCCAAAAATACTGGACAGGAAAAGGTATGCGAAGGCCATATGTTAACCAAAGCTTGTGAAACTCTTAAATGACAGCCTATGAAAAATCCAGTATTATGTGCAAAATGAAACAGTAAGCAACGTCAGTTGGTTACCTAATGGCACGTGTTATTTTTCCCCCTAAGTCTCAGAATTCTTGGCTCTAGAGCTTTTTAAAAGCTCTTAAAAATACTTAGTTTGAACTTGTCTTAAGAGAACCATGGTACCCACAGTTCAGATTTCTAGCTTTCTAAAGGAGTCTCTCTGAATTGTTAAAACGGTTATTTTTAGGAGACTAGCTCTACTTTCAAATCTAAAATAATGGCTAAATAAACCACTGGCCATGGACTCTTAATTTTACGTGTGTATATGAGCTCACCCAATATGCTAGAAGGGGAACTCAACAATTCTCATCCACAAGCTTTGAACCATTTATTCCCCGATAGGTTACTCTGCTGGGCCTAACTAAGACGCCGTGGTTTGGCTTACAGGTGAAATAGCGCGTGTCACCCACAGCTCCGTCGTTTCTCCCCTTGGCACTTCGCAGCTCGAGTCCAAGCCAGATCCCAGAAGCAAAGTCAGTGGGGCCCACGTACCTAACGGTCCCCATCTCATTCGAGCTGGTGAGGAGGACCTGGGACCCCTCATGCAGCTTCACGCCCCCTTCCAGGCTCCCGGCGCTGGTGGCGCTGCTCCAGCTGCGGCGCAGGGCGGGTTTTGATCTGGCGGAGGGAACAGCAAGGAGCCTTGTCAGCAGGCGAGCAACACGGGCCACGCGTCCCATTCCTGCCCACCGCCTGGCTCGCAACTCACTCGTAAAACAAAGCGCTCTGTGTTCACACCCACACTGTTTCTATTCCAAACAGCGATGTTAGGATATACTTTTGTTCAACATTTGAAACGTTTTTTCTCTCTTGGTTATTTTAATAGTACCCTAATCTGGATTGAAGACTTCACTAGCAATTTCTAAACACACACACACACACACACACACACACATATTTTTACTTTATGTTTTACTTTGTAAAACAGCCACTAGAAAAAATACACTTATAACCTGTTTAAATGCACTCAATTATCAAAGCAAAAAAATAAATAAATAAAAAAGAATGCAGTGTTAGGGCTGAGGTAAATTAAAACGAACTTCCCTTCACTTTTTAAATATCATTTACCTGAAAAACAATGTTTAGAAACTGCTCATTGCTAACTTAAAAAAATAAGTATATATATGTCATCTCTGAATGAACTCCAGCCACACCTCAGGCTTTAGCCCCCTCCCAGCCACTAACAGGGAGGAGAAGCTCAGTTCCCAGGAGCAGGACTCTTCCTCTTTTCTCTACAAAACGTTAGTTAGAATGTACTGCCTCCTGGCACCCGCCACCAACCTGACCTGAGGACAAAACCACTGAGTTCCCACAAGGGAACTGATCCAGGGCCTCAGCCGATACTGCCCCAGCGCTTCTCACGGTCACTGCCAAGTCGCTGGGCCTGAAACGTCACCAGTTCCGGCTGCCCTCTGTGACCCGAGACTTCCCCAGACCACCACCACTGCAGCCTTGCACACTCCATCCACGTGGCACCTCTCCTCCAAAATGAACCTGTTCCTCGTCCCCACTGCAGAGACAAGGCAGAACCTGCTACCGAAACCGCACGGTGCTGGGAAGAAACGGGGTCCTACTGATCCTCTAGTGCATCCTACCGTCTGTTTCCTAACACACTATCACACACAACGTCTCATTTCCTTCCATTAACGACCCTGTAAGAAAGGAAGACCTAATTTCATGGGTAAGAAAACTGAGGTCCAAAGATTTGTCCCAAGCCACATTTGCCAACACATGACAGAATTCTAGTTAGAAAATATAATGGAAAAAAAGTATTATTTGTCACAAATGTACACATATGATGATAAGGTTAACAAAGAATACGTAATACCTGCTGGGAAAAGCACAAACCTTTACTGAGAAACACAAAAGAAAAATATCCAAGCTTTGCTCCTGGATAGAAACATATTTGTGTCAATTCTCCCTGAATTCACCCCCCAGAGGGATAGTTTGCAACCTCACAAATCACTCTAAGTTTCTCATAAAAATGATGCTGTGTATCATTTCCTGAGCACCTACTATGTGCCAGGAACTGTCCATCCATTATCTTCTCCAACCTTACCCAAGCCACTGCCATGATATTATCTCCTTTCAAATGGAAGATGAATTTGAGAATCAAAAAAATGAAGCTATTTGCCTCCAACCAGAGAGATGGTGAAGAGGACAGATGGGGCTCCCATACAAAGCAGTTACAAGCACAAAGGCCAGGCGCTTACAACAGCAGATGGGTGTTAGTAATTAAGACAAAACTAAAAACTAACACAGCAAAGATTTACATTGCCAGCATGTTAAATTCTAAAGTTACTGAGACTAAAACAATGTGGCTCTGGCACAAGAATGTACTTCTGTGTGACACAGAAAAGATACCTTAGAGAAATACACATAATTTTTTTTCTCATGTGATTGAAAAGGGAAACTTCTAATCAGTAGGGACAGGAGTGAACATTCAACTAGGAGTGCTGTAAAAATCATCTGGGGGAAAAGAATATGATTCTTACCACTCACTGTATGTTAAAATAATTTCTAAGTAAATTAAACAGCTAAATATATACATTAGAAAACAGGAAAGAACCAGAAGGAAATAGAGCTGGATATCTACCTGAACACACATGCACACACACAGGTGGGAAGGGAGGGAAACACATACATGTATGAAAAGTCTGGCATCTACTATTATTTAAATTATGATTTTTTTTTCACTAATTATTATGCCATAAAAATGTTTCCATATCACAGGACAGTCTTTTAAAATACTGCAAAAGCCACACCGAGGAAAATTGTTAAAGATTACAGGATTTAATAAGGGAAAAAGCTTTCAGAGGGTATGGAGAGTATGATTTGTCCAATTTGGTTTAAAATTCAGATACATGCTTTAGGGAAAAAAATGGGAGAGTATATACCAAAATGGAAGTGATAATTTCATCTAGGTGATAAAAATTACAGATGATCTTTATCTGCACTTAGTTTTTTTTAATAATTTTTCAGTTTTGTACAATCAGCTTTCATAATCAAAAAAAGGTTTAAGAGAAATAAACAAGTAATAAATGAATTCAAGGTCTAAACCAAAAATTTATGGTTTGGGTGAAGAGTTAACATTAAATAAGAATGATCTGATTCCAGTTACATCTAATAGCTCTAAAAGCTCAGGGAAGTGAGAAACTTGGAATTACAGTACATTTAGGTACTGTAATGTTTTATTCAAAAACATTGACCACGCATGAAATGGCCGGGGCGAGGTTCTAGATTTGTGCGTAATACTCAGTAAACCATCGTCAGTGCCGCGGTACAGACAGAGCGTGGTGCGGGAGCACAGAGACAGGAGGCCCTCCAGCCTCCCCTAAGGGCCAGGGAAGAGCTTTCCTTGAGGAAGTGACACATTAGCCTCGCTGGTAAGAGCGAAGCCAGGGGACACAGACAGGAGCGTGCATGCAGACGCAGCACATTCACGTGCTGCGCCAATGAATGTGGATTTCGTCATGGTTTGAGAATCGAGAAATTTCAAGGCACAATGAATGCAAATGCATGGTGTGACCTCACGGAACACGCAGCGAACCGGATTGGGAGTTCTGCCTCAAGACATTCGAATTTGAGCTGACCACGTGAACCATGTCAACAGGCTGGACTCCACAGCTGGGACGCGCGGTGACGGCATGGGCAGGAGTGGAGAGAAGCTGGTGAGGACCGGGCTGCGTGTGGCAACGGGACCCAGATGCAGGCTGGATGCCAGGTGGGAGAGGACGGACTGCTCAGGACAACCAGGGCGCTATGGTGTCCGGTTCAGATTCCAAGCCCCCTCTCTCTCTACCCCTACTCTTGGCATTAGATACACATAGAATTCTGAAGACAGGAGACCTGCTTCAAGCCACTTGCCATCATGTTGTCCTCTGAATGAAATGGGTTCATCACAGTCATCTCGACGAATGACGCGGAAAACAAGATCCTGTCCCCCTTTCCTCACGTCCTCTCTCATGTGGGGCAGGCAGGTCCTTTGCACAAACCTTTCCAGTTTCCTCCCCAAGAATTTTCATACTGCTACGTTTTCCATGTTTCTTCTGGAAGTATCACTTATTTCCATAAGAACAAACAAGAAAATGGTAGTTTGTGGGGAATCTCAATGTACTTATTTTTCAACTTAGTCTTCATAATGCATCAGGTTTCCAGCCTAGTCACAGTACAGTACCCAATCCTCTCTGTGCCCCTGGCAGATGGCCAGCTGTCACTCTCACGTCTGCGCTAGCCCAAGGTCACAGACAGCTCTCCTGATACCTGCCAACGCCCTCTTGATCCTTAGAACAGCAGCCACCAAACATTTCAGTCTCATACTCTATAAACAAAAATCAATTATTTTTAAAATTGATTTTATACACTCAATAAAGAGTATTTCTTTTTAAAAAAAAAACAGGTACTAGTCTCAATCTATACAAGTATTGGTAAAGCTACATTTCTTTGATTTTTGTAGAAAATAAAGAGAAGGTCCTCACATTCTCCTCAGGTCAGCAGATGATCCTGCGTCTACCCAGACCTGCTGCATAATCCCCGTGGTTCAGATTTCTCGTCCTTCCCTTGGTTCCCTGGACCTCGTGCTCTCCCACCCCCAGCATCACTCACGGCCACTGACACTGGCCCCCACCCCGGGTCCCTCATATGCCCATGGTCTCTTCCTGGTATTTCTTCCATTTTGCCTAAGAAGTCTTGGATATCTTCAAGAAACTGGAACAGAGAGTCACTGCCCTTAACATGCTCAGCTACTCAAGCGAGGAGACCAATTTTAACACTCTCGAAACTGGTGAAGGTTTGGAGGAAAGAAAAAAACGAAAACAATACCCCTAGCCAATGCAGCTAAACAGTACCTAGCAGCGTCTTAGGACGAACAGGGTTGGCAAGTGAAATTTCAGATCCTTGTGACACCTCGAGTAACTTCTTACCAGATGATAAAAACTGCCTTCCTGCTGCTCAGCTGACAACCCGGTTCCTGCGCCTGGGCTTCCAGAGCGCCACACTAAGCAAGGATGTGGCCTTCCTACTCAGCTAGTCCTGTTTTCCTTTCCCACCCACCCCTCCACAGCCCCAGGCATCAGCCCTTAGATTAACTAGAAAAAATTTAAATTAAAAAAATAAAAATACACTAAAAAAAAAAAAAAAAGAACTCCTTCATCCAATCAATCTAGAAGAGCCTCGTATTTCTCTAAAAATAAGTTTTCAAAATTGTCAGAAAAATATCAGGGGGAGTAAAGTGGGTCTGAGGGAAATATATAAAAGAAAAAGAAAAGAAAAGATTCTATAAAGAAACAACAACCAAAAAGGCATTTTGAGCAGTATATTCTACAAAAGGAAGTGGGAATATTTTTTAAAATAATATTAAGATCACTTTATGCAAACAGACCTGACATTTCTTCCATGTGTTGCTGAAAATATTAAATCAAATCTCTCACTAACGAAGTAAACAGTTTAAAATCAATCCACCCTATTCAATAATAACACAAAAGGTAAATCCCTCCAACTCTTATTAATGGTACTAAATCTCTCTGAAAATATATGCAGCATACTACTGTTAGTCACCGGTGACATTTTTAATTGAGTTTTCGCGGGGGAAGGAGGGAGGACTCATCTCAAAGCACTCATCACACCTTTTCTCCTAAGCGCTAAAATTCTACTGAGCAGTGCAAAAGGTACAAAATCTACTTTCTTCCTTCACAGAATCCTGTCATATTCATCTTGAAAAGTGTTTTTCTAAATCTTATTAATACTCACTTGGCAAAGGCATTTCTTCTATTAATCTCTTTTTGGGAAGAAGCAGAAGTCGTACTGAAACTTCTCCTAAAACCTAAATGCCAAAGTTAAGGTCAAAAGAGGAAAAATAAATCATAAATTTGCAGTCCTCATTAAAAGTTATCGTCTATCATTTCTCTATAGGTATTCTATTTTATCAAGTGCTTCTCTGGAAAAAGAAAGCAAATAAAGTAAGAACATACAAAATATAACAGTAGTTTAGATTTTTTGACAAATTTTTATCTTTTTCTTCAAACAATGTATATGTATAAATAAGTTAAGATCATGACATTCCATTTGGAGGTTATTATAAAATTTCTTGAAAACTAAATTAGACACTGATAAAGATGAATCTTTTTATTCTCAAATATTATAATCTTGATAAATCCTATGAAAGAAAGAATAAAAATGGCTTAAAAACGCTATTACTAAATATGCCATTTATAAAATATTGAACATTAATTTCAGAGTTTATGATTCTTGGCATCTGCAAATGACAGAATCATTTAAAAGAAATAAAAAGATTTCATGAAAGGTACATTTTTAAAAAGATGTTTCTAAAAAAGAGTAAGATTTCCAGTTCTGGAAAGTTATGGCAGAGCAGATGTGCTGAATCAATCTCTTGACTGAAGTGAATATAATTTTAAACAACTATAATTTAAAATATATATATATATATATATATATATATATTTTGTTGAGTACAAGGTACAATTTCACAAGGCACAATTTCAAAGACACCAACAACCAAAAAGAGAACCCATGAGAAGTATCCAAACACCAAAGCAATCTATCAACTTGTACCACAGGATTGCCATTAAATTCTAGAGAACTCTGACTGGCTGCACAGGAGGCGGAAAAGGAATAAAATCTAGGGCCTAACAAAAGGGGGACTCTAGCACAAGACTCCTGTTTAAAATGAGGATCCCAACCAGCTCACCTCCAATGTAAGTTAAGTGAGAAACAGAATGAAACACCATTCCAATGAAACAAAACGAAGTGGCTGTGTCAAACTTAATGCTTAGAAGGTGGCAAGATTTTTCTCCCTTCAAAATTTGTGATCATAAGTCAAATTCATTTTACCTATGAAATTAAAAAAATTGCAGGGAATATAAGTTAAAGTAGTCCCAGGTTGGCAGTACCTCTAGGAGTAACTGGCAGAAGTAAATACAATCTTCTCTGGAGGCATCAACTCAGGCCTCAAAGAATTCCTGTACATTAAATTCTGAGTAGAATAAGCATCTCACAATAATAAATTACAAAATCCACAAGGAAAGAAGGTACCGTGAGTTAGGCTCACAAAAACAGACGGGCAGAATCATAAGTTAGGTTCACAAAGACTTCAGGTATGGAATTATTTAACATAAAAGATAACAATATTTAAGATGTTTAAAAACATAAAAGGAAAACTTAAAAATATGGTGGAAATAACAAGCTATAATAAGTAACTACAAAACAGATTTGTAAAAAGGAAAAAAGAAATGAAAATTTTCTAACTAAAAATTTGGTGGCTGGGTTAAACAGCAGAATAAACATCACTGAAGAAAAAATCAGGAAACATGAAGATAGAGCTGAAGATGTCTAGAATACAATCCAAAAAGACCAAGGTGAAAAATACAAAAGAAGCACGGGAAAGTGAGGAAGTCTAGGACACTAGTCATCAGAGTGTCTGAAAGAGATAATAAAGAGATTGAAGGAGAAATATTTTAAGTATACAGACAAGAGTTTTACAGAATTGATCAAAGATATTAATTCCCAGATCCAGGAAGACCCATGATAAAAACAGGATAAACAAACAACATCTAGACAACATCATAGTGAAACTATACAACACTAAGGAAATAGAAAAAACCTTTAATGGCTGTCAAAAAGAAAGATAAATCACCTACAAAAGTATGGGTTAGGCAGACTCATAGCAGACTTCTCAAAAAAGTGATGGAATACAGAAAATAATAACATTATATTGTTAATGTGCAGGGAGAAAACATCTTTCCAACTCAAATTTTCACCAAATATTAAGAAGCATGTTCATACAGTATAACTTTCATTCAAGTAGAGAATGGAATAAGAACAAGAAAGGGTATGAATATAACTAGAATAAAAGTAAACCACAAGTATAAAAAAATTGTAAAAATAGCAAATAAGTAGCATAAATAAATCCAAAGACATGAGTTCTTATAATAAGTGTAAATAGGTGAAACTCTGGGGTTAAAGGCAAACATTGTCAAACCATATTTTCTTAAAGAAGTGAAATCCAATCATATTCTATTTAGAAAATATTTCAAAAACACAAGGATATAGAAAAGTTATAAGATAACTGATAGAAAAAGATATGTTAAGCAAGTACTTCACCAAAAGAAAGCTGACAGAAGGTAAAAAGAATTATTTAAAAAGCAATACCATTTACATTAGCATCAAAAAATGAAATATATTGGTATAAATCAAATAAGACATGTATAAAATCTATATGAGGAAAACTATAAAACTCTGATGAAAGAAATCAAGTAAGATAAATCAGTATTCCATGTTCATGGACAGGAAGACTCAGAACTGTTAAGACATTAGTTCTTCCCCCCATTTGATCTATACAATCAATGCAATCCCAATCAAAATCCCAACAAATTATTTTGTAGAAACCAACTATTTGGGAAGTTTGTATGGAGAGGAAAAAGCACAGAAAAACCAGCGTAATACTGAGGAAGATTAAGAAGAAATTTGAAGAATCACTAAAAAGCTACAGTAGTTAAGACAATGTGGTATTAGTGAAACATAACAAGAGCAATGGAACAGAACCGAGAGCCCAGAAATAGATCCACACAATGTAGTCAGCTCATCTCTGACAAAAGAGCAGAGGCAATTCAATGGAGAAAGGATAGACTTTTTAACAAATAGCCCTAAAATATGCAAAAAAAAAAAAAAAAAAGAATCCAAACACAAACTTTACACCTTTCACAAAAATTA
The DNA here is from genome assembly GCF_002288905.1 of Enhydra lutris kenyoni. NCBI lineage: Eukaryota > Metazoa > Chordata > Mammalia > Carnivora > Mustelidae > Enhydra > Enhydra lutris. The sequence goes on along the minus strand of NW_019154182.1, from coordinate 1,428,813 downwards.
ACTCCTTGAACAAGTGATCTACATGGGAAATACAAAACTGTAAACTACTAAAAAGATAACACAGGAGAAACACAGGATGACCTTGAGTTCAATGATGACATTTCAGATATAACACCAAAAGCACAATTCATGGAAGGAAAAAAAAAAAAAGAGGATACCCTGGACTTCGCTAAAATTAAAGACTTCTGCTCTGCAATAGACTGTTAAGGCAATGAAAAGACAAGCCACAGACTAGAGAAAATATTTCCAAAACACATTCTGATAAAGGTCTAGGATTCAAAATATACAACAACAACAAAACCCTGCTTAAAACTCAATAACAAGAAAAAAATTTTTAAAGAATTAAAACTCGATAATGAGAAAACAATGAACACACAATTTTTTTTTAATTTTTTTTTTTTAAAGATTTTATTTATTTGACAGAGAGAGATCACAAGCAGGCAGAGAGGCAGGTAGAGAGAGAGGAGGAAGCAGGCTCCCTGCTGAGCAGAGAGCCTGATGCGGGGCTCAATCCCAGGACCCTGAGATCATGACCTGAGCCGAAGGCAGCGGCTTAACCCACTGAGCCACCCAGACGCCCCTGAACACACAATTTTTAAAATGAGCAAAAGACCAGGAAGAATAATTCACCAAAGAAAATGGACAGATGGAAAATATGTGCAAAGATCTTCAACTTCTATTATGAGCTGAATTGTGGCCCCATTCGTGTGTTAAAATCCTAATCCCCAGTACCTCAGAATGTGACTATATTTGGAGACAAGGCCTTTAAATGGCAATTATGTTATAATCAGATGAAATAGGTCAGCCCTAATCCAAGATGACTGGTGTCCTTCAACGAAGAGATTAAGACACAGACATGTAGGCAGAAAAAGACTTTGTTAAGACATGGGAGAAAGACCCCCATCTACAAGGCAAAACAAGAGCCTTAGAAGAAACCAACCCTGCCAACACCTTGATCTTGGACTTTTAGCGTCCAGAATTTTGAGAGAGTAATTCCTTTCCTTAAGCCACATGATCTCTGGTACTCTGTTATGCTAGCCCTAGCAAACTAATATGACATCATACATCATCAGGGAATTTCAAATGGAAACAACAGTTAGATACTACCACACACGGTGCATTAGAACGTGTATTAGAATGGTGAAAACCCACAAGCCATAAAATTAACCTCAACAAAGTATTTAAGGGCTAGTTATACAAATCACTCTTACACAGACAGTTATCCTATGGGAAAAAAATGAAATTAGACCCTCACTATACACAAAATCAATTCCAGGTGAACTGATAAATATGAAAAGCAAAAATACAAGACAAAACTTTTAGAAAGCAATATAGGAAAATATCTATGTGAGGTCTGTTTTAGGAAAAGATTTCCTAAGATAAAACATGAAGAACATAATGGTTTGCTATTTTTTTTTTTAAGATTTTATTTATCTGTCAGAGAGAGAAAGAGAGGCAGGCAGAGGGAGAGGCAGGCTCCCCACTGAGCAAGGAACCTGATGCAAGACTCAATCCCAGGACCCTGGGATCATGACCTGAGCTGAAGGCAGATGCTTAACCCACTGAGCCACCCAAGCCTCCCAATGGTTGGCTATTTTGACTACTTAAAACTTTTAAATATCTGCTTATCAAAAGACACCAAACAGGTGGTGGGGGCGGGAGAACGCAAAAGACAAGTCACAAACCAGGTAGGCAAGATATTCACAACACACAAGACTGGCAAAGTATTAGTGTCCAAAATGTATATAGAAACCTACACATTAACAAGACAAGCCAACCAAAAGAAAAATGGGCAAGAGACTTGAACAGGTATGTCATAAAAGAGAAAATGCATACGGCCCATCAACATGAAAAAAATGAGGCTCCACCTCGTTTATAATCTGAAAAATGCAAATTAAAACCAAAAGGTACAATTTAAATCCATCAGATGAGCAAAGACTTCTAAACAGGACTAAGGTTGGTAAGATAAGGAGCTGCAGAGGCTCTCATTCACTGCTCATGGGCATGTACCCTGTGAAGAGTCTGCCATTACGCAGGGAGGCTGAAGATCTGGATGGCCCCTGCCTCGTGCAATCCTAGAGAAACCTTGGCAAATGTGTGCAATAGTCTAGTTCTTAACAGTAAAAAAACAAATGTATCACAAAGATCCATCAAGTAGAGAATGAACAGTATCTTTTAATGGAACACTAACAAAATAACCAACAATTAAATTTATATACATTTTATAACATATATTATTTATTAATATATCTATATAAGCATGATAAAGATATTTTTAAAAATCAAGGGAATAATTAACACAAAATTCAAGACTCATAATCTGAGGACAAGGTATATGAGAAGGGAAGCAGATGAGACTAGGGGATACTCCTGGCTTCTACTGTTCAGGTCACCTTCAGGAACAGGGCAGGTAACAGATGTCTGCTTTATCATTATATAAACTATATAAAGGCATTTACTCTTTTGTATACAAATGTATTTCACAATAAAAAATTTTTTGATAAATAAAAGCAAACAAATAATTATTAGGAACATAAAACTGTATAAACCTACCAGGATAAGAATGATTCTGTTTATTCGAAGAAATTTCTGAAAGAGTATCCAGGGAATCCGTTACCCTGTGAATAAAGCAAACCTAGTTAGCAAACCTCACTAGAAGAAGTAGCAAGTGTTCAGTTTTAAGACTGGCTCTTAACTGAGGCTTTCACACCAATGTTATTTCTTATTTCACCTATTCAACAAACATTGATCGAGCATCTATAAGGAGCCAGGAACGAACATGAAGCTAGCAGAGAAGACAGGCAATAACAAAACAGAAGAGAGCCTTGTATCGAACAACTAGTAATGCAGAAAAAGTCAACTTAAAGTAAATTCATTTAAAACGGGGACCTGAGGGGCGCCTGGGTGGCTCAGTGGGTTAAGCCGCTGCCTTCAGCTCAGGTCATGATCTCGGGGTCCTGGGATCGAGCCCCACATCGGGCTCTCTGCTTGGCAGGGAGCCTGCTTCCCTCTCTCTCTCTGTCTCTGCCTGCCTCTCTGTCTACTTATGATCTCTCTCTGTCAAATAAATAAATAAAATCATAAAATGGGGACCTGACATGATTTCTTTGGAACTTTATCTTCACAGATAAAACTAAAAAACCTGAAAATAAATTTGTCTTATGTTGACTTTAACAAATGTTTGATCCGAATTATAAAAACATCAGTCTTAAATTGGAAAAAAAAAAAAAAAAAAAGATACTGACTCGGGCCGTCTATGCATGTAATTTTCTGATAAAACTGCATGGGTAAGTACAATCCAACATCCTTTACTTTATATCTGACTCTTGGCACAACCATAAAGGTAACTTTGCTGACAGGTCTATCTGTATTTTTTAATATTCAAATCATTCTTCATTGTTGAAAAGCCAATCCTCCCAGTCTCATTCTCTTTCGGTTGTTTACTGACCTGACCCACAAGGCCTTTATGCTGTCAACTGCTTCCTGCAGGAGACTTGGTCACGAGCCAGAAATCCTGCAACCCTCGCGCTATCTGCAAGGCCACCTTGCACTTAGTGTGCGCTGTTCTCACATGATTTACGCCCACGGCAATCAGCAAGAGACTGATGAATGCAGAGAATAGGACTGGATGAAGAGGACAGATAATTAGGTGGTGATGGGTAGTTGAGAAGAACTTAATTCTAAAAGTGATCATTAATAATAAGTACCTAATCGAGAGAACTAAGAAAATTAATACCGTGCTGATGAAGACCACCTAGGCAAAAAATAGGTAAGTAGGTAAAGAGATAAGATCAGATCTAGTCAAGCAAGTTTTCTTGGAATTTCTGCAAAGAAATAGTGGATGATTTACATATTATTAGAAAAAAAAAAAGCTATGAATTCAGTGAAAGCTGGGTGATAGTAGAAAGCTATCCAAGCGGAGGAAATAACATGTGCACAGATTCTCAGAGGCACATTTTTTTTCTTAATGGAAAGGAGGGGAAAAAAAAGACAACTACAATCTGGGAGGAGTGGGACTGGGATTGGTCACTACTTTATTAAGACTGTCCTCAAGCAGTCCCCAGTTTAAAATTCTTTCTTCTTGAAGATCAGTGGTGTCTTTGAAGAGCTCTAAAGCTGGTTTTAAATTAGAAATTCCTCAAAATCAGGGACCATGTCTGTTTTATTTGCTTATAGAATGCCTAGCACAGCACAAAGTGCTAAAAGACACTTAATAGTATTTGATGATGATGAATGAGACAATCAGAAGATGACAGGAAGACAGCTGGATCGAGACAGCGGTTCATTTAGAGAGAGAGCCCTGTATCTTCTAAGAAGAGGGGGATGCTTTTAAATGAATCACCTTAAAGAAGACCAAATAGAAGGCGAGGAAAAAAGAAAAAAAGTAAAACCATGTGTTCCTTAAACAAAGCAAGAAAAAGAACGTGAAACCATGAGAAAGAAAGTGGCTTCCTAATATTAGAGGGCGGAAAGCTGTTACAGCATAAAGCAACACTGCACTAGATTTAGTCAGTATTTACTGTGTTTAAAATATGCACACTATGTCCTCTGGGTGATCAAACATAAAATGAAGAACCCCAGTTCTCACAACTAAGAGACGAATGAAACTTGTAAGAGACTGTAGCAATGTGTTAATGAAGATTTGTCCAAAGCAATAAGAGAACCCAGAAGACGGGGGACTCAGCATAGATTTTACCGTAAATCAATCACTGAGAAGACATCAGTCCTAAAGAAAGTCAGCAATCCTCTTTTAATCATGACAGGGTACTGGTTAAGAACATACACTCAACTACCTGGGTTCAAATCCCCACTTGGGAGCTGTGCACCCCTGCACAACTCACTTAACTTCCCTCTGCCTTACTTTCCCCACCTGTGAAACAGGACCTGACCCAGAGGGAGCTTCCAAGGGAACAGTACTGCGGCGCTCGTAGCTGTGGGTCCACACGCAAGTGCGATGCGTTGGCTACTACCTTTATCCTTATTTATTAAATGCCTACCACAAAATAGCAAACTGTCTAAAAGCAAGGGCTTGGGAAACACAACAAAATAACAAACCTGGGCTGAGTCCAGGACCATCGTTAAGTAGTGTAAGACAGACCAAAATATGTCACTCCAGAACATGCCACCCATGGCATAAGGATTAGTTTGAGCTAAAGACACTTGAGAACCAACAAATGCAGGGAGAGGCTTTCTCTGAACTCTCCTTATCTGCCTAAAACAGGTGCTCGCCAAAAAGAGCTCTTTTGTCCTATATCCCCTCCCCAGCAGTTGCATCAGGCAGGGAAGACGGACTCTTGTCATAGACCCAGACAGACACTGTCACAGACGATCTTACCTCCCATCCAGTTATCTTTCCTAAAAACCACAGGCCCTCCCACAAGTGGCCTTTTTCTCTCTTCCCTTCTCCTAGTAAGACGGTCTATAAAAACTCCAATCTCACCACCTATATGGGTATTGACGTCATTCTGTGACACCCAGGTGCATGCGAATTCAAATGTAATAAATTTGTATGCCTTTCCTCCTGCTCATCTATCTGTTGTCAATTTAGTTCACAGACAGCACTCCCAAACCCCCTCAGCAACTACTGATCCTAAGAGGATAGAGGAAAATTTTTGGCTCCCCTACGCTAACTATATGGCTTCAGCTAAGTCACTCTATCTCTTGAAATTTTTCTTCACTGGTGAAATGGAACTATCAGAACACTTTACAACTCACTGGGTTTGAGGAGGATTAACGAAATATGCATCTAAAGTAGACTGTACAGAGCCGACCCTTTACTAAATGCTCAATAAATGTTTGTCATCATTATTGTTCTTTTCTTCTTTAAAGATTTATTTTATTTTATTTATTTGAGAGTGAGAGAGAACATGAGAGGGGAGAAGTCAAAGGGAGAAGCAGACTCCCTGCCGAGCTGGGAGCCCATTGAGGGACTCAATCCTGGGACTCCAGGATCATGACCTGAGCCAAAGGCACTTGCTCAACCAACTGAGTCACCCAGGCACCCCTCGTTATTGTTCTTTTCCAGCTTACCTGACCCAATATTTATGAGGATCAAATGAAACAACACTGAACTGAAGATACTTCATACACTGCAAAGCATTACCTATGTTCAATACTATACTGTCATAAATAATGAGGGTTTGAAAAAGTACATCAAAGGAGGAGAAAATTAATATAATAAAAATCACATGAAATTATAAGAAAAACAAAGTGAGGTGGAAGATAGGTCTAAAAACTCTAAAATCTGCCCGGAGGCAGTCCCATAGCCCAGCTAGAAGGGAACTAGACGGGGCTCCGGGATGTGACGGCAGATCCGTTCTCATGAATGTGATCCCACCGTGTACGTTCTTTCCCATGGAAAGATTAGCGTCCCGTTTCCCCTCCGCCGAAGAGCACACCAAGCCAACTTCTCCAACACATAAGTCATTTCATGAAATGGTACCTGGAATTTCACAGGGACTTGTTTCTGCTCAACTTGTTTTTTAAAGCCGGGGCAAGCTGGTACCGAAGTGTAGCATCTTAAAGAGCAACACCGAGGAGGTACATTATATATAAACCCTTAAAGCTTCGCTTCCCCCAAAGATCTACTGCCTATTCTATTTTTGAAAACTAAAGGAATGAGAGGAAAAAGCCATTTTGGTTCCATTAGGGTTGGAGGAGAATGAATGGGGTGCCTGCTGGCAGGAAATTTAACGTAGTTAGGATGTGTCTGTAGCAATCAGAGAGCATTTTTACTTTTGTTTGCATGACAGATTAAGCTCGCTGCTCTCACTGTTCTTAGCAGCAATGCCGCTTCTAATAGCCTACACATACTCATAGGGTTTGCAAATGAGGAATAAAGGAGGGTTTTAAAATTGCAAATCCTCAGCAAAGCGAATTTAGCTTTCCATGAGCCTTCTCTCTGAAGAAGGTGGTTGGTTAACCCCTTGAACGAAGACGCGAGCTGTAGTCAGTGCATGTCTTTAATGTAAAATGAGGAAGTCTTAACTATAAACCATTGCAAATTACAAAAAGGCCTTGTGGAAAAACATAAATTTCATTTTTCTCACCTTTGTACCCTGGATGGGGGAGCAAATATTCCGTATCGTGGAGAACAACTAAAGTACTGCACACCTCCAACTGAACCATCATTCTTGCCATGGGGTTTCTCAAGCTCTATACCGTACCAATATCCTAGAACAAGAATATTGGATTTTAAAAGCTTCTGCATTTTACCCAAAATGGTTATGCTATTATACAAACCCAACGCCCGAATGGCTTAACATTTTCACAAAATGACCAAAATGATGGAAGAGCATCATGATCATTGAGCTTTCAAATGATAAAATTTGAAAATTGGAAAAAATGAACAGGAAAAATATTTTACAAGCACAATTACAGAGTTGTACATTAAAGGAGAGAGATAAAATACATAAATTTGGCATAGATTAGCTATTATGCAAGTAGTGTTATGACCACAGTATATCTACAAGTCATAATGAACAACAACAAAAAAAACCTGCCCTTGACTCAGTGATACGGCTTGTTTCAGTTAGAGCCGTACAACACACTGCTGAGCTGTATGAATCATAACGTTCATGTGCAATCTCTTCCTTTCATTCTCCCAACACTCCAACATCACAAACAGTTCTTGGATAATTGAGGAAGGACAAAAATAATTTGGAAAATATGATTAGACTTCATGGTGACTCTTCTTTTTCTCTTTTTGTTTCCCCACCCAGGATGAAGAGAAAAATCATAATACTTAACCTTAGAGAAAAGATTTAGATTAGCTAGTAGGAAGAATTTTCTAAAAGGCTTATTTTAAGTATGTAAAAGGGCCCACTCTGAGGAAACTTTGGCCCCTTTTCTAGAGGGCCAAAACTATAGCAGTGAGGCTGCTTTTAGTGTGGTGAGAATTAGGTAAAAGGACACATACTCCTAGTCTGAATATATACATAGTAACTTCTGGAAGAAGGATCCTCAAATGGAGGGGACCTCAAGACCAGTTAAAAGTCTCTACTGATCTGTTCATTTTTATTTAAAAGTAGAATACAGTAGTAATTGGATCTGGTCTCTTATAATCAGTATCAAATAAAAACTAAGAATATAGATATTGAGAAACTTACTGTAAATCCTAAATTCCAAAATACAAAAATATTGTTCCTTTCATATTGCTAATTCAAAGAGTCTGTACAGCCTCAAAAATGGCAACCTCGAAGTTCTTCGGTCTATTCCTTGTATGTTCAAAAAAGATGACACTTGAGCCCATTTTTCGATACTTTTGTACTGAAAAGACTAATGCATGACCACAGTCTCCTATACTTAAGCAGTGTACAAGTACAGAGTCAACAAATTTACTTCTTAGCCATACAAATGCTCTGGAAATAGGTCATCACATTTCTGAATGTCACTAATCAAGGTTGTCTGGTTGTCATTTTTATTTCGGAGTGACACAGTTCCAACCCTCAATGTTACAGCATACCATACAATAGCAACATGTTTACCATATGACTCTTGAAAAAGTGTAACATGCCACAGAAAGACAGTATGACAAGTGTTAACAATTGTGACTATACCTTGTCTGGTAGTGGTATATATTGTTTCCCATTTAAATGGTAATTTTTTTTCAATAAAAAGGCTAAAGATGCTAAAGATGACCTCTTTTAGGTCTAGATCTTATAATCCAAAGAGCTTCCATTAATTAGGACTGTTCTCTAGAACTGACTGATCTAAATTTTGGTGCCATAAGACATAGATGCTACTACTTTCTAAAGGAACTGAATGACTTTAACAGAAAAGTTTCCAACTTTACATTTGCTTATGACTGACTACCCAAATTTCTAAATGCTTAACCAAAGGAATTTAAAAATTAAAAGTCAACCTAAAATAAAGAACTGTATCCAGTGAACCAAACCATTCTAACCTTGTTTAATATAGAGAAAAGGAACTCAAAAGACATGGACATTGTGAAAAATACCCTACCTTGGGGATTCTTGAGTTTTTATTTGAGAACTATATTAAGACCATCCTAACTCACCTCAATTATTACCTGGAGACCTGTGAGAGACATGAATTATACAACACACAGCCCATCTCAAATCAATTAGGTGGACTGCAATTATAAGTGGGATAATGAAACAAGACTCTGCTGGGAGACAATCCTCCACCACTCGCTCATGTTTCTGCATGCTTTACGAACAGAGGCGTTGTCTTTTCATGGATGTCTGCACAGAGGACAGCCTTGGAGGACAGAGATAGAGTGCGGACAGCAGGCCCCACACAAATACAGGCATGCGTGTTGTCTAGTATAAAGGTTCAGATTGCTGAAACTCAGGGCTCTTCTCCTGTAGCATAAAACACAGGGTGTGCCCGTGTCACCCCCCGCCACCCCGGGAACTGGGGCTCAGGGAGCGAGTGCAAGAAAATGCTGACCCTCTGCTTCTGCCACTGCTGGGACCGTGGAAGTCCTGTCTCTGAATCGGGAGCCTAACATCTTCCATCAGCATCTATGAAACGGTGGCAATCTAACTTGTCAGCTTACACACGTAGGGTAAAATCTCAGATCCTTCACAGTTCTTGACAGAATGCTACAAATTTAAAATCAATGTTCTGGGTAACCTTTTCCTAAAATCCTGCAATGCCACCATGTGTCAAAATAGCATATTGCCATTCAAAATACACAAACATGGTTTCATTCAACGGGGTTCTATATTTAAAATTAAAATCACTGAAAATGCAAAGAAAGCTGATCTTTACTTTTGGAAACACAATATTAAGTCTAGATTGGAATGAATATGTAAATACACAAACATGTATTTTTAAGGTCCCAGGGTGCACAGAAGCTTTTTCTTTTTCCCTTGAACTGGTTTGTTAACTTCTTCTCTCTCTCTAAGCCACTCAGATAAAGGCTATATCCTGTGAACTCATTTTTTTTTCTTTTTTTTTTGTAAAGATTTTATTTATTTATTTGACAGAGATCACAAGCAGGCAGAGAGGCAGGCAGAGAGAGAGAGAGAAAGGAGGAAGCAGGCTCCCCGCCGAGCAGAGAGCCGGATGCGGGGCTCGATCCCAGGACCCTGAGATCATGACCTGAGCTGAAGGCAGAGGCTTTAACCCACTGAGCCACCTGGCGCCCCCTGTGAACTCATTTTAAGAATATCTACTTACCCAAAGGATACAAAAATACTGATTCCAAGGGGCACATGCACCCCAATGCTTATAGCAGCATTATCAATAATAGTCAAATTATGGAAAGAGTCCAAGTGCCTATCAGCTGATGAATGGTTAAAGAAGGTGTTATAAACCCCCTGGAATATTACTCAGCCATCAAAAAGAATGAAATCTTGCCATGTGCCACAACGTGATGGAACAAGAGTGTATTACACTACGTGAAATAAGTCCGGCAGGGAAAGACAAATATCATATGATTTCACTCACGTGTGGAATTTAAGAAACAAAACAGATGAATATAGGGGAAGGGAAGGAAAAAAAAAAAAGGGAGGGGGGAAGCAAACCATAAGAGACTCCTAACTATCGAGAACAAACTGGAGGATGCTGGAGGACGGGCTAGACAGATGAGGGGACTAAAGGAGGGCACTTGTGATGAGTACTGGGTGTCACATGTAAGGGAGGAATCACTGAATTCTACATCCGAAACCAATTTTACTGCGTATGTCAACCAGAATTTAAATAAAAACTTGGAATAAAAAAAAAAAGGAATATCCTTAGCAAAAATCTAATCCTGATGTTTTCTCTGTTACTGAGCACTCTTGGCAATCGGTGCAAGTGAAGCTGGAGAACAACAATGAACTTTAACATGAGACAACTTAGAAGACAGCTGACAAGGAGACGTCGCGGGTGACAGGTAGCCCAAGTCCGGTCAGAGCTTCCGCCGCTGTAGGGCTTCGCCGGCACCGCAGCTAACCAACGTCCCGAGACCTGGTCATCAGGAACTACCCACATTTACAATTTTAAGCCTTTTGTATTCTGAAGGGCTCAAACTGAGCCGAGCGCACAGAGACGGGTTACCTGGAGCGAAGTTCGTTGTCCCGAAGAACTTGACGGTGCCGACTCTCTGGCCCACCACCAGCACTCGGTCTCCCAGGTGGGGCTCTCCTGCACAGCGGTTGTTATTTGCGACACAGGCTCCTGAGGAACTCAACCCTGTTTAGTGGGTGGGTGGGGGAAGGAGTGGGGCACAGGAAAAGAGAAGGGAAAAAAGCGAAGGGGAAGGAAAAAAAAAAAAACCAACCTCAAAAAGCATATTAGCCGAAGTCACCATGTGCTCTCACTAGTCTAGCTATCGAGAGATTTCAGTGTGTGACCCTTCCCTGATGTACGCCCCCCACGGCTGCGGTTCTCACGTGGGGGATCAAGACATTTAAAGAACTTGGGAGGGGTTTCCTGAAAAAATTACCGCCACGAGCACCTGACACACACGGTTGCTGGTAAAGCATCAATTTTACCCAGATTTCCCGGGGCGCGCTGCTAGAACAGAGGCCAATGCTCCTTTTCTGTAAAGGGCCAGGGAGCAAGGATGTGAGGCAGTGCGGGCCGTGCCGTGTCTATCGGAAGTATTCGGCTCTGCTACCCCAGCAGGAAAGCGCGCCTAGACAAGGCAGGCATGGTATGTTCCAGTAAAACTTTATAGAAATATGTGGCAGGTTGGATTCGGCCCGTGGGCTGTATTGTATCCCTGTTCTGCTAAAATGCTAGAATCAGAGTCATTCACTGGGACTCGGTGTGAATTACACATACAAGAATGTGATCTGAACCTGAAAAGTGTCGTAAGTCTCCACTTAGCTCAAACTGATTTCCCTATTAGGAATCAAACCACTCCCCCTCACCTTGATTGAAACCTAATCCCTGAAATGCCCACTATTAAACGTCAGAGGTCCTAGAGAATTACTGTCTGCAAAGCTGTTCAATTATAACAGAGAAAAAGTGGGCCCTTGAGGCTTCTCCCATCAGTCCATAAACTGACTTGAGCTGTAGGCCCCGGGGAGGGCCTACAGGAACCTCTGTGAAGGCAGGGGACAGAGGGTAAGTCATATCGCCAACGGGAGAGAGACTAACGCCATGGCAACAAATGAGGAACACAAACCCAGAGAGAGGGCAGGTGTGGATAAAGTGCTATACTAAAAAGTCCTAGGTCCTCATAATAACTAATATTTCCAACGCATTTCACAAAGTGCCTTCCATAGAATTATTACAGGTAAGACACAAATTCAGGAATTAACTAAGACACGGTGTTCACAGGCAGTCGATGGCACAGCCCGATTAGAGCCCAGGCCCTATGAGCACAAGTCCTCAGGCAGGTCCCCAGGCTAAGACAGCACCTTCGACCACAGGGTACAACGATGCTGAGAACACAGACACTCTCCCTCACCTCCGCCACTCCCCGAATCTCATCTTTCTGCCCCTCCTTAGCCTCACTTCCCAGTACATCTGCATCCCTCAGATGCAAATGTATGGAGAAAGTGGAGTATCTACTCACTCTAGAAAAGTGTGCTAGGGAAACGTCTCTGAGGTCCTGAACATGGGACTTCCTCTCACGGATCTCCTGTTCTTGCTCCCTCCCCTTTTAAAAGGTCTTCTTGATCATTTTAACTGACAAGTCTATTCATCCACTACTATCTAAGCCTACATCATGCTTAAATTTATAAAAAGAGAAAAAAATATGTAGGTACACTAGACTTACTTCTTATAAAAAGTAAAACAGGTACTTCCATAGCCACATGTACATTTTAAAAATCAAGTAAACGTCAAAAGCCCAAATTCCAGGTGAAGGAGGGCCTTGCAGTGTGACTACAGTGAGGACAAGTGGGATTGCTACATCCCTATCTCGGGGTCTCTGTTCCTCGGGAGGCTAGACAGAAACTGCTCGCAGGGGAAGGAGGCCTACTCTGAAATTACAGGTTCCAAATAAACAATTTCAGGTAAAACTTCTGGGTTCTCCGCTTTCAGAGTCCCAACCTGTAAGGTTGATCACTTCGATGCTGCCACTGAGGGCTCCTCCCCATCACCATACAGTATTTTAAAGAGAAAAAAAATCCTGTCATGAACATTTTCTATAACAGAATATTGCTTCAGTACAACTTTGGTTAAAAGTATGTGAACAAGAATCTGGTCATTATTATGAGGTTCACTGAGAACAATTTAGGCCAAAATGGTTTCATTTCCTCTCCAGACAAGTCTGCTGTGTAGCCAAGTAAGTGAGGGGCAGGGTGTTGCCTATGTGTCGACTCGGGCAAGGTGTCTGCTATGAAGCAATTTCTACGTCCTTACGCATAACTGGAGGAAGGCGGACTGAGCAAGGTTACAGCAGGGCTCGCCACATCCCAACGGGTCAACCTCGTCAACAAGTCAGGAGAGCCACTGACCCTCTCCTGCCCAGTGTTAAACGAGGACTTGAACTTCAATATGAAGATGACACAAATGTGTGTGGGAAAGCTGGTATTCAAGGTGTAAGCAACAGAATGCAGCGGGATGCAAGCTCCCACTCCCAGCTGGATGTGAACTCAGGTAAGGTCCCACGGGGAGCAGCAACGTGAAGGGCCCCGGCCGGAGGCTCCCTTGGAGCCAGGACAACAGTGTGGCCGCCGCATGGGAGGAGAGGCCTTACGCTGTGCTTGTGCCCACAGTTCAGCTCTCTACGGGCTGGCCGTGACGGGTCTGGAGACCCAGGAGCCGGAGGAAGAGCGGAAGGTCCCTGGGACGGAGGTAAACCAGAGCAGCAGCCAAGGACGCAGCAGACCGACCGCAGGCTAGAGTCCAGGTGTGCCCCTTAGAAACTGCCATCAGCACCAGTGACTTACCTCCCTAAGCCTCGGGTCCCTCATTCATACAGTGAGGATGAGAATAAGGGTACCTACCCATGGGTTTGAGAATTAAGTGACATAAGGTATGTAAAGTACTTAGAATAGAACCTGAAATAGTAAGTATACAATACACGTTAGTTATTATTACATCTAGATTAGAAAACAGATGAGAAAGTTAATAACCATATGGTTTCCACGTATCTGAGGATCTATCGTAAAGTTCTAAAATGAACCTTAAAGGGTCAGAGGCATTACATGCATGTGGAAGGGGAAAAGGGAGTGCAGACAAGGACCACGGCGGGAGCACGGGGAGGAAGGCAGGGAGACCAAGGACGCTCACAAGGGGGGAGGAGCATGGGAAAGACAGAAGAGGACAAGTAGTTCAATCTGACTGAAGTAAAAGTTTCCTTCTACACATTTAAAAAGAGCAAATCTACTTACAAACAAACCAAGATAAAAAACACCAAGAAAGCCTGGTTGAAAAAGCCATAGATACCAGCACTGGCTCTAGAGGAGACAGACGGGCTTTTGCTCATTGTCTTCTTGTTATTGCCACGTGCATTCAGTTTCTTGGGGTAGCTCAGTTTGTGTTCCAAAGACGAGGTGGAGGAGGAGCTGCTGATGGAGCCAAGCAGGGTACCTAAAACCGGTGAAGGAGAAGAACGCATCGCAGTGCAGACCATAAGAAGTGAACCAACAAGATGACTTTCCAGGTAAATCCCTCTGAAACCCTCCATTTAGCTTTCTCAGCTGTGGACTGTCTAGTGTTGAATTAAATGCCTGGTTTCATCCAACTGTCCTGCAGTTCATGCAGACAAGACTTTACCACTCAAGCAATTATACCGTGAGGATTCCCGCTGCACGAGGACACTCTCACAGGAGAGCACCTGTCACATCCGGGTTCACTGAAATCGACTACCTCCTTTGCTTCCCACGCTCTCTCTCACCTCCCACTCTAGATGGCTTAGTAGAATCCAATCTTATTTACACTTAGAAAGTCTTTCTCACAGGGTGCCTGGACAGATCCGTGGGTTAAGCCTCTGCCTTCGCCTCAGGTCATGATCTCAGGGTCCTGGGATCAAGCCCTGCATCGGGCTCTCTGCTCAGCAGGGAGCCTGCTTCCTACCCACCCCTGCCTTCTTCTCTGCCTACTTGTGATCTCTGTCAAATAAATAAATAAAGTCTTTAAAAAAAAAGTTTCTCTCACCTCCCAGTCTAGATGGCTTAGTAGAATCCAATCTTATTTACACTTAAAAAGTCTATTAATTTGTTTTAAGATAAAAAAGGGTAGTATTAAAATGTTTTGAGTTAACCTGAAGGCAAGCAGGAATACTCCTGAATGTGCTGTTCATGCTCTAGTCACCCAGTGATTTGACAGCTGAAGACAATTTTAAACATTTTTATCAAACCGTCTATACTTGGAGTTTCCTTTTAGTCTCCCATTTAATTTAGCCTGGTAGCTCTCTATTAAGCATACACAGAGGCACAACACAGTATTTTATACCAAAACCATGTATATACACTTTTCGATGAGCTGCTTCATGTATTTCCGAGGGTAATTTTTTACTGCAATGATTTTTCTCTCAAAAATGTTAAAACTTAGCCCCCATATAAGCTTTATCACTATGTCATTTTAAAGTCCCATCAGTAAATTAAATTTTTAGAATGGACATTATAAAATTATTTTACCATCTTTCTCTGTTACAGGTTTCGGCTCTTCCCCAGGAGGCAATGACAGTGTTGATTCAGAAGCATTCTCTTTTTTTGAGGTCATTAATCCTAGCACATAGAAATAAGACACTTTGAGCAAGAAAGAACGTCAACATTAAACATACAAATGTGCTTGCTGTTTAAAGTACAGACATCCCTCGTTATCTAAATCTTCTCCACTTCAGGAAACATGCTGGACAGTAAATTCACAGACAGCAGGGGCCAGTCCAAGATTTCATTACATGAAGGGGCGGTGGGGGGGAGGGGGGAGGAGAATGCATTCTTAGCCCCCCCTGAAAACTTCAATCAATTTCCTCAAATACCACCAAGGTCTCTTTTAGACCTATTTAACAATCCACTAAGGAATTCTAAATACTATAAAACAGTTAAAGCCCAGCTACCTAGCTGTTTGACTCTTCGCGCACTCATTAGTGTGTTCGCACAAGGCCAGCGGGCGGCGCGAAGCTCACGCAGCGGGAGGACGACCACAGCACACGCACCAGGCCTGGCCACGACTTACAGACTCCACTTACATGTCTGCAGATTAGCTACAGTAGACTTTCTGCCTGGGGAATTCTGGGTAAAAATGTTTGCCAACCGTTGTAGCCACTCGACACGAAAGCGAAAGTCAGACAGTGAAGAGGCCCACACTCTCTGCCCTTGGCGCTCTGACAATGACCTCCCCACCATCACCACACCCAAGTGTCACAAACAGACTCACTTTAAAAAAGAAAACGCCCACGAGTAACGAGTAACGCTTCGCCTTGTGAAGACTTCTGTTTCCAATTCTACAGAACCAGATTATTTAACTAGGAAACCTAACGGACTACGCCCAGTTTTAAATTCCATCAAGGACCCATTTCGATTCTTCCTGCTTAGGAAGCATCTGAGTGAAGGACTGTCGCACTCTGAGCCTCACCAGTGTGATTGAGACATGGTCCCCGCCTGAAAGGAGCACCTTTTCAATTCAGAATGGTAGAATGATGTGAGGATGAAGAACTAAAATATGAGGACATTTATTGATAAGCACAACACAGAGGAAAGAGGGAATAATTGTGGTTACAAAGATAAATTAATGCCTTACTGAGGAGATCACATTCTGTGATAGGTCTTGAAGGACAGGTAAGACTTCCAAGGCACCTGCGTGGCTCAGTCAGTTAAGTGTCTGTCTCCAGCTCAGGTCATGATCTCAGGGACCTGGGATCAAGCCTCACATTGGGCTCCCAGCTCAGCAAAGAGTCTGCTTCTCTCTCTCCTTCTACCACACCCACCCCTGCCATGGTCCCTCTCTCTCTCTCTCTCAAATAAATAAATAAAATATTTTTAAAAGAAAATACAAGACTTCTTCCAGAGCATACTGGAGGTAGGTATGTTCAGAAAGAACTGAAGATAGACATTCTAGATGGACAAAAAGAAAAGAAAAATCTTAAGGACAGGGTCAGAGGTAGACAAGTAGCGTGGCTGGAATACAGAGTACTTTTGGGACTTGGGAGAAGACAGACTGGGTAGACAGGTCAGGGAGAAATCTCAGGGAGGACGGTGCCAGATAAGGACCTGGTCCTCTTATGGAAGGAATGTGCCTCTGATGGACTTGGTGAAGGAGGGCTGGCATGAATAGAGGAGAGAATAACGTCACCCTGACAGCAACATTTAGAAGGAAGCGAGAGGGGCAGAAGTAGGAAGCACAGACCAGAGAGAGATTCTTACAATAGGCAGAATGAGGACCAGAGTAACAACAGCAGGAACTGAATGGGGGGTGGGTAAGAGAGACTCTGTGCAGGCACCCCATAGAGCACGTTTCTTATTTTTCAGTTTTAACATGTCCATTTGGTTCTTTCTTATTTGAATTTTTTAACTGAGTCCCTGGAGATTCACATGTAGTTGTATAAAGTAATACAGGGAAATCTCTTGCATTCTTCGCCATTTCCACAAAGGTAATTTTTTACATAACTATAGTATAATCCCACAAGCAGGATGCCAACATTGGTACAATCCACCAATCTTAGGTCGCCCCAGTTTTAACCAAACTCCTCTGTGTGTCCGTGCGCACATGCGTGTGGGCTCACACACCATTTGGTTCTTTTTTATATCCTCATTTCTCTGAACTTTCTTTCCACTTATTTCAAGAATATTAACATTAATTCTTAAAGAACATTTAATGTATTATTTAAAGTCTTTGTCTATGTCATGTCTGTGTCCTGTTAGGGTTGGCAACCTTTAATTGTCTTTTTCCTTGAGAGATGTTGAGATTTTCCTGGTTTTTCAATTTTGAGCCATTTGGGATTGTATCCTATACATTTTGAATATTATGTTGTGGGACTCTAGGTCTTATTTAAGTCCTATGGAGAAAGTTTATTGTTTTGTTTTGTTTCATTTTGTTTTACAAAGGAGTCAACCCAATCCAGTTCAGACTAGACATCCCTACCCACCTTCTGTGCCCTGTGGTTCCAATGTCAGTTCAGTTTCCAAAGCCTTTTAGGGATCTTTCCCCTATGATGTGCCATCCCACTGTGCCTGGGACCTGGGCAGTGATCTACCCCAGAGGCCAAAGCCTGTGGTCAGATCCACACATGCACCACTGGAGAGCAAGCCCAGGAGTTCACACCCAACATTCTGAGATCACTTTCTTGAGCTCCCTCCTCTCCATGGTCTCCCTGCTACTTTCTTGCTCCTGGAGACATCCCTTTCTGGTATCTGGGTAGGATGCCTAGGCTTTAGTTTCCCTGCTCAGTCATACAGTCTCCTGTATGACTCTTTGGAAACAGAAGGCAAACGATTGGGGATTCCATCCATGTTCTCGGGACCATGGTTTCTCTGGTCAGAGGAAAGGGTTCCCCTCCCGTGGGGTTTCAGGTGCTTCACCACCAGCGCTGATGCACCAGGCAGGACTGCCAAGGGACTGACCAGCATGGGAATGAACCAAAGCAGTGGGGAGGGGAGGGTGGCAGGGAGACTATCATAAAAAAGGGGGTTTCTTCCATTTTCTGTCTAGTAGGGGACCCATTCCCTAATCCTTAGACCAGAAACAGAGGGCTTCTCTTTGGGTTTCCCCTCGAATAATGGCTGTGAACTTCTGGGATTCAGGTTAAAAGGATACCATTTACTAATGCATCAAAAAGTATGAACTACCTAGGAACAGACCTAACAAAACTGGTACAAAAATAGCTGTAGAGAAAATCAGAAAATCTTACTGACATATTTTTACAGGACCCAATTAAATATAGCAATATTCCAAGCTTACAATTTAAAGACTGAATATTATAAAGATGTCAGTTCTTCCCAAATTGACTTATGGTTTAAATGTAAAACCAATAAAACTTTAGTAGATTTTTTTAAAGAAACTTAACAGCTTATTCTAAAATTTATATGAAAGTGTGATTTATAACGATCCAAACAGGCAAGACACTGTTTAAGAATAAGGTAGGAAGCTTTCCTCTACTAGATATCAAGATTTATTTGTTAAAAACCATAGTAGTTAGGAAGTGTGGACTGACATAGAAATATTCAAATAGCTCAATGGAAGAGAGCAGAAAGGCCAACCAATTCTTGGACAAAGTCCTTGAATCATAGTGGAAAGCCTTTCTGCTTCAGCCACTGATACATTAGCAAGTGCTTACCGAGCACGTATTTTGTGCGAGGAACTATACAGAAGTACAGAATACTCTCACATTCCATTTAAAGTTTAAAATTTTGCTGAGAGGATAAAGGATCTGCACAAAATGAAGCAGCTGGAGGACAAGACCCAAACTAACAAATAATTGTGTGGTGTGGATACAAGCGTACACAAAGGTAGACGGAAGAGAGACATCAAAGTGATCTGGGTCCCCAGGGAACTTTTCTTGGAGAAGCAGCGTCCAAATAAGGAGGTAAACCACAGCTAGGGCCTCAAAAGACAGAAATGAAATCACTGCACTCGGAGAAATAGGACGAGACAAAGTATGGAGGGAAGAGTGAGGACAAGCAGCCACAGTTCAACCACGACATAGCCAGAGACCCTGTTACACACAGCAAGGACTCAGACTGCCAGTCTAAAGACTCAGGACTTCTTCTGATTAAAAAAGATGTCACTAAAATTCTTGAATAGATGAGAAACATAAAGCTGGTTGTGTTTATAAGGATTTCTCAGAGGTCTAAAATCGAGCGTGGAGGTTAGATGAGGGGGGTGAGGAAGTTATGCAGGTGGTAGGAAAGAAAGGAACAAATGTAAAAATCTCTTGTCAGGAATCAAAATCATAAACCATGACTGATGTCTAAAAACATTTAAGATGCAGATTTTATTAAATTCAGGCTCCAGAATTATCTAACAAAAAATTGTGAAGCACACTAAGCATAAGGCAGTCCACAGGGGGAAAAAAAAAAAACCTGAAGAAGAGATTTAACCTTCTGCTTTGACCTACCAGTGTTTACTTTTGACGTTACATGAGTTACATCAATTTTCTGGGACCTGATGAGAGCCACAGCTTTTCCAGAAGAAGTGTGTGCTATATTCTTCCTTCGATCTTTTGCCTTACTTATCTTTGAAAGCGGTGCAAAAATACCTAAGGGGGGAAGGGAGGGCTTGAGTTAATGTGAAGCAATGAGAAGCATTTCAAATAAAGGGGCAAGTACAACCATTTGGTAACATAAATCTTAATTTCTTTTTTAGTGCCTACCAGGTGTCCTGTAAGGCAAGACAGGAAAAAAAGTGAGATGCAGTACTTGCCCTCAGAGAGCTTACAATCTAGCTGTCAAGAAGAACCACATACACAGCAATTTAAGAATCACATACAAGATGCATAATCAGGTATTATGTGAAATTCAGGGATAAAAGAAATGAGTGAACCTAATAGTTTTCCATTAGTAATTTCTGATTAAGCTATTGGCAATTGTAAATTTGTACGATCTTATTGGAAGACAAAAATTTCTAACCTAAGCCACTTTGTGGAAATAAATGATAAGGAAATAGAGATGTGTGCAAAAGTTACAAAGTTACGCTTGTATGGTATAAGGAAAAGATAGATTTCAAAAGCCAAAACAATTTCTTGTTTACTACTACTACGATCCAATTACACTTTTGGAAATTAATTATGAAAAAATTATTGGAAGGAAAAGACTGTATACCTGAGTATATCATCATCACAATGTCATTCATAAGTAGGAGAAAACAAGTATGTGGCAATAGGATGAATGAATGAACTATACCCATGAACATCACCATCAATAAATAAAACCATAAAAACTGAAAATACAGAAAAGCATGAAAATTATCAAGAAAATAAAAATGAAATTATATAGTTGATTACATTATGATCATATCAGAGAAAAGTTTTATGTGTGGATGTAAGAAATACTGTAAAAAACTGAAAACCAAAACATATTTATGGGAATAGTCAGATTACTCTTGAATTCTCTTTCAAATTTGCCATAATGCATTATAATGTTGTTTAATGAATTTTTTTTTTCTTAATCTGTGGAAGGTTACATGGTTTTTCTTTCAAGGTCTTAGTAGAAAATTTCCACACAGTATTATTCCACATAATATCTTCAATATTTATATAAAGTAAATATTTAGTACTATGGCTTTAAAAGATTTCTATAGCATATAAAACCCCACCTAATATAAGTTCTCATTTGTAGTGATCCGAAGGGGCATGTGCACCTGAATGTTTCTAGCAGCAATGTCTACAATAGCCAAACTATGGAAAGAACCTAGATGTCCATCAACAGACGAATGGATAAAGAAGATGTGGTATATATACACAATGGAATACTATGCAGCCATCAAAAGAAATGAAATCTTGCCATTTGCGACAACGTGGATGGAACTAGAGGGTATCATGCTTAGCAAAATAAGTCAATCAGAGAAAGACAACTATCATATGATCTCCCTTATATGAGGAAGTGGAGATGCAACATGGGGGGTTAAGGGGGTAGGAGGAGAATAAATGAAACAAGATGAGATTGGGAGGGATACAAACCATAAGTGACTCTTAATCTCACAAAACAAACTGAGGGTTGCTGGGGGGAGGGGGGTTGGGAGAAGGGGGGTGGGTTTATGGACATTGGGGAGGGTATGTGCTATGGTGAGTGCTGTGAAGTGTGTAAATTCAGTGTGCGATTCACAGACCTGTACCCCTGGGGATAAAAATATATGTTTATAAAAAATTTAAAAAAATTAAATTAAAAAATAAAGAAAGAAAAAAAGTAAGTTCTCATTCTTCCTGGTTTTTTTTTAAAGATTTTATTTATTTATTTTACAGAGATCACAAGTAGTCAGAGAGGCAGGCAGAGAGAGAGAGGGGGAAGCAGGCTCCTTGCTGAGCAGAGAGTCCGATGCGGGGCTTGATCCCAGGACCCTGAGATCATGACCTGAGCTGAAGGCAGAGGCTTAACCACTGAGCCACCCAGGTGCCCCTCATTCTTCCTGTTTTTTAATGAAATAAATCATTTGGAAGATCAAAACTAAATTTAGAGCAATGACTAGCTCCACCTGAAGACCAAAGTGCATGCAGAATATGGGCTAAAGTTCCTAGTAAGTAACTCGTGCTCATCAAAGTACTGATGGGATTTTGCTCAGATCTTGACATATACTCGTAAAGCTTAACTAAAATAAACACATAGGGAAGAATTATTTTTAAATAGAAGAAAAACACATTTCTAGATAAACATGGCCCCCATTTTACCACAACTCCTCCCAAAATTCCACCAAAATATTAGTAAGGAATAAAAACAATATAAACTCTGAAGAAAAAAGAAAATGATTTTTAAGAAGGGGGAAAAATACTAAAAGCTGCTAAGGGGTGGGGGGGAGTCAAACACGGAAGAAAGATTTTGCAACTTTTACACAGCAACACTGGGAACTCAAGATAGTAGCTGACAAACCAAGAGCCCAGAAGCCACATCCTGCCTACCACCTCTTGTCGTCAAGTCCCAACGGCACCCAGGTGTTTACACACAGTCTACAGCTGCTTCTTCACTACGACAGGACAGCTGAATAGCTGAGTGAGAGACTGTGTGGCTCTTGGCGACTAAAATACTTCCTCTGGCCTTTTACAGGAAGTTTGTCAAACTCCATCACATGTCAGAACACCACCTTTTAAATACTAAGAGAATATGAGTTCCAGCCTAACATGCCTTATCCCATCAAACTATCATATGAAGTGTGAGGGTAGAAATAAACATATTTTTGGAATGGAAGGCTTCAAAAAATTAATCTCCCATGAGCCCTTTGTCAAAAAGCTACTAGAGGATGTGCTTCACCAAAACAAAGAGGTAAACAAAGAGAAAAAATGACTTAGAATAATGAAGGGACCCAATCTTCCTCCTCATAGTATGAAGACAGTAGAGGTTTAAAACTGGCAAAACCAGGGGCGCCCGGGTGGCTCAGTGGGTTAAAGCCTCTGCCTTCGGCTCAGGTCATGATCCCAGAGTCCTGGAATCGAGCCCCTCCTTGGGCTCTCTGCTCAGCAGGGAGCCTACTTCCTCTTCTCTCCCTCTCTGCCTGCCTCTCCACCTACTTGTGATCTCTGTCAAATAAATAAATAAAATCTTAAAAAAAAAAAAAAACTGGAAAAATCAGGGGTGCCTGGCTGGCTCAGCCAGTAGAGCATGTGACTCTTGATCTCTGGGTTGTGAGTTTGAGCCCCAAGTCAGGCATGGAAATTACTTAAAAACAAAATCTTTTAGGGGCACCTGGGTGGCTTAGTCTGTTAAGCATCTACCTTCAGCTTAAAATTCAGCTTAGGTCATGATCCCAGGGTCCTGGGATCGAACCCTGCATTGGGCTCCCTGCTCTGCTTCTCCCTCTGTCCCTCCTCCTCACTTGTACATGCTCTCTCTCTCTCAAGTAAATAAATAAAATATTTTTTTAAAAAAACATTTAAAAAATAAAATAATCTTTAAAAGAATAAAAATAAAATTGGAAAAATCAAGAGAGATTCTTGTATTATTTACAAATATAAATATTAATATCAGAAGATACAACTAAAGACACTGAAATGGTTCTTGCCTCAAAAGGACAGGACACAGGGTCAGGGAAGGGCAAGCCAGGGAAGGATTTAACTAATGTTTTTAATAAACCTTATGATACAATTTGACTTATGTATTCACTTTGGTAATAATTAAAACACATAAAAATGGTATTGCCAAGTATTAAAATTTATTATAAAAATTTTCATAATTGCTAAAACTTAGAAGCAACCAAGATATCCTTTAGTAGATGAATGGGTAAATAAATTGTAGTACATCCAGACACTGGACTATTATTCAGTGCTAAAAAGACATGAGCTATCAAGCCATGAAAAGACATGAAGAAAACTTAAATGCAAATTACACAGGGAAAGAAGCTAGTTTGAAGAGGCCAGGTTAGTACTACAGAATTCCAAAGATAGGACAGTCTGGAAAAGACAAAACTAAGAAGACAGTAAAAAGACCAGTGGCTGCAAGGAGTTAAGCAGGGAGGGGAGGAACAGGAAGAGCACAGAGGATTTTCAGGGCAGTGACAATACTCTGTACGATACTGTAGTGATAGAGAGATGTCATTAAACACTTGTCCTAACCCACAGAACATCCACCACTAAGAGTGAACCCCAGTGTAAACTTTGGACTCTGATGATGACGAGTCAGTGTAGGTTCCTCTGTGTTAAGAAGTGTACCCTCCGGTAAAGGGACACTGATAATGGGAGTGGCTCTGCATGCATGGAAATAGGGAATACAAAGGAAATCTCTGCACCTTCCTCTCAATTTTGTTTTGAACCTAAGAAGCTCTAAAAAAAAAAAAGTCTAAAAATTATAAAACTTCTACAAATGAAAAAATCTAATATGGATGAGAATCAACAGATCAGTTGTACAAAATAATACTGAAACAGACTATAGCATTTATAAGAATTTATAATAAAGGAAGCACAACAAGCCAAAGGAAAAACAATATGGGGGGGTAGAAATCTGTTGCTGAGAAGAGACAAATTCTTTGGTTTCTGCTTAGGGCAACTCTCATTTTTCCATAATCCAACACATGATTCTTGCCCCCCAAAACTTGGCTTTAAGCATGTGAAAGGGACAGAAACAAGGTCCTTGGGGCATCCAGCTTTGTCCTCATCAAGCATGGACAACCTTGGGATGATGAGATTTGGGGGACAACATACATTCTGCTACCCGCTAAGCCTTTCCCACAACTCTGACATGCGCCCTGTACGTTGTTAGCAGTTTTGATCCTTGCTCTCAGTCTGCTTGACAGATGCCACAATTAGCTAATGCATGAAAGTTAAAATCAAACTCTTAATTCCAGACAACCACCCAAATATATGGCAAATAGGTTAAATAATTAAGTGTTAAAAATTAAAACATTCAAAAGAATAAAATATATAGTTTTAAATTAATCCTTGGATTAGAAAGAACTCTCTAAGCATAAAAGCAATGTTAAGAAATCATAAAGAAAAGTTTTTTAACTACATAAAACTCTATGCCAAAATACTGCAAATAAAGTTCAAAGGCAAATGACAAACTGAGCAAAATATCATGTGGTAACTGTAAGTTTAACATCTTAAATATTGTATTATATATATTTATATATAGAAATATATATATAGAATATTAAATTAAATATTAAATATAAATTAAATATTAAATTATAAATTATAATATAATTTAATAATTTAATAAAATTATTAAATAATAATAAATAAAATAATAATAAAAATATAAATTATAAATTAAATATTAAATATAGAAATATTGTATTTCTAAAGTTTTGAAAAACCCGCTAATCTCAATTATTTCATTAGCATGTAATATGAACAATTATTTCTTAGCAATTGCCAGGATAACACACACATATACAGAATATACATATATGTTAATATGCGCGTGATATTAATATGCATGTATATGTTAATGTGTATATTAACATATATAGTATATATACAAAATATATATTGTATAATATATGCATATTAATATATATATAACACAAAACATTTTAAGTGTTTTATTTTACCACAATCAGAGAAATATGAATTCAAACAGAAATTTTTACCCATCAAATTAAAGGAAATGGAGCCATTAAAAATCACATTTTCAAACAGTATTTAATGATTTGGAGAAATTATAATAGCATGTCAAGTAAAAATACAAAATATATAACTATATATCAACCAAATTTTGCAAAAAGAAGTAAGCAGAAGAAACATACGGGTGATTTTTATTTTCTTTTTTTAACCTTTTTTATGGTTTTCACATTTTATACAATAGATATTTTTATAGACAAAAAAATGATGCTCCATCTTAAGTGTATGACAAAAGGAAACTGAAAATTTTGATAAATTTATAACAACTAGCAAATAGTTACCATTTGTTGAGTACCTACAGGGAATTAAGCACTGTTCACAGTGCTTTATACATTTATCAACACATTTAATCCTCATAAAAACTCTTGAGGTATTATTGGCCCCATTTTACAGAAGACAAACTTCTATAGAAGAGGCACAAGAAGAGAATTAAGATCACATAACTGGTAGGTGGAGAGGCTGATTCACACCTAAGCAAGGACTTCAGCATGAGACCAGAGGACCATCTGTGGAGCTACAACTGAAATACTATGCAACCAGGGAAGTTAATGTTTTAGAAGAATATTTCATGGCAAGGAAAAACAGTCACAACATAGCAAGTGACAAACAAATTTAATTCAATATGTCAAGGAGTCTGTCTGTGTGTATGTATATGAGAGAGAGAAAGAATATGAATTTAAAGAAACGTCTTGTCAGAAAGAGAATCATCCCACCTCAGAATATAGTTATAAAGTTCGCTTCACTTGCAAAAACTTTTCAAGTTTTTCAACCCCCAGACTTCTGTACTTCCTTGATAACAAAGTTGCTCCCTCAGTCATGACAGCCCCTGAGCAGGACTTCTGGAAGGTCACGGAACTGGATGTACTCTTGCTGAGTCACCATCTCCCAATCACTATACTGCTCACAGCGGGAAAGAGCAGCCCCTTCATTAACTACATAGATAACCAGGAGAAAAGCTCTACTTAAAAACAATTGAAGAGTAGGGATGTCTGGGTGGCCCAGTTGGTTAAGCTTGGTTAAGCATCCAGCTCTTGATTTCAGCTCAGATCATGAACTCAGGGTCATGAGATTAAACTCCACATTGGGCTCCAGGCTCTGTGAAGAGTCTGCTTGGGGTTTTCTCTCCCCTCTCCCTCTGCCCCTCCCACTGATCATGCTCTCTGTCTCCAAATAAATAAATAAAAATCTTTTTTTAAAAATTATAAAAATAAAAATAAAAGTAAATTTGATTATATTAAACTAATTCTCATTAAGTTAGATAGTATCTACCTTACCATATTTGGGGGCACATTTAAAGTACTGGATTTTCCCAACACTTCCATTGTTTTTCCCTTCTGGTTCATCCAGCTCAATGCCAGCCCACTGCCCACTTGCAAATTCAGTTGTTCCACAAAATCTTAATGTTCCAACCTAAAGAAAACATAAATCAGAATAAATTTTGAGGATTACTAGAAATTCTAAATGTGCCACTCTTGCAACTGTACCAGGGAAGTTTTTAAAAACTATTCTCTCAAAGTAGACTTTAGAAGAGGAATATTACCAGGGATAAAAAGAGGTATTATATAATGATAAGAGTCAATTCACCAAAAAGAATCCTAAATCTGTATGCACCTAACAACTCATTTTAGAAAATCTCCAAACATTTGGAAATTGAAAAATATACTGCCAAATAACCCATGGTGAAAGAGAAAATCACGGAGAAATTTAAAAACATTTTAAATTGAGTGAAAATGATAACGTAATATACAAAAATTTATAGGATGCAGCAAAAGCAGTGCTTAGAGGGAAATTTATAGCATGAAACACTTGTATTAGAGAAGGTCTCAAGTCAATGACCTAAAATTTCATTTTAAGAAACTAGAAAATGAAGACCCAAAGCAAGCAGGAGAGAAACAGTAAAGATAAGAAATTACAGAGCACCTGGGTGGCTCAGTCAGTTAAGTGTCTGCATTCAGCTCAGGTCATGATCCCCGGATCCTGGGATCAAGCTCCAGATCAGGCTCCCTGCTATGCAGTGAGCCTGCTTCTTCACTCTCCCTCTGCCCCACCCCCAGCTCATGCTCTCTCTCACTCTCTCAATCTCATAAATAAATAAAATCTTTTTAAAAAAGATAAGAAATTAAGAACAGAAAAAAAATAGAGAAAATCAATGAAAACAAAGGCTGGTTCTTCATAAGGAAGATAAGATTAATAAACTTATAGTTAGGGACCAAGAAAACAAAAGAGGGAGAAGACATGAACTGCACACATCATGAATGAAAACAGGACATCATGACATTCCTTCAGTCATTTAAAACATGGTAAGAAAATACTTTGAATGATCCTGTGCCTATAAATTTAACAAATGAGATAAAAAGTTCCAACTCCTAGAAAGATACAAACTGTCAAAGCTCACACCTGGATTATAGTTAAAAACCTTCCAAAAAACAAACCCTTCAGAACCTTATGGACCTACTGGTGGATTCTACCAAAGAATTTAAAGGAAGAGTAATCATCACTACACAAACCTAGTATATAAAAGTGGAAGGACTAATTCTCAACTCATTCTCAGCATTACCTTGATACCAAAACCAGACACAAAGATCATCAACAAAATAAGAGCAAATTAAATCCAGCAATATATAGAAAAATCAAATCCAGCATCATACAGCAAATCAAATCCAGCACCGTGGCCAAGTAAGGTTTGTCATGAGAAAGCAAGATTAATTCAATGCTTGAGAATTAATCAATATAATTTATTATATCATCCACATACTAAAAGGGTGGAAGAAACTTACTCTCAACATATGCAGGAAAGTCTTCAACAAATTTCAACATCCTTTCATAATAATAATTTTTTTTAAAAATTCTCAGCAAACCAGGATTAGACAGGAACTTCCAGAACTTAATAAATTAAGATACCCACAAAATCTATAGCTAACAATTATCACACTTAACAATGAAAGGCTGAGTGCTTTCTCCTTAATAGTGGGAGCAGGACAAGTTTATCAACTCTTAGTACTTCTACTCATCATTAGACTGGAGGTCCTAGGCAATGAAATTAGGCAAGAAAAACAAATGAAAGGCATACATATTGGAAAGAAATAAAACTGTCTCTACTCACAGACAACATGATTATTTACATATGATATCTCACACAAACAAAAAAGCCAAGAGAATTAATAAATTTAGCAAGGTTATAAGATATATGGTCAATATACAAAAATCAACTATTTTTATATGAAATTTCCAAAACACCACTATTTACAATAGCACCAAAGATCATGAAAAACTTTGGTATAAATATAACAAAGCATAGCAATATCTAAGATATGCTTAAAATACGATTGGCAAGAAAGAAGTCAAACTTTCATTATTTGCAGACATGATACTCTACGTAGAAAACCCCCAAAAAAAGACTCCACCGAAAAAACTGCTAGAACTCATACATGAATTCAGCAAAGTTGCAGGATACAAAATCAATGTGCATAAATCTGTTGCATTTTTATATACAAGTAACGAAGCAGCAGCAAAGGAAATCAAGGAATTGATCCCATTTGCAACTGCACAAAAACAATAAGATACCTAGGAATAAATCTAACTAAAGAACTAAAATATCTGTACTCTGAAAACTATAGAATACTTATGAAAGAAATTGAAAAGGACACAAAGAAATGGAAAAGCATTCCATGTTCATGGATTAGAAGAACAAATATTGTTAAAATGTCTATACTAGGGACACCTGGGTGGCTCAGTCAGTTAAGTGTCTGCCTTTGGCTTAGGTCATGATCCCGGGGTCCTGGAATCGAGTCCCACATCAGACTCCCAGCTCCACGGGGAGCCTGCTTCTCTCTCCATCCTTTACCCCACTCATCCTTTCTC
This sequence comes from Enhydra lutris kenyoni, assembly GCF_002288905.1. NCBI lineage: Eukaryota > Metazoa > Chordata > Mammalia > Carnivora > Mustelidae > Enhydra > Enhydra lutris. The sequence continues at coordinate 1,399,397 of NW_019154182.1, read as the reverse complement.
TCAAATAAATAAATAAATTCTTTGGCAAACAAAAATTTAAAAAAATGTCTAGGGGCACCTGGGTGGCTCAGTTGGTTAAGCCGCTGCCTTTGGCTCAGGTCATTAACCCAGGGTCCTGGGATCGAGTGCTGCATCGGGCTCCCTGCTCAGCAGAGAGCCTGCATCTCTCTCTCCCTCTACCTGCTGCTCTGCTTACTTGGGCTCTCTATCTCTCTGTCAAATAAATAAATAAAAATCTTTAAAAAAAAAAATGTCTATACTACCTCAAGCAGTCGACACATTTAATGCAATCTCTACCAAACTACCACCAGCATTTTTCACAGAGCTGGAACAAACACTCCTAAAATTTGTATAGAACAACAAAAGACCCCGAATAGCCAAAAGCAATTCTGAAAAAGAAAATCAAAACTGGAGGAATCACAATTCCAGATTTCAAGTTACATTACAAAGCTATAATCATCAAGACAGTATGGTACTGGCATAAAAACAGGACACATAGGTCAATGGAAAAGAATAGAGAGCCCAGAAATGAACCCACAACTATATGGTCAACCAATTTTAAACAAAGCAGGAAAGAATATCCAATGGAAAAAAGACAGTTTCTCCAACAAATGATTTTGGAGAAACTGGACAGCCACATGCAGAAGAAGGAAACTAGACCACGTTCTTACACCATACAAAAAAATTAATTAAAAATGGATAAAAGACCTTAACATGAAACAGGAAACCATCAAAATTCCAGAGAACACAAGCAGAAACATCTTTGCCCTCGGCCATAGCAACTTCTTACTAGACACATCACAACAGGCAAGGGAAACAAAAGGAAAAATGAACTATTGGGACTTCATCAAGAATAAAAGCTTCTGTCTGCACAGCAAAAAAAAAAAAAAAAATCAACAAAACTAAAAGGCAGAACGGGAGAAGATATTTGCAAAGGTGACATATCAGATAAAGGGCTAGTATCCAAAATATATAAGGAATATATCAAACTCAACCCCCCAAAAAAACAAATAACCCAGTTAAGAAATGAGCAGATGACATGAATAGACACTTTTCCAAAGAACACATCCACATCACTAACGGACACATGAAAAGAGGCCCAACATCACTCATCATCAGGGAAAGACAAATCAAAACCATGATGAGATACCACCTCACACCTGTCAGAATGGCTAAAATTAGCAATACAAAAACAACAGGTGTTGATGAGCATGAGGAGAAAGGGGATCCCTCTTGCACAGCTGGTGGGAATGCAAACTGATGCAGCCACTCTGGAAAACAGTATGGAAGGTCCTCAAAAGGTTAAAAATAGAAACACCCTACGATCCATCAATTGCACTATGAGGGATTTACCTAAAGATACAAAAACACTGATCTGAAGGGATACATGCACCCCAATGTTTACAGCAGCATTATTAACAAGAGCCAAACCATGGATAGAGCCCGAATGTCTATCAACCGATGAATGGATAAAGAAGATGTGGAAAACAACTCAGCCCTAAAAAACGAAATCTTGTCCTTTGCAATGATGTGGATGGAGCTAGAGTGTATCGTGCTAACTGAAATAAGTCAGTTAGAGAAAAACAAATACTACATGATCTCACTCATATGTGGAATTTAAGAAAAAAAAAAAACAGATGAACGTATAGGAAGGGGGAAAAGAAAAAAAGAAGGAAACAAGTCATTAGAGATTCTTAATGCTAGAGAACAAACTGAGGGTTGATGGAGAGAGAGGGATGGGGATGGGCTAGATGGGCTTTAAGGAGGGCACGTGTTATGATGAGCACTAGGTGTATGTAATGATGAATCACTGAATTCTACTTCAGAAACCAATACTGCACTCTATGTTAACTATCTGAAATTTAAATAGATAAATGTTTAAAACTACAAAACTGATGAAACAATTCAAAAACCTACTAAACAGAGATGTATTGCAACTTGCGATCTTTTTTATTTTATTTATTTATTTTAGAGAAAGAGAGTGAGCACAAGCAAGGAGAGGGGAAGAAGGAGAGGAAAAGAGAGAATCTCAAGCAGACTCCATGCTAATTACAGAGCCCAACACTGGGCTCAATCCCATGACCCTGACCCTGAGATCATGACCCAAGCTGAAATCAAGAGTCAGCTACCTAACCAACTGAGCCACACAGGAGCCTCGATTATGCTTGGGTTTTAAAGACTCCATATCTTCAAGATATCTGTTCTCCTCAACCAATCTATGTCAATATAACTTCATTCAAAATCCCAGCAGGATTTTCTGCATGATTTAAAATCCATAAACTGATTCTACAATGTATATGGAAAGACAAAGAAACAAAAAACAAAAGCAAAAAAAAAAAACCTTGAAGGCCTGACGTCATGTGATTGCAAGATTTACCATAAGCTACAGCAATCATGACAGACTAGTACTGAAGAAAAGGTAATCATTAGATCCACAGAGTAGAATAAAATCCAGAAATATACCCACACACCTGAGGTCAGATGACAAAGGGGAAAGGGTGATTTAAGAGACAAATAACAGTGTTTTCAAAATATGGTGCAGGAACAAATAGGTAATCAGATGCAAAAAAAGAGAGAGAAACTCTATCTATACCTAGTATTCTGTATAAAAGTTAACTCAAAATTGAATATAAAACTAAATGTAAAACCTGAAACTATGAACTTCTGGGAGAAAATCTATGTACTGTATCTTCTACTGTCCTATGACACTGTAGAAAATTTCTTAGCTATGCTAAACACACAATCCATTTGAGAAAAAGTTGATAAAATGGGTTTCATCAAAATTTCAAACTTCTACTTTTTGAAAGAAATTCCTAAAAGGATGACAAGGCAAGCAACAGAGTGAGACAAAGCATGACGGAAGCAAGACTGTCCGTGCGACGATCAGGTTAAACCCAGCTGACTGGGACAAGCACGCTCATTATACACTTTTATTTTTGTGCAGCTTCAAATTACCCAAAATGAAAACAACAGAATAACTCTTCTAAACATCCATTCTGAGACACAGGACAGGAATTCTGAAGAGGCTGAATATTAACCCCAAGTTAAAAAAAAAAAAGCTAACTAATGTCCAAATGTCCTAGGAATATATTCTTTTGGAAGCTGGTAACTGCCACTCTCAATCATCTGTCTGGAGTTTACCTTCCTTTCTCAAGCAATTTTCTCAGTAAATCAAGCTTCCAGATTTGGGTATTTTCTGCAAGACTCATGTCACCCGCCCCACAAGCCCACCCAAATATTTACACATAACTGAGTTAGGAAACGGGAACTCCCTGGTCCCGTCTCCATACCCAGCTCCCTATTAAACCTAAAGCTAAAGAAAATGAAACAGCCCTTCCCTATGAGGTATTAAAAAAAAGAATGGCTGGCAACAAGACAGCACCATAAGGACACTGAGACTTTGGAGAAAAAGAGTCATCTGGAGCATCTTCAGTAGGCTGGGGGCTGGGGCCTCTTCCTCTTTTCCACATACATTTTTATTATGACATTAAAATAACATCTAAGGTTTCTCTATAGGATCTCAAGGCCAAATATCCATGGATGGTAAGAGTCTCCTTTGCTCCATTTCCTGCGAGGTAGCTGTAGTGGGAAAACCCACTGAGGGCAGCCGGGGGGCTGCACGAAAGCCCTCCAGGCTCAGCAAAGTCTCAGCTCGGGCCTCCAAATGCATGCAGCCCTGCTGGACCCCACTGTCCCACCCAGCGGAGAGGCCTTCGGTATTCCGTCCGGGGGTAAGCCTGCCCCTCAGTTTCGCCATTGCCATTAAGTCTGTTTCTATTTGCACTCTGCACTTTTTCTAAAAACTCAAAACTCTGGCCACAGTGTATGGCCACACTGTGACCTCGGACACAGCCGCAGAGACGGCGGTTACTTCCCGTACCTTCTGTCCTGCGATAATGACGCGATCCCCCAACTTCAGACCGAGGGACGAGAGCATCGCCTTGCTAGTGACGCGGTCACAGTTTGGAAGCAGGGGCTTTGAAATGTCGCACGACAGGGGCACCGCATCTAACAGCATCTGCTTGATTTCTTTAGCGGTCGCTGCGGCATCGGCCATCTCTAATGGCATTTCCACTGGGTCCGGAACCACGTCAGCAGGGATCTGTCCTTTGTCATTCTGCAAATACAGGGAAGAGAATATTTTTACTCCATATCACTTACAGCTCTACATGGTCATACACAGTTATTTAAAAAAAAATAAAAGTGAAAAATAAACTTAAGTTCAATTCATTCACTGTGTCATCAAACTATTTACTGAACATTGACAACATGCCAGGGGCCGTCCCAAATGTTCCTGACGCCCCAGCGAGGAGAAAAAGCCCTGTCCTCAGAGAGCAAGCCATCTGGTGGGAGAGACAAACCACACACAAACGAGTGAAAGAGATGGTCCATCCAATGGTTAAAAAGTGGCAGAGAGAGCAGCAGTTCCGAGAAGGGAAGAAGAGAACACCAGGAGGGTGACATCTAGGCACACAGCGCAGCCAGGGAGGGACGCCTGGGACCCACGGAGATGTGGGAGCTCCGTGCAGGCCAGCTGGTCGGGGAAGGCGGCCCCGGCTCGAAGCATGAATGCTGGAGCTCGTGAGTGGATGGCATCCCTGGCCACGCAGGTGTAGACACAGAATTCATAGCACTGACTTGGCCTCCCAACACCAGGTCCAAGATTCTGCCGCCTCGGCCGTCTGACCTGACCCACCCTGCCCACGCAGGGAGGGACTCAGATTTCAGGAATAGAAACTACAGTATCAATACTTCTAAAGTGTGGGCTATAATCAAGAAAACAGGCCTGGTCTCACTATAAAGGACAGACTGCCTCCTTTGGATTTAATCCTCCAACAAGACAAAATGGTCAGTTACAAGCCCACTAACATCTGCGTGGTGTTTCTAAAACCAAATCCTATCATCTAAATTGTCTCATTTGATTCTCACGTCAAGAAAAAGCTTACAAATAAGACAGATAAAAATCCATGCCGAGAGTATATATCGTAGTAGAAGCTACAATAACCAACTGAACAAGTAAAATATGACTATCATTTCTGGTTTGCCAATTAGGGAAATTCAGCAAGGAAAGTTAATGACGTCTTTCAAGTCATTTATAGGATTCCTGGCAGATGGGACATCTGAAGCCATGTCTAAGACCTGCTACACTCAGCCCTTCTCCTACGTAGGGCTATCCTTCCCTCAAACACAGTATCTCTCTTTATGTTCCTTAACCAAAAAAAAATTAGATGTTACAGGAGAGCTTCCAGACTGTAATCTTCTTTTAATATGATTAACTGAGATTTCCTGTGCTGAGAAACTTCTTTTCCTTATCTTCTCTGCTGACAACGACCTTCAAATGATCCATATGGATGAAAGAATAAGGCTTTTAGAACACACTTAGTTTGTGAGTGCCTCACAGTTTTTGTTTTAAAATTCAAGTCAGCTTGGTCCTAAGTAAAAACATGGCAGGGAGACATGTCATCAAATTTCTGAGATGGTGATGGGGCTGTTTTAAAGAATTTCAGATTTCAAAGAAAATATACAAAATATAATACAGGTATGTATAGCAATTACATGTGCTCTTGATAAAAAGGGGGGAGGAGTTTTTTTAAGCCTTGTACTGATGAGTTGTAAACTATACTGACAAAGACTATTTTACTTTAGGTTTTTAAGTCCTCACCTTTCTAGAGTAAGTCACACAGTTAATTCCTATAAAATTTGGCAACTAAAATTTCCGTTAAAAAAATTATAATAAAATTTTAAAAATGATGATGTCATTATCATCTTCTTATGCTAACATAAGAAGGCTTGCTCATGATTAATTACAGAATTCCAATTTCTTCTAAAATTGTGGGTACCAGAGTATGAGCTAAGGGCTACTGCTGACCCACATGTTGGCTGCTTTTCTTTTGTTGTTAAGTATTAACCATCAAAATACAATAATTTATTATTGTTTCTGGCTTGAATTGGACATTTACCTCAATGACATGCCTCACTGCATTTTACTAAATTCAAAATAGTCTCTCCACTAAGGAGGTTTTGTCAACAGTAATACTAGGAAAAATAAAAATATATCACCTTCACATTCCAGCCAAATTGGAGGATCAGCTCCTAGCCTTGGTGAATGCTAGTCTCCTCTCTGCCTAAAAGGCTTTTCAGACCTCCCTCCTCTAACTGTGTTTCAGACCTCCCTCCTCCAACTGTGTTTAGGTGCCCAATGTCACCTTTGCCAGAAAGACTTAGAGAGATGCCCCTCATCTCTGCCCACCCCCACATCGTAACCCATTGAATGTCAATGCACAACAGTAAAATTACTCGTCCATCCTCCCCTCTAGACTATATTCTCTTTGGGGACAAAGACTTTTATTTATTGTATTCTCCCCGTGCCCAAGAAATAACAGGGAAGGAGGGAGGGGGAGTGGGGTAAAGATAGAGGGGAGAAGGGTTAATTAACTAATGATGGGGGTAAAACAGAAGGAACAGCGGCAGAAAGAAGCCGGGAGGAGAGGGGAAACTAGAAATCGGGGAGGAGAGGACAAGGTGGGGAGGGAAGAGGCTTTTTCAAACACTGCCCCCCTCCCTTCCCTTCAAAGGATGGCCCAGACCCAATTAAAAATCCCTGCCAGAGGAAGTCACTGCTATTCATATTGAGGAAAAGAACAGTGACAGCCACTCTGTAAAGACAATAAAGTACCAGAAGACTTGAAGATTATGAAATTCAATCCTGTGTGTTAACTTCGTAGATTTACTAATTTACATGATTACCATGAAAAAATTCATTTTTCCTTTAATTTTTAAAGGTTTACTACACTCCTAAATGTGCATTTTTAAAAATTTTCTGGAATAAAATGTCTTTCCAAAAGAATTAAAATATGATTTAATGTAAAACTTTCACTATAACATATGCATTTTAATTTGATAGTTAATTCTTTATAAATATATCAAAAAACTAAATGAAAACACACTCAAAGATGATGACACATTACGGAACATTTTACCTCACTGAATGAAAGGAAATTTTATAGAACTTATCAGGATAAGGGGACTGAAATTCACTGCTATGCCTTATATTTATTGGAGATAAAGTTCCATTGCTCTTTCTACGCAGCACAGAAACATAAATTCTTTACTTGTATGAGTTCCATAACAACATCCAGATTCAACTCTTTACTGGAAGATAATGTTAGACATTTTAACTCTTTAAACATTTTTCACTTTTAATTTAACCTCTTACCCTAAATGCTGGATTTGCTCCAAGCTCCAACAAGCATCTCACAGTACTTGCGCACAAGTTATAAGCAGCGATATGCAGAGCTGTTCCAAAATTAAAGTCACTGCAAGTGGCGTCTACATCTGCAATTAAACACCGCCAAGTATATTAACTAAAACTTTAAATTTAGCTATGAGTACATAAAAGGAAACAGGTGGGATTGTTGTTTTTTTTTTTTTTCTGGTTGGGGTGGGGAGGGAGAACTCAACCCCACCCACTAGAAGCACCATTTCACAATGGAACCAAATCTTTGTATCACAATCTGGTTAACCAATTTAATTATTTTCTCAGTACAATAAAATTTCATTATTAACATGGGCTGGTATTGTCCTAGATTTTCCAGCTATCACAAACCAAACTCTAGAAATTATATTTAAAATAAATAGATGGCAATAATTCATGTTTGTAAAAGTAAAAACGATCTTAACACAGTTTCTCATGAGCTTCTTGCATATGTGTTGTGACAGCTACAATGAGGTAGTAAGGTTTAGGTCAGGAACCAGCCCATGGGCAAACACAACTCACCATCCACTTTTATAAATAGAGCTTTATTGGAACATAACCACAAATACGTGTTTACATACTCTCCATGGCTAGCTCCCTGATGTAACTGCAGAATCAAGTAGCTGCAGCGGTCCACAAAGCTGACAGCATTTCCTACCTGGCCCTTCACATAAAATGTTGCAGGTAAAACAATGCAGAATTTCAAATCGGGAGTAAGTTAAAGACTAATTAAATGTACAAATGCTCTTAAATCATATTCATTTGTAATACTGTATTCAACAAATGAATTTGGACTTCATGGTAGGAAAAAAGAATCTTGCAATTCTAAGGACATTTTAATAACTTTCAATAATTTTAATAACTTTCAATAAATCAGTAGCATCTAAGACAATATTCTTAGATACAAGAAATCTTCCAGATTCCCATTCCAGAATGGGAATCCCATTTTGCATATTTTTGATAACAAGGGTTTAATATACCTGGTTCTACTAATTCTACTTTAATCTAAACCACACCGCCCCACATGAACTACCTACAATTGCAAACAACTAAAACATGCTCAGGACAAACCTTCTTGAGTTATTAAAGACACTGTAAAATCAAAAGAGGCTTTCTTCATAACATCAGTCAAAAATTAAAAGGTAAAAGTTAAAGATAAAATGTAAGACTATACAAAGCAGAGTGAGAAACAAACATTCTGGGAATTTAGCTACTGAATCGTTACTAAAACAAGTCTTCTATGAACGTGGAAAACACTGTATACCACTCACCTTTAACTTAGAGTAATACTACTGCATTTGCTCTCATATTTTTCTCAATAGAAAACTGACCCACTGAGAGGACCAAAGAGAAAGTCAAAACACCAGTACTGTAATAGAGACTGTCTGATACTCAATTTTAGGATATTACCATCAAAATAGGAAGAGGGGTGGAAACCTGAATTTGTATCCTTCTTTAATCAGAGAATTTCAGAACCAAATGCCATCTAAAACACGTCTTATGATTTCAATGCTTAGGACTGAAAGCTTTGTTGTTCTATTTCTGGCTACTCAAGACAAAAGAATTATATAGCACATAGATTCAATTACACTTCATAAAATCCAGGTTATATGGGGAATTTGCAGAGATATAAAAACCCAGAGAACACTGTCTTACTTTGTATCTCTTTATACTAAACCTTTTGTTTAACAACAGCAATTAGTCTTTAATAAAGATATTAAACTATTCCTGAGAAAAAATGGTCATATGGAACAAGATGGATTAGAAGCAGAAATCTCTTTGAATTTTAATTTTTATGCCACTAATAAAGTGTCAACTAATAACATCAAATGGTGAGCTTACAGTACTTGCCTTTTGGTTTAGATGTCTTCAAAATCACTTTTATAAGCTCAGGGACATCAAAATAAGCAGCATAGTGCAAAGCATTCATATTTGTCCAGCGACTCCGTAAACTAACATCTGCTCCCAGATCAATAAGTTGAGTTGCAAATTTTACAGCTGTATCAACATCACCTAAAGAAAGTTTTCTATATTATTTTTCTCCAGTACAACCTGAAGTTCCAGTGGATGGCTAGCTACTACCTTATTTGAAAAGCCAGAGCAAATAGCATACTGAATCAACATATATACCTCAAAAGTTTCACTTACAAGGAATTTTTTCTAAAAAAAATCATACTCAGAGATATGGATAAACACTCAGTTGTAAAGATGTTCATCACAGTACTTTGTATTTGGAATAAAATTTTGAAACTAAACTACTTTATAAATAAATAAACTATTTTGTTCTAAAATAAAATTCTAAAAGTACAATAATATGAAATTGGTTAAATAAATCATAAGTGATTCACATACTAGGATACTATAAAGCCAATAAAAGCAATGCCCAGACCAGTGCTACTCAGCGTGCTCTGTGGACCACTACCAGTCCCAAACTGTCATTTCTCTGTCCTTTGGATAACCCTTTTCTTTTTCCCAATGCAATAATTTCTTCAGAATATATGAATTGAAATGTAATATTATGCCATCTGAAAAACAATTAGGCTTGTATTTTAAGTCTTTATTTGATTTTTCTATTATAATTTCATTTGTGTTTTTTTTTTTACAAAAATCAGTCCATGATGGATTGTAAGAAAAAAAAGTCCTTCACTGTTAACAGCTTCTTAAGAAGCATTTATCAGACTACTGAAACAGGGAGAGATACTCACAATACATAGTTAAGTAACAGAGGCAGGTTTATACATTGGTAAAGCACAGAATGCCAATCTGGGAAAACATGCATATGTTATATATACAAGAATACTCCTTGGGCCTGAAAACTGGGGTCTGTGAGGACTGGGATGCTTGGAAAACAGCTTGGATTGTCTAACCTTGATGTAAACTCTCAGGAACGTTCTAGAGTGCTACCAGTTACTCTCACCTATTGAGAATGTAGCTATGAAGCCTGCTCTAGAAAAGCTGGGAGGTATCAGGAGACTATAAAGACTCCCACCCCTGAGAAAAGTGGGGGAAAGGAATACAGTTTTGGGGAGGACCCAACTGTATGCTTGCCTGTTCAGGGGACGTTATTATCATCAGCTAGGTGCCCTCCCAGGGACTCTGGTGGCATAACACAGCTTATACAAATATAAATACAGATGTCTTAAGCCACTAGCTGATTCACCACACACTTACCGATACCGTGAGCTCCAGATTTGCAAGTGTAATGTAAGAGAGTCATATCCGTCAGTCCGTCTCTGTCATTCACGTTGCAGCCTCTCTTAAGAATCTGAGGAAACCAAGAAGATGTGACAACATGATGACTGAACACTGATTTCAAACCCACGCTGGGAACCAAGTTAATCCATCCTATCAGAATTAGTTCTCAATAAAATGAGTAGCTAGAACTAGCTTCTCTTAAGGATAAATTTTAAATTCTACATCCAATAGCAATAATGAAAATAATTTGTCATTAGACTGAAGGAAATTCTTAAAGACCATTTCCAGGTAATCTGGCACTCTAAGTATGTCCCCAAGGGATAAACAAAATTTTCATTCTAATGGGTGTAATGGTATTTGAAAAAATATGTAAGCTCTCTCTTTTTACATGACAATATGCAGGTCAAAAAACCCAATTATTCTTTCTTGCCTCCTTCAAAAAATCAAATATTTTTGAAAACTATATTGAAGCCTACATCTTTACCAGACTACCCAAAAGTATGGATAAAACATGTTGGTAATCAAATCTCCTCATGAAATGTATTTTTTAAAGTCTACAGAATAAAGGTGTACAAAGAAAGGAAGTATGGAAAACCAAGAGTCTCTAACATCAGAACTCTAGGCATAAGCAAGTGAGGAGCATGAGGGAACAATGGAAAGAAGGAACAATACTAACTCAACTGCCTCATGCAAAGCCTAGAGATACAAAGAACAAACATTAGAATTTTTAAAAGATTTTTCATTTACCATCACCTTTCCATTCAGATGGTGGGGTTTGCTGGGGGGGAAGGAGGGGAGCATTTATACAATTAAAAATCCTAACAATGCAAAATGTAAAATGGAAGAATTCCTTACCTCATTTCCAATAATGTCAATGTTTTGTTGGACCTGAGGAACCCACTGTCTTAAAATGGCAAATAATTCTGATACAGAAGTTTTGGGATCAAAGAGAATTTCCTGGCATGATGTATCATTAGGATCAAAGAAAGAAAACTCTGTTTGAAATTAAAAAAAAAAAGGTATAAATTAAACTTATTAAAAGTGCCAAATAAATATATTGAAAATAATAAACACTAAGATTAGGGCTTAAATGATACAGATATTTTTAGATGTAAGAAAAAGTAGGTTTACATTAAGCAATTTTCAGAACCAAAGTCAAAAGAGCCAAAAAATATGCAGCATTCCTGAATTACTGTGGGAAAGAGATTTCTGGGCATCATACCACATTTTATTAGAGACAGAACAAAAAATGTGAGCGCACCAGTCTCAGACCTTGAACTTTCCAACAACTACTTCTAAGGCACAGAAAATCTGTCAAATTTTATCAATATTTTCAGCTCTCACAACATAAATATGGCATGAACAGTAGACTCACATCTATAATTAAAACACACAGAAAAGGGGGAAATGCCAAAATATCAACTGGCATGCAATTTTATATAAATTCTTTTTACTTCTCTGTGTTTACCTAATTCTTCTATAAGAGACAGGCATTACCCTCTACCCCCTGAAGACGCATGAGAACTGTGACGCCAACCGACAAGGGACCAACAGCTGGTGATGCAGAAGTGAAACCCTGGGCCAGAGTGACGGGGTGATTTGGGGATGTGTATTAGTAAAAACATGGAATTCTAGCAAAATTGAACATGACTGAAATACATCTTAAAACTTCTCTAAGATTCACAGAAAACTTTGGTCAGCCTATGGCTAAAGAAGAGATTGGGAAAAAATCAGATTCTACTATCTTGAACAAACCAAAAAAAAAAAAAAAAGGTGGGGGAGCAGGCAAGGAATCTAAAAAACCAGAAGCATCTAAGGGAGGAAAGCATGAGAGAACCAACATTCGCTGAGTACTTACAACTTACCAGACAACCTACACATCCTCACAAGCACCCTACCTAGGAAGTACTATTATTCTCACCTTGCAGGTAAAGAAACCAAAGCTCAGACTAAATCATACTTGCTCCAAGTCACACAGCTAGTAAGTGGCACATCTGGGGGTAGAAAACCAGATCTGTATCCAAAGTCTCTATTGTGCTGACTCTGTAAGAGAATTCACTATTGAAGTCAGCTTTTAATAGCATACATAAGTAGCAGGATTCGTGTTGTTTTTTTTAATGCTCTTTGCATTTTTATATATTTTCCAAAATCATACTATATACACATAATTCATACTATAGAATCAGGATAACTAAAAGGTGAGTGGAAAAGCACAAAACCAAGTATGCATATGAAAGGAGAGCAGCAGTCCGTTAGGAGAGAATCAGAAAAACTAAACTAAAATGACATACTATCTAAAATCTTTGACAACAGAATGGCCCTCTAGGTTCAGAAAGGAAGACTTAGAAAAGAACAGGTATCCAATAGAGAGAATAACCTTGCATGGTTTCTTGAACACAGATTTGGGTAAATTTCTTATAATAGCAGCTGACTAGATGGGGTGGGGGTCGGGGTATCTAACCGATTATTCAATAAATATGGATCAGTCTCTTTTCGAAGCACTGGGCATTGATAGGGGAGAAGTTTCTAAATATATACCTAGAGGCTCTTCAGAATGTGTCCACAGGAGACAGGTTCAAGAATTTTTATTCTAGCATCAAGTATAATGGCAAAAAAGCTGGGCTGAAACATCTCTCTCCATAAAGGAATGGATAGAATTGGCATATTCTATTTTTTGCTTTTTAACAACTAAAGAAATGAATTAGATATCTAAATCATGAGTTGATAAGGCTAGGTTTCAAAAAACATACAGATTGATAAATTAAGCTGCAGAATAATATGCAGTTTCTATCATTTACATAAAACTAAAAACACATAGAATAATACTACATATCACTTAAGTATACCCATTTATGTAGTAAACATCTGATAATATGGTCTGGAATATTCATACTATATATATGATATTGGTTGTCTCTGGAGAGCAAGGGGAATAGGACCAAAAGAAAATAGAGGCAATTTCAACTTTAAGGCTTTCTTGTAACTAAAAAATAAGAGCTAAAGGAAAAAATGACAAAAGTGCTAATATTTATCCTTTCTGATGGTGGATATGTGTGGCTTATATGTTTGCTACTATATTTTGTGCATTTTTACATGATTTCCTATTTTTTAAAAAAGAAAAAACAATGGAAAAAGCATCCCATACACAGTATCAATGGAAGTAGCAAACATGCCAATGAATGTGTGAGACTTCTTTATAAAAAACTGGAAGAGGAAAGTTGACTTCAGTGAGTGAGACACATCATGTTGTGGAACTAAAAAATGTCTAAAGCTGCCAATTTTACCAAGAACAATTATTTAAAATAATTTCAATTCTAATCAATATCTCACCAGGATTTATTTGTGAGAGGAGATACAGAATTACTCTATGGTTCATCAGTAGCAGGGTTTTCCAAACATAAACATAGATAGGAATCAGGTAGGGATGTTGTTACAATGTTAATTTTGGGAATTGTCCCACTTTATGTCAGGATAGACATAATTTCAATTCTAATCAAATCTAGTCATTAGAACTAGATTTACCCTTCCACCTGAAACATCAAAAACAAACAAACAAAGGAAATAGATAAAATGCAGTTTTCAAGGACACTGGACATCAAAGCAATGGAAGACAGTGATCATAAGAGACAGGATACAGATAAGGTGGGTCTTACAATTGCCCCAACTATCTGCCTTGAGAGTTTCCAGGTCCCAGTGCAGAGAGAGGGGAAACCAAGAGAAGCACAGAAGACTCCCTGAGTTATGGAGACAACACTGAGACCCAAGAAAATCCAGGGAGCTAGAATTCACAGAAAAGAATATCAGAGAGGAGAGAGATACACAGCAAGAGAACCCCAAAGATCTATGAAAGGTCTTACTGAGTGTTTAATATACACTTGTGAGGAAAACTTGAAATAAGAGAAAGAACCTTCCCAACAGATTAAAAAGATTAAAGCCCAGTGCTCATAAAGGGCATAAGACAGTACCTGTTCAGATGAATGGATAAAGACAATATGGCACACGCGCACGCGCGCGCACGCAAACACACACACACACACACACACACACACACACACACACGGGAATATTACTCAGCCATCAAAAAGAATGAAATCTTGCCATTTGCAATGACATGGATGGAACTAGAGGGCATTATGTTAAGTGGCTTAAGTCAGTCACGGAAAGAAAAATATCATATGATTTCACTCATATGTGGAATTTAAGAAACAAAACAGATGAACACGGGAAGAGAAGGAAAAATAAGACAAAAACAGAGAGGGAAACAAGCCATAAGAGAGACTCAACTATAGCAAACAAACTGAATGTTGCTGGAGGGAAGATGAGTGGGAGGATGGGGTTACTGGCTTATGGGCTTTAAGGAGGGCCCCAGATGGAATGAACAATGGGTGTTATACGCAAGTGATGAATCACTAAATTCTACCTCTTAAACTAATAATACATTATATGTTAATTAAATTGAATTTAAATTTAAAATAAGTAAATGAGGGCGCCTGGGTGGCTCAGTGGGTTAAGCCTCTGCCTTCGGCTCAGGTCATGATCCCAGGGTCCTGGGATCGAGCCCCACATCGGGCTCTCTGCTCAGCAGGGAGCCTGCTTCCTCCTCTCTCTCTCTGCCTGCCTCTCTGCCTGCTTGTGATCTCTATCTGTCAAATAAATAAATAAATAAATAATCTAAAAAACAGATTTAAAAAAATAAAATAAAATAAAATAAAATAAGTAAATGAAAGAAAAGAAAAATAAAATAGTGCCTCTACCCACAAAAAAGACTAGGGAAAAAATTCACAGGGCACTGGGTAGAATCCTGAATACTGAGGAATAATTGGCCACAGATTAGCACTGCTCCAGAACCACCTAACAAATCATAACAAGACCTGAAAGGGCCAAACTATTTCCAAGGAACTTAACTGCACTCCACAACAAAATTCAAGAATACTTACAGGAATAGAAAAATATCCAGCACCCAACAGGTAAATTCACAATGTCTGGCATCCAATCACAGATTGCCAGGCATGCAAAAAAAGGGGTAACCATGAACCATAATCAGGGATAATCAACTGAAACAGACCTAGAGTTGAAACAAAACTATAATTAACAGAAACGAACATTACAACAGCCATTATAACTGTATTCCAAATGTTCAAATTTTAAGTGGAGACATGGATGACATGAAAAAGACCCATATCGCCCTTGAGAGAGAAGAACAACAGCTGTGATGAAAACTGCACTGGATGAGATCAGCTGATCACACATGACAGACGAAAAGATGAATGAACTTAAAGACATAGCAGCAGAAACTATTCAAAATAAAACACAAAAAGAATTTTTTTAAATACGAAAAAAAGCATCAATGAGTTGTGGGACAACTTCTAGTGGTTTAATGTTCATGTAAACTGGATTGTCTGAAAGGGTCACGGGGCAGAAAAAAATATTTGAAGATATGATGATCTCCCAAACTTGATGAAAACTGAAACCAACAGGTCTGAGAAGCTTCACAGGCCCCACACAGAAGCACATAAAGAAAATCACACCAAGACACATCATAGTAAAATTGCTCAACACCAGTGATAAAGAGAAAATCTTAAAAGCAGCCAGGGGACCAAAAAAAAAAAAAAAAAAAAGAAATAAAATTCAGAAAAACAAAAAATAAAAAAAAATTCCTAAAAGAAACAAGGGAAAAAAAAAAAAAAAAAAAAAAGAGTCATTACATTCAGAAAAACAAAAATTACAGCAGATTTCCTATCAGAAACAATGCAAGTAAAAAGACAATGGAGCAACATCTTTAAGCACTGAAAGAAAAAACTATTAACCTAGAATTCTATACTCAGCAAACCTATTTCTCAAAAAAGAAGGTAACATAAAGATGTTCCTAGACATCTAAAAGCTGCAGGCGTTCCTCACCAGCAGATCTGCACCACATGAGATGTTCAATGAAGCCCTTCAGAGAGAAGGAAAATGGTATCTCCTGGAACTCTAGATCTGCACAATAGAATAAAGAACACTAGAAAAGATAACTAAATGGGCAAATAAGATATGTTACCATTACTTAAATCTCTTTAAGAGGTAACTCACTCTTTAAGGAAAAACAGTAAAAATGTGTCATGGGGTTTATAACATACATGATATGCATTCTGTGTAATCTGGATTCCAAAAATCTTCATATTGCCTTGCAGGGTAACCACCTGGAGAATCAACACTGACTTGCTTGTCTAACCTCTGGTTTGTGCAGTTGGTTTTCTTTATTTCTTGTTTTAATCTCATTATCAGTCTCACATTCAATGGCTCTCATCACACTCAGGATAAAATACAAATTCCTTACCAAGGCCTCAATAATCCTGCATGATCTGCCCCCTGCCTTCCTCTCCATCTCCTCTCCTATCATTCTGCCCCTCAGCCACTTTGCTTCTCAGCCACCATGGCCTTCCATTAATTCTTAGGATATACCAAAGTTTCTTCCCCAGCCCTGTGCCTTAACATCCTATTCTTCTGCCTGGAATACTTCTCTCCAGGCTCTTCCTGTGACCAGCTTCCTCTGACTCCAGACGACCACCCCATCTGCAACAGACACTCTGAATCATTATTCCCTCTCACAGCACCCTGCTTCTTTTCTCCACAAAATTCATTATAATATTTATGTCTTGTTTATTAATTTGTTTATTGTCTTTCCCCACTAAAATGTCTGCCTCAGTCACCGTGCTATCCCCAGCATCTAGGACAGTACCTGGCACATAATGGGCCCTCAATAAATAATAAATACAATTTAGGATGCCCCTTTACAAGGGGACACTGACTACACTGTACCAAGAAGGAGACAACTAGAACGAAAAGGGCTAGAAATCCTGACACTGAGGGACTGATGAAGGAACCAGAAACATGGAGCCTAAGGAACTACAGGCTAAATAAAAATATTCAAATTATCTCCAAACATTTGAATGCTCTCATATAAAGAATTATGTTCCACATATCAAAAACAAGCATCAATTGGCCAAAGTTTCAAGAAGACATATTTTGAGTCTATATATAAAAACAACTTTATCACAACTAAAACTTTTTAACCATGAAATGCACTGTTTCATTAGTTCCCCACTACTGAAGTTATCCAAGTGGCTGAGTGGTTATTCATCAGAGATCCTGAAAATAGAACTTCTATACTAAGAAGTTATGAGTAGGGAAAGTTGACCTACAGATCCATTCAGATTCCAAGAATGTATAATTCTAAGCATACAGGCAATGTTTAATTTCAGTTTACAAAGGGGTCAATGGCCATTATCACCTTACATTTAATGTATTTATTCAACAAACACAGACTGAGCAACTAATCAACAAATCACTAGTTAGCCCTATGAAGGTAAACAAAAACAAAGCATGATTGCTACTCCATCTTGAAGAACTATAGCCTAGGAAAGGAAATAAGACAATTATGACTCAGGATAGAATAAAGTAAGTGCCATAAGTAAGGCACAAAGTGCTTTAGTTAAGGTTTTTCCTGCATAATTGATTTTGTTATATCCGAAAATAAACCCAGTCCACACGTTATAAAACCTGCAAATAATTCCCAGGGTCAAGGCACAGGTTTTATGCAATACTTCTGATGACTGCAAGGCAAGCTGCTTTAGAACCTGAACTTGGAGGCAAGTAATCATTAGAGTAGATATGACTAAAGAGATAAATTCCCCACCTAATAATTTTAAATCTAATAACACTTAAAAATTGTATTTCTGAACAAAAAATAATAATAAAAAATAGAAATTGCATGATCTCTGCCTCCAAAACAATTTGAAATGATGACCCAATACTTTACTTGAAAAATTCTAACTATACGAGAAATGTAACAAATCCTTTAAATTTATCTCCTGGTTTTCTTTTATTCCTTTATCTATGATCTGATAAAACATAGTTCTGGGGAAATAAGCCTAAATAGGTAAAAGCTAGAATAGCTATAAATTTATATTTTACAAAGGAGATTTAAGTGAACTGATTTAAATACAAACCAATCTTACTCCACATTCCAAGGAAAGGTCTCATACTCTCTACCTAAGTACATGGCTTTTTTTTTTTTGTAGTTTTACCATATTTGTGTATACATTATAATTACAATGGAAGACAAGTGAGACAGGATCCAAATTATGCTTGCTTATGTACTGACACACACAACTTGTTACATCGTCCCCCAAA
The DNA here is from genome assembly GCF_002288905.1 of Enhydra lutris kenyoni. Classification (NCBI taxonomy): domain Eukaryota; kingdom Metazoa; phylum Chordata; class Mammalia; order Carnivora; family Mustelidae; genus Enhydra; species Enhydra lutris. The sequence continues at coordinate 1,380,775 of NW_019154182.1, read as the reverse complement.
TTTGGATCATTTCAGCAGTGATTATTTGGTAAATTAGATCCTAGCATTTCAGACACAGGAGGGCCCTTAAAGATGGCTAGCTCATAATATTTTGCTGTGTCTTAATACGTGGTTTTTTAAGCAAGTCAGTATATTTAACCAAAATAAATACATCAATAGCAAAAGAATGCAAGATGTCTAGCACCACTGCATTCTAAAAATAAGATCCTCTAAATCCATCATGGTGCTTAAAATGAACATTTTTACATAATAAAAATGCTGACAGCAAAATAAAGCATTTAGCTCAAGAGGCAGAAAAAAGCAATAAACAATTGTATTTTTGAAAAAGGAAAACTAGCAATTTTATGAAAACCATGGCAAAGGGTTTTACGAAAGATTATGAATACAAAAAGGGCATTAGACAGAAGTCAAGTCTCTAGGCTGTAGGAAATACACACAGCTACTCAACGTACCGCAGTCCGAAGGCATTGGTGCTGCAGAAATGGAAAAAACAACTGGTGTCTCAGAACCTGGAAATAAAAACGGGTATCTTCCAATCAAAGACTTTCCTTCTACTGGAAAATCTGCAAGGTCCTCTATGGTCATCTTCTAGAAAGCCACCTTTAATGAGAGAGAGAAAAAAAGTCAATCTATTACATTTGTATGCAGGTTAGAATGATTGACTTCTATCACAATAAAAGCATACTTTCTTTTAATATATAACCTACCGACATTTTTTTAAGATTTTATGTTTTAAAGTAATCTCTACACCCAGCATGGGACTCGAACTTAGAACCCTGAGAGCAACTGTCACATGTGTCCCCGACTGAGCCAGCGAAGCATCCCAACCTACTGACACCGTACACTTCAACCTTCAAGAATCTCTTTCAGAGGGACACCTGGGTGGCTCAGTTGGTTGGGTCGCTGCCTTCAGCTTAGGTCGTGATCCCAGCGTCCTGGGAACAAGTCCCGCACCGGGCTCCTTGCTCAGCGGGGAGCCTGCTTCTCTCTCTGCCTGCTTGTGCTCCTCCCTCTCTCTCTCTCTGACAAATAAATAAATAAATGAAATCTTTAAAAGAAAAAAAAAATCTCTTTTAGAGAGGAAGGGGAAAACAAAACTTCCTTCTAGCAAACTGTTGAATATATGTTGCTTCCTACCTCTCTTACAGACATGTAATCTTTTTAGACAAAGCCCGGCAGTAATAAAAAGCTATGTATTACCCAATAATAGCTGAAATTTTTTTAAAAGCTGAGTTAATCTAAATGGGTGAAGTTCTCTTTACTCATAGTAACGTAGGGACATAATATCCCTTGTAGATATATCTCTATCTGACACAGATTATATTACCTATCATCCAGTAATAGCTCTTATCGTATGCTCATCACATGAAAATCATCTACTTTAGAATGTTCTCGTTGTTTTCTGAAATCCCAGAAAACTTCACTGAAAATGAATTACATCGCTTATACAAGACCTAAGAGCTTACTGGTATTGTTCACTTCTTACCAGTGTACAAGACCTCTTCAGTCTACCCCAGCAGGAGCTGGAAGGCCATGCTTTGTAAACCACATCATTTATTTTACCTTCTTCCCAGGGAGCATGAGAGCTTAGAATCAATGTGCTCTAAAGTGGACCGCTGTTGCAGCCTAGCTCATTTGGAAATGGCACAGAAAGCAGAGAAAATGTTAGTAAACTTGAACTAGAAAGGCAAAAAAGCATCCAGTTTCTTCTGTACCAAATCTTTAAAGTCTGAAGTATTGTGAATCTGTGTATGTTTTAAATATAAGCAAAAAACCATATTTCAAAAACTAAATAAAAATTATTTTCAACCATCTTAGTAGAAAGAATAAATCAAGATAGTTAACTACTAGCTTACTCTACCAGCTAATGCCGTGCCACATATTACCCAACATGTGTTCAATTATACTTCATTCGCCAGTCCTGTATCTAACGTAACCATCTTTACTCCACCATCACCACGCTGTGCCAAAGAACAGCCACCTGTGTGAGCCAGCTGGTTCCTTGCCAACTTGACTCATCTGTTTTCTGAGAATAGCAGGAACTGGTCAAGAGTATGGTGATTTCTTTTTCTCATGAAGTACACGTTTTTATGGATGTGTGGATATTCTGTATTAAAGGACCTAACCCAGTGTTAATTATGTTAAAGGAACTCAAGTTCTCTTGAATGCTAAAGTTACTTGCTGCCCAATACTTTGAATCATTTTGATGGTAACTCTGCCACATAAACAGGGAGACAATAAGGAACTGGTACCACACAGCAAGGTGATCTTCCTCAAATACTTCAATTCCAAAAAGTAACACACACCCCTAAGACGGCCCTTCTTCAATATTACGGCTTCTCAGTGCTAAAAGTAACTTGGGATTTCTACGTTTTGGCCTCTCCTTCCTTGGCAGTAAATTTGGGCAAACTGTTCTAAACAGCGTATGAAGCTTCCTTTGAAGTCAAGGAACAGAGGCAGCTCTTCTGTGCATGGGTCCTGTCCCTGTGCTTTAATAAAACTTACCTCTTTGGCACCAAAAATAAATAAGTAAATAAAAATAAGAAAAAGTCAAGGGACAGAAACAAAGCTCAGTAACTATTAAGGAACCACTATGTACAAAGCACCACACTGTTCTAGATATTTCAGAGAATACAAACATGAGGAACAGAGAGCCCATGCTTGCTCGGTAGCTTACCATCTACTAGGATGAATAAAATAACCACGGACAATGAGAATGGGCTACATTCTATAACATAAGGGCAAGGAACAATTGCCATGGGGGCCCCTGACAATCAGAAATGGTCCAATGAAGAAAGCATCTCCCCAGATGGGTCTTGAAAGATGAGTGGGCAGACACCAGGGCAGAAATTTAAAAGACGAGCACGCTGAAGAAACTGTGGGCTGGAACTCGGGCAGTCTAGGCACACCGTTAAGCAGGAAGGCTGTAATGGTTTTTAGGACTATAGTTGGGAGTATTTTATATACCTGATCGAAGGCCAAACCACTTAATTCCATAAGCACTGGAAACCCCTGATTTTTTAAAGGGAGAGTGTCCTGATTCAAACTGTGTTTTAGGAAGATTAATCTGACTGCAATCACACTTTGGAACTCAGGTGTGTTTTTTTATACTCCCAATTCTCCAGCCAAGTGATTAAGTGGCTATGTTTCTGAACTGGTTAAGAGGAAGCCACCTTTAAAAACCTCCCTTTCAAAGGGTAGAGCTTCTCATCCAAAAATGTTTTTTGAACGAGATCCTGAGATCACCTGTCATTTCCCTGCAGGCTATGGAGATCCTTAAAGAACTGTATCTTATACAACTACAACTCGCCACAGGAGCTAGACTTAGCTAGTGTCTTACACCTATTTATCACTCAAATCCTCGACTCAGGGTGGAAAGATGACTCATTGAACAAGATGTAATAAATGTCGTCATTTTGTATGTTAGGTACTTTAAGCCCAGAGAAGCTACAATATCACCTGATCGATGTACAGAACATTCTTTGTACTTTGTGTCTGCATTGCATTTTTCCTAGTCCCATTTCCTTTCCTTTATGAAATACTCACAATTCTACCTTTTGCCCACTTAAGAAAACTGCACACCTCTAAAAACCTTGGTCAAGTTTTAGAATCCTTTCTGCAAGCAGTCTCTGGATCTGAAGATCTAGGACAACTGGGATCTGGATCAAACTTAGTCAAACCAGAATCCAGTTCTCCAAACTGATTCAAACAGGAATCCCATCCTACACCATTACCCCCCAAACCAGCTCTGAGTAAATGCAACTTGTAACATGGCTCTAGTAGCTCATTTTCCAAGGATTCCTGGCCCATTCCTTAACACAGAATGGTGGTGAGTGGAGATGCCTAGTAATTTCTTCAGAGTGGTTCAGGGCTAGTAGGCCTCACTAAGACACCTCACTGAGGTCAAGAGACTCTGTTGGTTTTATCTGGAATATGGTTCAAAGGCAGCATCTCTGAGCTACTCAATGAACACAGTATCTAAGCTGTGTCCACACAAGTTGGAATCATGAGGCCTTTCTGTTCAAACTCATATTGTATCTTGCCATGAGTCTTTATATTCACTAGACTCCCAGGAAAGTACTATAACTGAAATAAGCATTTAAAGCCTATCTCTAAGTATCCTTTAAAAATTAAAAATAGAAAAAAAATAAAAAATAGAATTACTACATGACCTAGTGATTCCACTACTAGGTATTTAATCAAAGAAAATGAAAACACTAATTCAAAAAAATATATGCACCCTGTGTTTATTGAAGCATTATGTACAATAGCCAAGATGTGGAAACAACACAAGGGTCCATCCATAGATGAATGGATGAATGGATGAATGTGTGTGTGTGTGTGTGTGTGTGTGTGTGTGTGTGCGTGCGTGATATTGGTCATAAAAAAGAATGAGATCTTGGGACGCCTGGGTGGCTCAGTTGGTTAAGCAGCTGCCTTCGGCTCAGGTCATGATCCCAGCGTCCTGGGATAGAGTCCTGCATCGGGCTCCTTGCTCAGCAGGGAGCCTGCTTCTCTCTCTGCCTCTGCCTGCCATTCTATCTGCCTGTGCTCGCTCTCTCTCCCTCTCTCTCTGACAAATAAATAAAAAAAAAATCTTTAAAAAAAAAAAAAAGGGAATGAGATCTTGCCATTTACAACAATATGGATGGGCCTAGAAGGCATAATGTTAAGTGAAATAAGTCAGAGAAAGACAAATACCATATGATTTCATTCAAATGTGGAATATAAGAAACAAAAAGGAACAAAAAAGGGAAGAAGGTTCAGGGAGGTGGGAGCAAAAAGAAGAAAGGAAGGAAGGAAGGAAAAATGCTTAAATGCAGGGAACAAACCAGTGGTTGCTAGAGGGGAGTTGGGTGGGAGGTGAGTGAAAAGGATAAAGAATATTAAGAATATACTTACCATGATGAGCAATGAATAATATACCAAATGTTGAGTCATATATATATATATATATATATATATATATATATATACACACACACACATATATATATATACACATATATATAACACTGTGTGTTAATTATACTTTAATAAAAGATGATAAAAATGATTTATGTAGAATCTCCTGTTACCCATTTATTTTTTACATACATGCATCCGTTCAATCACTAAACAGGTATTTGCAGTATTTAATACTTAGCTGACTCTGGGCCCTAGAGAGATTATAAAAGACACCTGCCCTCAAGAAGTTCATTTAGTCACTCAACAAACATTTACTCAGAATTTCTAAGTTCTAGGCTGAAGCAAAGGGAAAGAAAAAAGCTATGCCCTTGTCCTCATACAGATTAGGGCCTAGTACAGGATTCCTATAAGAAAGCTGTAAGTACTATATAGTTGTAACAAGTGCTGGATTCAAGAAGGCCAGTGGAAGCTTCCTGAAGGACTAAAAATTTATAGCTGTGGTGTCCAAGCAGGTGGCTTCTAGACACATGTGGCTATTTTTTTTTAAGATTTTATTTTATTTATTTGACAGAGAGAGAGAGATCACAAGTAGGCAGAGAGGCAGGCTCCCTGCTGGGCAGAGAGCCCGGTGCGGGGCTTGATCCCAGGACCCTGAAATCATGACCTGAGCCGAAGGCAGAGGCTTTAACCCACTGAGCCACCCAGGCGCCCCATATGTGGCTATTTAAATTAAAAAATCTGTTCCTCCATTGCTCTAGCCCCGTACAAGTACTCAAAAGCCACAAGTGGCTAGTGCCTACCCCATTAAAACAGGGCAGAAACATTTCCCTCCTTGAAGAAAGTTCTACTAAATATCACTGAAGCAAAGCAGTGCTGCTCAAACTCCAGATAAGAAAATAATAAACAGCAAGAAACAAATAAAGGTTAACAAACAAAACAAGCCAACAGCAGAGAAGCTAATTATACATAATTAATAAGGGAACAGTAAGCCTAAAAGTAACCAGATATGTGTAGGTTTAAACAGAGCTGATTCTATAACATAAACATCACTAGTACATGTTTCAAAATTAGAGGCGTTATAAACAATAGAAGACACCATATAAGTATCACTTTTTTAAAAGGCCCTGCTGGTGGGAACTGTATCTGGTAAATCTGAAATATCTTAAATAAACATTACAAATACTATGCCACTTGCTAAATCTTCTATAAAATCGAAATAAAATTTTTCATTACATTTCCAGATCTGATCTTACAGCCCTGGTAGTCCATTATCAAACGAAGGCATTAAAAATGCATATTAATGTTAGCAAAGTAAGATAGAACCGGGATGGTTTTGCATAATAGAAACGCAGAAAGCTAGACTTCTGCCATTTTCAATTCCCTGCTTTTCGTCCACCGTTGCTACATGTCCCGCACCGCCTGATCTCCTGTCTTCTAGACGACCTACTCCAAATTTTGCAAAAGATTCACAAATGTCAATGTGAAAATGAAGTACAAGTATTTGGGGGATGTTTCCAAGGAGGAGAGTGTTTCCTGACTCAAATATTTCAAAGGCACCGATTGATACTATGATATTGCTACAATATGAACCACAGTCGAGCTGGGAACATAGAGTAAGTTACTATCCCAGGAGAATATCATCCTCTGATACATATCAAAACACTGTCTCAGTTTAAATCCAACTGCCTCTTGAGTCTCTGGATGAATGAACCACCTGACATCTAAAAGAAAGCTGACATTATAAACCCATCAATCTCCTCTACAAGGATGAGGTCTCAACCGTGTCTCTGTGTAGAGCAGGTCTCCGTGCAAGGGCTCCCCCCAACTTCCCTTCCCCATTCCCACGACTTAGAATTAAGGAATCTCGGGACGGCCAAAGACCGGAAGCAAAGTCATTGGGTTTCGCGTCACATTCCTACTGGCACAGGTTTCTCCAGCAATCTACGAAGCCGGGGGAGGCCCGAGAGCCGGGAGGAGGCCCGCCGCAGGAAAAAGACGGAGGGCGGCGCACGCAGCACCTCGGCGCGCGGGTGGCGCTCCCAGGGCGCCCGGGCGGCCGGGGCTGCGGCGGAAGGGGAGTAGGGGGGACGCAACCAAGACCCCGCGCCGCACCTCATCCGCAAGTTAAAGCGCCCGCCTGGAGCGAAGAGGAGAAGCCCACCTCCCCGAAGGTGGGTCGCGTCGCCCCGCCCCCGGCGCCGCCCCAAGGAGGCCTGCGGGCGCCCGCGACACCTGCGCCACAGGACGCGGCCACGGGGCTCCCGGCGCCTTCGCGCCGCCCTCCCGGAGCCGCCAACCGCCCCTCGGCCACCGCGCCGCCGCCCAGCCGAACCTGAGCCCCCGCGCGCTCCCGCCCCACCTGCTCCTGCGGTCCTGTCGGGGCGGCCGGCCGCGAACGCGGAGACACGGAGGCAAGGCCGAGAGGCGCGCTCCTCCGCCGGTCTCCACTGTCCCGCCGCGCTGCCTCCCGCCGCGCCGCAGCCCGACCTCGGCCGGCCCCTCCCGCCTGCCGCCTCCGCGCGCGCCGAGCCGGGCCCCACGCGGGGTCGGCGCGCGCGCAGTGCAGGCGCCCCGGCCGCGCGCAGGCCTCGGCCCCAGCCCCGCGCACGCGCCGGGACCCGCGAGGGTTCGTGGGGCGCGGGGGTGGGGCGGAGACGGGGAGCGCGCCCTTGTGCTCGCGCGTCTTCTGTCTGCGCCCCCGCGGCCCCCCAGCCCACGCAAGGGGGTCTCCAGGTCAGGACTGTCTGGGGTTAAGCTTGCGTGGAGGTGGTGCTACTGTGACATTTCCACCGCAGCTCGAGGGAGGCTCTCGGAGAAACCCCGCCGGGCCCAGGGCAGTGAGCGGGGAAAGCTGCCCTTGGCGCGCTGTATTTTTCCATTAAAGCCCTAAGCCCTAAGCTAACCTCTGGGGCTAGGAGCGCCCCCACGGGCATCTCAAGGGCAGCGATGGCTTCTTCCCTGTTTGGGGGCTCCCCTGTGTCTAACTCTGTGCATGGCCCAGGGTAGGTCCATCAGCCAATTACCTGTTTGAAGGTCTTACCATAAAAAGCCTACTCCGTGGTATACCCAGGTTAAATAATTACCCCTGAAGGTGTCAGTGTAGAGGCAGAAGAGGAAACTGGAGTAGTCATCCCAGAACTTTTTTTCCCCTACTGCTTTGCTCATTTCTTACCTTCGTCTCTCTTGGTCCCCGGCCCCATCCCCCGAGAGCCAGCAGGTGGTGAAACTGTGACAACTAACAGACTTAAATGCTGACATCCTGGTTCTCCATCATGCAGAGAAGGAAAGGTGTTGCCTGACACTTAATGAGTCCCCTTAATGAAGGAACTTAATGAGTCCATTGTTTCCCCATGACTGAGGTTTATAACACTGAATCACTAGTGTTACACCATAACAACTCTCTCTGAGGCCTTTTTGTTCTGGCTCTGATGTACAGATTAGTACAAAGCGCTTCTGTGTCCACCAAGCACAGCGCCTGGCCATAGCAGATGTTGAACGCATGAACGTCTCTGTGTCTGCAGGAACAGAGGTAAGTGGTGGGGGCCCACCAGAGCATCTTTGCCTGTTTGAATCATCCATTCCAGGGACTAGAAAAGGCCCCCTTCCAGTCGCTCGAGTCTCCCTTACGACATCCTTTCACCAAATGGCCATAGTTGAATGCCTTCAGTAACCAGGAACTCACTTCCTTTGAAAACAGCCATTTTATCACAGATCAACCTGTTGACAGGGTCTTCTTACCTTGAGCTAAATCCAGCTCTCTGCATCTCCTTCTTACTGGGTTTCTATAGCCTGGGAGTTTCCAGATCATTCCAATTCAAGGTATCCAGGACAAGCATTCCCTATCCCTTAGCTGCTCCTTTTAAGAAACAGTCAAGATCCACCAGCATGTTAAAGGACTCTAAGATGCGTCCCAGCTTGTCTAGAGCTCACAAATGAACAGGAGTATCCTGTTGCATGCAGAGAGGATAGAAACTCTTACCTCTTTCTAGGTCCTATGCTTCTTTTAGCACAGCTCAAAATATCAAAAGACTTGTTTGCAGGAGTCCCATTACATTGTTAAATGGGGTGGAACATACTGTCAACTGAAATCCGTAGAACTTGTGCAATATTTAAACACCGTGACCATCCCACAGTCCCTGGTCAGCTGCCAGTTTCTCTGTGCCTGCAAGTTCAGCATCTTCATGCACTCTCGGGGATGATAATGGGACACAGATGCTTCCTCCCTTTGGGGCTTCCACCTCCCTCTCCCTGATCTCATCTTACCCCCACCCACCTCTTGAACTGGTTGAAAGAAGGCAATCTGCCTTTGGTTGGCTTTCAGCAACTTTAAATGAGTCTTATTGTCGATGAGCCACAAAAACTCAGAAAGGTCTGTGTGTAACAGAAGTTTCCAGAGGTGTACACTTCACTTTTATTGCTGATTTAAGTTTTCCCTCTGAGACACCACTATTAGTAGGTGACAGGGTGTGGCTAGCTGAGTTGTTTTTAACTATAATAAAACTTTCTGTTAGAACCAGCCAGGTCACTGGCCTTTTCTGCCACACCTAAATACAAAATAGTTAGAGGCAATTTCCCAGGTTAACAAGCCATTAGGGGGAGACTCTCCTACTCACCTGGTTGCCTTTGTCCAAAACACACACACACACACACACACACACACACACACACACACACACATGCACACAAGGGTCCTGGGATCGAGCCCCACATCGGGCTCTCTGCTCAGCAGGGAGCCTGCTTCCTCCTCTCTCTCTCTGCCTGCCTCTCTGCCTGCTTGTGATCTCTATCTGTCAAATAAATAAATAAATAAATAATCTAAAAAACAGATTTAAAAAAATAAAATAAAATAAAATAAAATAAGTAAATGAAAGAAAAGAAAAATAAAATAGTGCCTCTACCCACAAAAAAGACTAGGGAAAAAATTCACAGGGCACTGGGTAGAATCCTGAATACTGAGGAATAATTGGCCACAGATTAGCACTGCTCCAGAACCACCTAACAAATCATAACAAGACCTGAAAGGGCCAAACTATTTCCAAGGAACTTAACTGCACTCCACAACAAAATTCAAGAATACTTACAGGAATAGAAAAATATCCAGCACCCAACAGGTAAATTCACAATGTCTGGCATCCAATCACAGATTGCCAGGCATGCAAAAAAAGGGGTAACCATGAACCATAATCAGGGATAATCAACTGAAACAGACCTAGAGTTGAAACAAAACTATAATTAACAGAAACGAACATTACAACAGCCATTATAACTGTATTCCAAATGTTCAAATTTTAAGTGGAGACATGGATGACATGAAAAAGACCCATATCGCCCTTGAGAGAGAAGAACAACAGCTGTGATGAAAACTGCACTGGATGAGATCAGCTGATCACACATGACAGACGAAAAGATGAATGAACTTAAAGACATAGCAGCAGAAACTATTCAAAATAAAACACAAAAAGAATTTTTTTAAATACGAAAAAAAGCATCAATGAGTTGTGGGACAACTTCTAGTGGTTTAATGTTCATGTAAACTGGATTGTCTGAAAGGGTCACGGGGCAGAAAAAAATATTTGAAGATATGATGATCTCCCAAACTTGATGAAAACTGAAACCAACAGGTCTGAGAAGCTTCACAGGCCCCACACAGAAGCACATAAAGAAAATCACACCAAGACACATCATAGTAAAATTGCTCAACACCAGTGATAAAGAGAAAATCTTAAAAGCAGCCAGGGGACCAAAAAAAAAAAAAAAAAAGAGTCATTACATTCAGAAAAACAAAAATTACAGCAGATTTCCTATCAGAAACAATGCAAGTAAAAAGACAATGGAGCAACATCTTTAAGCACTGAAAGAAAAAACTATTAACCTAGAATTCTATACTCAGCAAACCTATTTCTCAAAAAAGAAGGTAACATAAAGATGTTCCTAGACATCTAAAAGCTGCAGGCGTTCCTCACCAGCAGATCTGCACCACATGAGATGTTCAATGAAGCCCTTCAGAGAGAAGGAAAATGGTATCTCCTGGAACTCTAGATCTGCACAATAGAATAAAGAACACTAGAAAAGATAACTAAATGGGCAAATAAGATATGTTACCATTACTTAAATCTCTTTAAGAGGTAACTCACTCTTTAAGGAAAAACAGTAAAAATGTGTCATGGGGTTTATAACATACATGATATGCATTCTGTGTAATCTGGATTCCAAAAATCTTCATATTGCCTTGCAGGGTAACCACCTGGAGAATCAACACTGACTTGCTTGTCTAACCTCTGGTTTGTGCAGTTGGTTTTCTTTATTTCTTGTTTTAATCTCATTATCAGTCTCACATTCAATGGCTCTCATCACACTCAGGATAAAATACAAATTCCTTACCAAGGCCTCAATAATCCTGCATGATCTGCCCCCTGCCTTCCTCTCCATCTCCTCTCCTATCATTCTGCCCCTCAGCCACTTTGCTTCTCAGCCACCATGGCCTTCCATTAATTCTTAGGATATACCAAAGTTTCTTCCCCAGCCCTGTGCCTTAACATCCTATTCTTCTGCCTGGAATACTTCTCTCCAGGCTCTTCCTGTGACCAGCTTCCTCTGACTCCAGACGACCACCCCATCTGCAACAGACACTCTGAATCATTATTCCCTCTCACAGCACCCTGCTTCTTTTCTCCACAAAATTCATTATAATATTTATGTCTTGTTTATTAATTTGTTTATTGTCTTTCCCCACTAAAATGTCTGCCTCAGTCACCGTGCTATCCCCAGCATCTAGGACAGTACCTGGCACATAATGGGCCCTCAATAAATAATAAATACAATTTAGGATGCCCCTTTACAAGGGGACACTGACTACACTGTACCAAGAAGGAGACAACTAGAACGAAAAGGGCTAGAAATCCTGACACTGAGGGACTGATGAAGGAACCAGAAACATGGAGCCTAAGGAACTACAGGCTAAATAAAAATATTCAAATTATCTCCAAACATTTGAATGCTCTCATATAAAGAATTATGTTCCACATATCAAAAACAAGCATCAATTGGCCAAAGTTTCAAGAAGACATATTTTGAGTCTATATATAAAAACAACTTTATCACAACTAAAACTTTTTAACCATGAAATGCACTGTTTCATTAGTTCCCCACTACTGAAGTTATCCAAGTGGCTGAGTGGTTATTCATCAGAGATCCTGAAAATAGAACTTCTATACTAAGAAGTTATGAGTAGGGAAAGTTGACCTACAGATCCATTCAGATTCCAAGAATGTATAATTCTAAGCATACAGGCAATGTTTAATTTCAGTTTACAAAGGGGTCAATGGCCATTATCACCTTACATTTAATGTATTTATTCAACAAACACAGACTGAGCAACTAATCAACAAATCACTAGTTAGCCCTATGAAGGTAAACAAAAACAAAGCATGATTGCTACTCCATCTTGAAGAACTATAGCCTAGGAAAGGAAATAAGACAATTATGACTCAGGATAGAATAAAGTAAGTGCCATAAGTAAGGCACAAAGTGCTTTAGTTAAGGTTTTTCCTGCATAATTGATTTTGTTATATCCGAAAATAAACCCAGTCCACACGTTATAAAACCTGCAAATAATTCCCAGGGTCAAGGCACAGGTTTTATGCAATACTTCTGATGACTGCAAGGCAAGCTGCTTTAGAACCTGAACTTGGAGGCAAGTAATCATTAGAGTAGATATGACTAAAGAGATAAATTCCCCACCTAATAATTTTAAATCTAATAACACTTAAAAATTGTATTTCTGAACAAAAAATAATAATAAAAAATAGAAATTGCATGATCTCTGCCTCCAAAACAATTTGAAATGATGACCCAATACTTTACTTGAAAAATTCTAACTATACGAGAAATGTAACAAATCCTTTAAATTTATCTCCTGGTTTTCTTTTATTCCTTTATCTATGATCTGATAAAACATAGTTCTGGGGAAATAAGCCTAAATAGGTAAAAGCTAGAATAGCTATAAATTTATATTTTACAAAGGAGATTTAAGTGAACTGATTTAAATACAAACCAATCTTACTCCACATTCCAAGGAAAGGTCTCATACTCTCTACCTAAGTACATGGCTTTTTTTTTTTTGTAGTTTTACCATATTTGTGTATACATTATAATTACAATGGAAGACAAGTGAGACAGGATCCAAATTATGCTTGCTTATGTACTGACACACACAACTTGTTACATCGTCCCCCAAATTTGGATCATTTCAGCAGTGATTATTTGGTAAATTAGATCCTAGCATTTCAGACACAGGAGGGCCCTTAAAGATGGCTAGCTCATAATATTTTGCTGTGTCTTAATACGTGGTTTTTTAAGCAAGTCAGTATATTTAACCAAAATAAATACATCAATAGCAAAAGAATGCAAGATGTCTAGCACCACTGCATTCTAAAAATAAGATCCTCTAAATCCATCATGGTGCTTAAAATGAACATTTTTACATAATAAAAATGCTGACAGCAAAATAAAGCATTTAGCTCAAGAGGCAGAAAAAAGCAATAAACAATTGTATTTTTGAAAAAGGAAAACTAGCAATTTTATGAAAACCATGGCAAAGGGTTTTACGAAAGATTATGAATACAAAAAGGGCATTAGACAGAAGTCAAGTCTCTAGGCTGTAGGAAATACACACAGCTACTCAACGTACCGCAGTCCGAAGGCATTGGTGCTGCAGAAATGGAAAAAACAACTGGTGTCTCAGAACCTGGAAATAAAAACGGGTATCTTCCAATCAAAGACTTTCCTTCTACTGGAAAATCTGCAAGGTCCTCTATGGTCATCTTCTAGAAAGCCACCTTTAATGAGAGAGAGAAAAAAAGTCAATCTATTACATTTGTATGCAGGTTAGAATGATTGACTTCTATCACAATAAAAGCATACTTTCTTTTAATATATAACCTACCGACATTTTTTTAAGATTTTATGTTTTAAAGTAATCTCTACACCCAGCATGGGACTCGAACTTAGAACCCTGAGAGCAACTGTCACATGTGTCCCCGACTGAGCCAGCGAAGCATCCCAACCTACTGACACCGTACACTTCAACCTTCAAGAATCTCTTTCAGAGGGACACCTGGGTGGCTCAGTTGGTTGGGTCGCTGCCTTCAGCTTAGGTCGTGATCCCAGCGTCCTGGGAACAAGTCCCGCACCGGGCTCCTTGCTCAGCGGGGAGCCTGCTTCTCTCTCTGCCTGCTTGTGCTCCTCCCTCTCTCTCTCTCTGACAAATAAATAAATAAATGAAATCTTTAAAAGAAAAAAAAAATCTCTTTTAGAGAGGAAGGGGAAAACAAAACTTCCTTCTAGCAAACTGTTGAATATATGTTGCTTCCTACCTCTCTTACAGACATGTAATCTTTTTAGACAAAGCCCGGCAGTAATAAAAAGCTATGTATTACCCAATAATAGCTGAAATTTTTTTAAAAGCTGAGTTAATCTAAATGGGTGAAGTTCTCTTTACTCATAGTAACGTAGGGACATAATATCCCTTGTAGATATATCTCTATCTGACACAGATTATATTACCTATCATCCAGTAATAGCTCTTATCGTATGCTCATCACATGAAAATCATCTACTTTAGAATGTTCTCGTTGTTTTCTGAAATCCCAGAAAACTTCACTGAAAATGAATTACATCGCTTATACAAGACCTAAGAGCTTACTGGTATTGTTCACTTCTTACCAGTGTACAAGACCTCTTCAGTCTACCCCAGCAGGAGCTGGAAGGCCATGCTTTGTAAACCACATCATTTATTTTACCTTCTTCCCAGGGAGCATGAGAGCTTAGAATCAATGTGCTCTAAAGTGGACCGCTGTTGCAGCCTAGCTCATTTGGAAATGGCACAGAAAGCAGAGAAAATGTTAGTAAACTTGAACTAGAAAGGCAAAAAAGCATCCAGTTTCTTCTGTACCAAATCTTTAAAGTCTGAAGTATTGTGAATCTGTGTATGTTTTAAATATAAGCAAAAAACCATATTTCAAAAACTAAATAAAAATTATTTTCAACCATCTTAGTAGAAAGAATAAATCAAGATAGTTAACTACTAGCTTACTCTACCAGCTAATGCCGTGCCACATATTACCCAACATGTGTTCAATTATACTTCATTCGCCAGTCCTGTATCTAACGTAACCATCTTTACTCCACCATCACCACGCTGTGCCAAAGAACAGCCACCTGTGTGAGCCAGCTGGTTCCTTGCCAACTTGACTCATCTGTTTTCTGAGAATAGCAGGAACTGGTCAAGAGTATGGTGATTTCTTTTTCTCATGAAGTACACGTTTTTATGGATGTGTGGATATTCTGTATTAAAGGACCTAACCCAGTGTTAATTATGTTAAAGGAACTCAAGTTCTCTTGAATGCTAAAGTTACTTGCTGCCCAATACTTTGAATCATTTTGATGGTAACTCTGCCACATAAACAGGGAGACAATAAGGAACTGGTACCACACAGCAAGGTGATCTTCCTCAAATACTTCAATTCCAAAAAGTAACACACACCCCTAAGACGGCCCTTCTTCAATATTACGGCTTCTCAGTGCTAAAAGTAACTTGGGATTTCTACGTTTTGGCCTCTCCTTCCTTGGCAGTAAATTTGGGCAAACTGTTCTAAACAGCGTATGAAGCTTCCTTTGAAGTCAAGGAACAGAGGCAGCTCTTCTGTGCATGGGTCCTGTCCCTGTGCTTTAATAAAACTTACCTCTTTGGCACCAAAAATAAATAAGTAAATAAAAATAAGAAAAAGTCAAGGGACAGAAACAAAGCTCAGTAACTATTAAGGAACCACTATGTACAAAGCACCACACTGTTCTAGATATTTCAGAGAATACAAACATGAGGAACAGAGAGCCCATGCTTGCTCGGTAGCTTACCATCTACTAGGATGAATAAAATAACCACGGACAATGAGAATGGGCTACATTCTATAACATAAGGGCAAGGAACAATTGCCATGGGGGCCCCTGACAATCAGAAATGGTCCAATGAAGAAAGCATCTCCCCAGATGGGTCTTGAAAGATGAGTGGGCAGACACCAGGGCAGAAATTTAAAAGACGAGCACGCTGAAGAAACTGTGGGCTGGAACTCGGGCAGTCTAGGCACACCGTTAAGCAGGAAGGCTGTAATGGTTTTTAGGACTATAGTTGGGAGTATTTTATATACCTGATCGAAGGCCAAACCACTTAATTCCATAAGCACTGGAAACCCCTGATTTTTTAAAGGGAGAGTGTCCTGATTCAAACTGTGTTTTAGGAAGATTAATCTGACTGCAATCACACTTTGGAACTCAGGTGTGTTTTTTTATACTCCCAATTCTCCAGCCAAGTGATTAAGTGGCTATGTTTCTGAACTGGTTAAGAGGAAGCCACCTTTAAAAACCTCCCTTTCAAAGGGTAGAGCTTCTCATCCAAAAATGTTTTTTGAACGAGATCCTGAGATCACCTGTCATTTCCCTGCAGGCTATGGAGATCCTTAAAGAACTGTATCTTATACAACTACAACTCGCCACAGGAGCTAGACTTAGCTAGTGTCTTACACCTATTTATCACTCAAATCCTCGACTCAGGGTGGAAAGATGACTCATTGAACAAGATGTAATAAATGTCGTCATTTTGTATGTTAGGTACTTTAAGCCCAGAGAAGCTACAATATCACCTGATCGATGTACAGAACATTCTTTGTACTTTGTGTCTGCATTGCATTTTTCCTAGTCCCATTTCCTTTCCTTTATGAAATACTCACAATTCTACCTTTTGCCCACTTAAGAAAACTGCACACCTCTAAAAACCTTGGTCAAGTTTTAGAATCCTTTCTGCAAGCAGTCTCTGGATCTGAAGATCTAGGACAACTGGGATCTGGATCAAACTTAGTCAAACCAGAATCCAGTTCTCCAAACTGATTCAAACAGGAATCCCATCCTACACCATTACCCCCCAAACCAGCTCTGAGTAAATGCAACTTGTAACATGGCTCTAGTAGCTCATTTTCCAAGGATTCCTGGCCCATTCCTTAACACAGAATGGTGGTGAGTGGAGATGCCTAGTAATTTCTTCAGAGTGGTTCAGGGCTAGTAGGCCTCACTAAGACACCTCACTGAGGTCAAGAGACTCTGTTGGTTTTATCTGGAATATGGTTCAAAGGCAGCATCTCTGAGCTACTCAATGAACACAGTATCTAAGCTGTGTCCACACAAGTTGGAATCATGAGGCCTTTCTGTTCAAACTCATATTGTATCTTGCCATGAGTCTTTATATTCACTAGACTCCCAGGAAAGTACTATAACTGAAATAAGCATTTAAAGCCTATCTCTAAGTATCCTTTAAAAATTAAAAATAGAAAAAAAATAAAAAATAGAATTACTACATGACCTAGTGATTCCACTACTAGGTATTTAATCAAAGAAAATGAAAACACTAATTCAAAAAAATATATGCACCCTGTGTTTATTGAAGCATTATGTACAATAGCCAAGATGTGGAAACAACACAAGGGTCCATCCATAGATGAATGGATGAATGGATGAATGTGTGTGTGTGTGTGTGTGTGTGTGTGTGTGTGTGCGTGCGTGATATTGGTCATAAAAAAGAATGAGATCTTGGGACGCCTGGGTGGCTCAGTTGGTTAAGCAGCTGCCTTCGGCTCAGGTCATGATCCCAGCGTCCTGGGATAGAGTCCTGCATCGGGCTCCTTGCTCAGCAGGGAGCCTGCTTCTCTCTCTGCCTCTGCCTGCCATTCTATCTGCCTGTGCTCGCTCTCTCTCCCTCTCTCTCTGACAAATAAATAAAAAAAAAATCTTTAAAAAAAAAAAAAAGGGAATGAGATCTTGCCATTTACAACAATATGGATGGGCCTAGAAGGCATAATGTTAAGTGAAATAAGTCAGAGAAAGACAAATACCATATGATTTCATTCAAATGTGGAATATAAGAAACAAAAAGGAACAAAAAAGGGAAGAAGGTTCAGGGAGGTGGGAGCAAAAAGAAGAAAGGAAGGAAGGAAGGAAAAATGCTTAAATGCAGGGAACAAACCAGTGGTTGCTAGAGGGGAGTTGGGTGGGAGGTGAGTGAAAAGGATAAAGAATATTAAGAATATACTTACCATGATGAGCAATGAATAATATACCAAATGTTGAGTCATATATATATATATATATATATATATATATATATATACACACACACACATATATATATATACACATATATATAACACTGTGTGTTAATTATACTTTAATAAAAGATGATAAAAATGATTTATGTAGAATCTCCTGTTACCCATTTATTTTTTACATACATGCATCCGTTCAATCACTAAACAGGTATTTGCAGTATTTAATACTTAGCTGACTCTGGGCCCTAGAGAGATTATAAAAGACACCTGCCCTCAAGAAGTTCATTTAGTCACTCAACAAACATTTACTCAGAATTTCTAAGTTCTAGGCTGAAGCAAAGGGAAAGAAAAAAGCTATGCCCTTGTCCTCATACAGATTAGGGCCTAGTACAGGATTCCTATAAGAAAGCTGTAAGTACTATATAGTTGTAACAAGTGCTGGATTCAAGAAGGCCAGTGGAAGCTTCCTGAAGGACTAAAAATTTATAGCTGTGGTGTCCAAGCAGGTGGCTTCTAGACACATGTGGCTATTTTTTTTTAAGATTTTATTTTATTTATTTGACAGAGAGAGAGAGATCACAAGTAGGCAGAGAGGCAGGCTCCCTGCTGGGCAGAGAGCCCGGTGCGGGGCTTGATCCCAGGACCCTGAAATCATGACCTGAGCCGAAGGCAGAGGCTTTAACCCACTGAGCCACCCAGGCGCCCCATATGTGGCTATTTAAATTAAAAAATCTGTTCCTCCATTGCTCTAGCCCCGTACAAGTACTCAAAAGCCACAAGTGGCTAGTGCCTACCCCATTAAAACAGGGCAGAAACATTTCCCTCCTTGAAGAAAGTTCTACTAAATATCACTGAAGCAAAGCAGTGCTGCTCAAACTCCAGATAAGAAAATAATAAACAGCAAGAAACAAATAAAGGTTAACAAACAAAACAAGCCAACAGCAGAGAAGCTAATTATACATAATTAATAAGGGAACAGTAAGCCTAAAAGTAACCAGATATGTGTAGGTTTAAACAGAGCTGATTCTATAACATAAACATCACTAGTACATGTTTCAAAATTAGAGGCGTTATAAACAATAGAAGACACCATATAAGTATCACTTTTTTAAAAGGCCCTGCTGGTGGGAACTGTATCTGGTAAATCTGAAATATCTTAAATAAACATTACAAATACTATGCCACTTGCTAAATCTTCTATAAAATCGAAATAAAATTTTTCATTACATTTCCAGATCTGATCTTACAGCCCTGGTAGTCCATTATCAAACGAAGGCATTAAAAATGCATATTAATGTTAGCAAAGTAAGATAGAACCGGGATGGTTTTGCATAATAGAAACGCAGAAAGCTAGACTTCTGCCATTTTCAATTCCCTGCTTTTCGTCCACCGTTGCTACATGTCCCGCACCGCCTGATCTCCTGTCTTCTAGACGACCTACTCCAAATTTTGCAAAAGATTCACAAATGTCAATGTGAAAATGAAGTACAAGTATTTGGGGGATGTTTCCAAGGAGGAGAGTGTTTCCTGACTCAAATATTTCAAAGGCACCGATTGATACTATGATATTGCTACAATATGAACCACAGTCGAGCTGGGAACATAGAGTAAGTTACTATCCCAGGAGAATATCATCCTCTGATACATATCAAAACACTGTCTCAGTTTAAATCCAACTGCCTCTTGAGTCTCTGGATGAATGAACCACCTGACATCTAAAAGAAAGCTGACATTATAAACCCATCAATCTCCTCTACAAGGATGAGGTCTCAACCGTGTCTCTGTGTAGAGCAGGTCTCCGTGCAAGGGCTCCCCCCAACTTCCCTTCCCCATTCCCACGACTTAGAATTAAGGAATCTCGGGACGGCCAAAGACCGGAAGCAAAGTCATTGGGTTTCGCGTCACATTCCTACTGGCACAGGTTTCTCCAGCAATCTACGAAGCCGGGGGAGGCCCGAGAGCCGGGAGGAGGCCCGCCGCAGGAAAAAGACGGAGGGCGGCGCACGCAGCACCTCGGCGCGCGGGTGGCGCTCCCAGGGCGCCCGGGCGGCCGGGGCTGCGGCGGAAGGGGAGTAGGGGGGACGCAACCAAGACCCCGCGCCGCACCTCATCCGCAAGTTAAAGCGCCCGCCTGGAGCGAAGAGGAGAAGCCCACCTCCCCGAAGGTGGGTCGCGTCGCCCCGCCCCCGGCGCCGCCCCAAGGAGGCCTGCGGGCGCCCGCGACACCTGCGCCACAGGACGCGGCCACGGGGCTCCCGGCGCCTTCGCGCCGCCCTCCCGGAGCCGCCAACCGCCCCTCGGCCACCGCGCCGCCGCCCAGCCGAACCTGAGCCCCCGCGCGCTCCCGCCCCACCTGCTCCTGCGGTCCTGTCGGGGCGGCCGGCCGCGAACGCGGAGACACGGAGGCAAGGCCGAGAGGCGCGCTCCTCCGCCGGTCTCCACTGTCCCGCCGCGCTGCCTCCCGCCGCGCCGCAGCCCGACCTCGGCCGGCCCCTCCCGCCTGCCGCCTCCGCGCGCGCCGAGCCGGGCCCCACGCGGGGTCGGCGCGCGCGCAGTGCAGGCGCCCCGGCCGCGCGCAGGCCTCGGCCCCAGCCCCGCGCACGCGCCGGGACCCGCGAGGGTTCGTGGGGCGCGGGGGTGGGGCGGAGACGGGGAGCGCGCCCTTGTGCTCGCGCGTCTTCTGTCTGCGCCCCCGCGGCCCCCCAGCCCACGCAAGGGGGTCTCCAGGTCAGGACTGTCTGGGGTTAAGCTTGCGTGGAGGTGGTGCTACTGTGACATTTCCACCGCAGCTCGAGGGAGGCTCTCGGAGAAACCCCGCCGGGCCCAGGGCAGTGAGCGGGGAAAGCTGCCCTTGGCGCGCTGTATTTTTCCATTAAAGCCCTAAGCCCTAAGCTAACCTCTGGGGCTAGGAGCGCCCCCACGGGCATCTCAAGGGCAGCGATGGCTTCTTCCCTGTTTGGGGGCTCCCCTGTGTCTAACTCTGTGCATGGCCCAGGGTAGGTCCATCAGCCAATTACCTGTTTGAAGGTCTTACCATAAAAAGCCTACTCCGTGGTATACCCAGGTTAAATAATTACCCCTGAAGGTGTCAGTGTAGAGGCAGAAGAGGAAACTGGAGTAGTCATCCCAGAACTTTTTTTCCCCTACTGCTTTGCTCATTTCTTACCTTCGTCTCTCTTGGTCCCCGGCCCCATCCCCCGAGAGCCAGCAGGTGGTGAAACTGTGACAACTAACAGACTTAAATGCTGACATCCTGGTTCTCCATCATGCAGAGAAGGAAAGGTGTTGCCTGACACTTAATGAGTCCCCTTAATGAAGGAACTTAATGAGTCCATTGTTTCCCCATGACTGAGGTTTATAACACTGAATCACTAGTGTTACACCATAACAACTCTCTCTGAGGCCTTTTTGTTCTGGCTCTGATGTACAGATTAGTACAAAGCGCTTCTGTGTCCACCAAGCACAGCGCCTGGCCATAGCAGATGTTGAACGCATGAACGTCTCTGTGTCTGCAGGAACAGAGGTAAGTGGTGGGGGCCCACCAGAGCATCTTTGCCTGTTTGAATCATCCATTCCAGGGACTAGAAAAGGCCCCCTTCCAGTCGCTCGAGTCTCCCTTACGACATCCTTTCACCAAATGGCCATAGTTGAATGCCTTCAGTAACCAGGAACTCACTTCCTTTGAAAACAGCCATTTTATCACAGATCAACCTGTTGACAGGGTCTTCTTACCTTGAGCTAAATCCAGCTCTCTGCATCTCCTTCTTACTGGGTTTCTATAGCCTGGGAGTTTCCAGATCATTCCAATTCAAGGTATCCAGGACAAGCATTCCCTATCCCTTAGCTGCTCCTTTTAAGAAACAGTCAAGATCCACCAGCATGTTAAAGGACTCTAAGATGCGTCCCAGCTTGTCTAGAGCTCACAAATGAACAGGAGTATCCTGTTGCATGCAGAGAGGATAGAAACTCTTACCTCTTTCTAGGTCCTATGCTTCTTTTAGCACAGCTCAAAATATCAAAAGACTTGTTTGCAGGAGTCCCATTACATTGTTAAATGGGGTGGAACATACTGTCAACTGAAATCCGTAGAACTTGTGCAATATTTAAACACCGTGACCATCCCACAGTCCCTGGTCAGCTGCCAGTTTCTCTGTGCCTGCAAGTTCAGCATCTTCATGCACTCTCGGGGATGATAATGGGACACAGATGCTTCCTCCCTTTGGGGCTTCCACCTCCCTCTCCCTGATCTCATCTTACCCCCACCCACCTCTTGAACTGGTTGAAAGAAGGCAATCTGCCTTTGGTTGGCTTTCAGCAACTTTAAATGAGTCTTATTGTCGATGAGCCACAAAAACTCAGAAAGGTCTGTGTGTAACAGAAGTTTCCAGAGGTGTACACTTCACTTTTATTGCTGATTTAAGTTTTCCCTCTGAGACACCACTATTAGTAGGTGACAGGGTGTGGCTAGCTGAGTTGTTTTTAACTATAATAAAACTTTCTGTTAGAACCAGCCAGGTCACTGGCCTTTTCTGCCACACCTAAATACAAAATAGTTAGAGGCAATTTCCCAGGTTAACAAGCCATTAGGGGGAGACTCTCCTACTCACCTGGTTGCCTTTGTCCAAAACACACACACACACACACACACACACACACACACACACACACACATGCACACACACACACAAAACTGAGTTTACACCATAAACCATCACTAAGATGGTTCATGGGATAATACTTCCTAGAACACCCCATGGGTCATACACCTGGTTGCCTTTGTCCAAAACACACACACACACACACACACGCACACGCACACACAAAACTGAGTTTACACCATAAACCATCACTAAGATGGTTCATGGGATAATACTTCCTAGAACACCCCATGGGTCATACAGGTATGACTGGGTATTGCCCATTTAACAAGAGTTGGACTGGGCAGTGACATAGGGCCAGAACCTGGAACTTGAACCATCTACTGGGATGTAGGCATATGGGGATATGGTCCAGCTGCACCTGCTAAGATGCATATATCTAAGGCCCAGCAAGGTCCCCGGACAACAAGGGTTGTCCTAGGAGGGTGATCAGCATTGGTGATCATGGCCCCAAGAGGTGATCAGCATTGGTGATCAGCACCAGCGTGGAGAAGGGGCAATGCTGACTGACTACTACATGGCCCTCACCAGTGGGATTTTACTTCCTTCACTTTACAAATGAAGAAACAGACTCCAGGAGATTGTAGAACTTGCTCAGTGAACCCCGGGGCAGAAAAAGATTCAAACCTAAGTCTATCTGATGTAGAGTCCTGTGTTGATCCACAGGATCTTGTGTTTTGTATTTTGTATTACCTGCACAGGGTCTCCTTTTGTGCATTCGGGACTCAGAAATGCTGTGTCACACAGCATGGATCATTCAGAAATTCAGGCAGACAGTCAGAAAGTCAGCATCAACTGCTAGAGATTTACCCCAAAGACACAAAGGCAGTGATCTGAAGGGGCGCCTGCACTGCAACGTTTATGGCAGCGATGTCCACAATAGCCAACTATGGAAAAAGCCCAGATTCCCATCAGCAGATGAATGGATAAAGGTGTGATACACACACAGACACACACACACATATACACACAATGGAATATTAGCCATCAAAAAAATGAAATCTTGCCATTTGTAACAACATGGATGAAACTAGAGGGTATTATGCTAAGTGAAAGAAGTCAATCAGAGAAAGACAATTATCATATGATATCACTTGTATGTGGAATTTAAGAATGAAGAGGAGCATAGAGGAAGGGAGGGAAAAATAAAAGAAGATGAAATCAGAGAGGGAGACAAACCAAAAAAGACTCTCTCTTTTTTTTTTTTTTTAAGATTTTATTTATTTGACAGAGATCACAAGTAGGCAGAGAGGCAGGCAGAGAGAGAGGGGGAAGCAGGAAGTCAAACAAAGATAAGTACTATATGATATCACTTTTATGTAGAACCTAAAAAAGTTAAAACTGTAAAAATTAGAGATTACCAGGGGATGGAGTTGGGGGGTGGGTGGATAAGAGTGATGGTGTTTAAAGATACAAATTTACAATGAATAATAAGTCTTACAGATACAATGAATCTAGACAATAATGTACTGTAATTATGTAATGTGATAAATGTCACTAAACTGGCAATCATACTACAATATATAAGTGTATCAAAATAACATGTTAAACCAACAACACCTTAAACCAACAAAATGTTACATGTCAAAATTTATTCAATTAAAAAATGTGTGCATGATGGGAGGAATAGATGAAGCAAGAATGACAAAATGTTGATCATTATTAAAGCTGAATGATGGGCATATTATTCTTTCTTCTTTTGCATAAGTTTGAAATTTTTTCCATAATAAAAAGCTTCAAAAGAGAAAGCTCCAGAGGGCAGTGATTTTAGTCTATTTCTGTCAGTGCTGTATCCTCAGTACCTAGAACAGTACTTGGCACATAATAAGAATTCAATAAGTAATTGATAGAAGGGCCCAGTTCTTTAAGATCTCAGTCTCAATATAACTATGTAAGTTATAGATTACATAACTATGTGTAACTATTATTTCCAAGGAGTTTAGAAATCACAGAAGTTGCCTGTGTATCACAGGCATGCACACACTCTAAAATGGGAAGTTTTCATACCTCTTTAAAACTCTATCAAGTTGTCTTTCCAGCAGCTGCTTACAAAACCAATACAGATTCATCCCTGTTTACTGTAAGCCATCGGATGCTTAATAGCATCTTGATTAGGGGGTAAGAAAATGTCAGACCGCTGGAGCTCCCCACATGGGTAGAGAGAAGTTTGCATCTTGTCAACAATGTATCAAATGACTCACCTAACAAAGAAAGCCATTGACAGACCAATTAGCTGGTACTGAGTCATGAGAAAGTCTCCGTGGTGACTAAAACCTGCATCGATAATGAGATGGGTTCTGACATTCCTCATCTAACTGTATTTGCAACTGCAAGGAATAGTTAAGGCGAAAATAAATGTGAATTGCATTTTTAGATTCACATGGGGCTCAACCCAAGAAGAATAAGTTACAGTTTATCTTTTTAAGGCCCATCAAAAAATCCTGTGCAGTGTCTTTATCATCATCAAAACAATCAGAACCATAAGCACTGAGTGACACTTAGAAAGGCAACCAAATTGCCATACTGGTCCATCAAATCACCAGAAATAAACTGAATGCCTCCCAGCAGAAGGGAAGTATGGACTCTACCGCAGTATAAGATTCGCCCCGTGTGTTTTAGGAGAAGAGGAAGATTGTTGGGGCTGCAATTATGCAACGACCTGAGTTGGTACCCCAGAACCATCTCTCCCAGGCTCTGTAAACCTAACAGACCACTTAACTTCACTGAGCCTTTGTCCTGTTGTAAAATGAGATCATGAATACCTAATTCTGGGGCACCTGGGTGGCTCAGTGGGTCAAGCATCCCACTCCTGATTTCAGCTCAGGTCGTGATCTCAGGGTCATCTGCTTGAGATGCTCTCCCCTCTCCCTCTCTTTTTGCCCCTCCCCCCACTCACAAGCTCTCTTGCGCATACATGCTCTCTCTAAAATAAAATCTTAAAAAAAAAATACCTGCCTCCAAGTGTCATGCATTCAAGGCCTGACTCCAAGTGGGTGCTCAGTAACTATCTGGATGAACACTATAGCATGTGGTCATGAACCATGAGCAGGAGAAAAGAATACCAACAACCTGTCAAAGAAACAGCGTTAGTCCTAGGGATTTCCCAAGAGGGAGAGCACTTTGCGGGAGGAGGTGATCAGGGGGAAGGCTTCAAATTAAGCCTTTCTTAACTTGAGTTAAGTGGGGAGGATGATGAGCTCCCATTACAGAAATGAGAAACCAGCATTTACTGAGAGTTTAGTAAGTGCTATGCATTGTTCTAAGCACTTTCATGAATTACTTTACTCCTGAAGGAGAAATGTCATTTTAGTTTCACCTTCCAGTTGGAGAAATAAAGGCATAGAGTAGTTAGGCAGCTTGCTCAAGATCACACAGCAGGGGCAACTGGGTGGTACAGTGGGTTAAGAGCCTGACTCTTGGTTTACACTCAGGATTGTGAGATCAAGTCCCACATGGGGCTCTGCACTGAGCATGGAGTCTGCTTAAGTTTCTCCTCTCCCTCTGTCCCTCCCCACCCCCCGCAATAAATAAATCTAAAAAAAAAAAAAAAAAAAAAAGTCACACAGTAAATAGCAGGATCAGGATTTGCACCCAGGCAGTCTAGTTCAAGAGATTAAACACTTAACCATGATGCTCTGCAAGAGAAAGGATGGGAAGCAGAAAGGCTAACCATATGTTTAAAGGATGGAAAGGCACAGAGCCTATGATATAGACTGGTAGAGGATGAGCTGGAAAGGGAGCTCGAGGCTCAACCAAGGATGGCCTTGAATGTCACACAAGGAAGCTAGGAGACTGTTGTGGGGTTGAAGAAAAACCACCATAGAATCTGCCAACAATGTTCAAAACAGAAACTCTTACCTAAACTTTATGCCCATATCTGTTATGCTCTCTTAATAAAAAGCCTGAAACAAAAGCACACTTAAAAATTCAAGCATTTTGAAGTGAAATTTAACAACTAAGAATAAAGTTGCCTTAAGAGTGTTAGCCTTTATCAATTCAATTTAACTAGTTCTTTTAAATAGCAAATTATTTTCACAAATGATTTCTCCACAGACAGCTTAATTTAACTTAAGGTAACATATGCACAGTAATGACCTGCATTCGAAATGAAGTTGAGACAAGTTATACAGATGTCGTTGGGGAATGGAAATCTATTGTTTCTGCCTTTCCCATCGCACCCCATTAACCACTTTGCAGCATAACAATAACACCTACATATCACCACTTGGTTACCACTTGGTTATTATATAATAATGTAATAACATAATGATCTTTTGGATATGTATGCATTGCACAAAAGCACAGTCCTGGGGGGAAGAAACTTCACTTTGCTTCCTTGGGTGTTGTCCAACCACAAGGTGCTGACGGACTTGCTTCCCACCCTATTACTCTCCACTTCTTCTCTGCACCACGATTTCTGTTTCTCCAGCCTCACCCAAACCCTACCTCACACTTCAAAACAGGGAGTCTCTCAAGGTTCAGCTTGTCAAGGGAGGCACCACACACCTACCAAGGAGCTATATTTTCACTAATTTAGAGGCATTGTTGCTAGGAACAATAGTCTAGCACTTTTTTGTAAGCAAAGGCCAGTGACATCATAGTCCATTTTTGTGCCTCTATTGCAAAGGCCACTGGCCATGCTCAGGTCTCAGTTGCATGTAAGATTAGCCAGCCTCAGGCACAGTCCACGCATCCCTCAGCTCCTGCAGTCTGAAGAGGCTCAAGAAAAGAGGTGTGGCCTCTGAGAGGCGCTTCTGGCCTTCATTTGTCAAGCATTTACTAAATAACTCTTGGTATCAGTAAATACCATTAGATATCACCTTGTCTTTGGGGACTTTCTGAGAGAAAGAAATTAAAATTCAAAAAACTGGGGAACAGGATAGACTCCCAGACTTTGAAGTCAGACATACAGGGTTTGCCTGGAACTGAAAGGGTTTCTCGGAAGTGGCACTTTCAATTTTAAAAGCCAGGACACTGCCAAAGATACCAGAACAAGCTGATCACCCTACAGACAGATCAAAGTTCAAATTTAATGAGCTGTGGGATCTTGAACCAATAAAATAACCTCTCAAGACTCAGCTTCCTCTGGGGTGCCTGAGTGGCTCAGTGGGTTAAAGCCTCTGCCTTCAGCTCAGGTCATGATCCCAGGGTCCTGGGATCCAGCCCTGCATTAAGCTCTCTGCTCAGCAGGGAGCTTGCTTCCCCCTCTCTGCCTGTTTATCTGCCTACTTGTGATCTCTGTCTGTCAAATAAATAAATAAAATCTTAAAAAAAAAAAAAGACTCATCTTCCTCATTTATAGAATTGGTATCATAGTGATGTGAGAAACAAAGGCAGAAGAAAAAGTTACTAAATTTCCTTACTGCCTACAGTCTATGGAGGAGTCCTTGAAACAGGCAGAGTGACATTCCTCGAGGGACTCACTGCCAGGATGTTGACACTTTGCTAAGGGCAAAAGGCAATCCTAGCCCGATCTGCACCTACCCCCACCCCAGGACCCTGTAAACCTACTTTAACATATAAAAAATTCTTTGGAAATTACCTTTATCTCTAAACCCCCCAAGATACGTGTTGGCAATCATGTTCCTAGCATTTGGCCCATTGATATATATCTGAAGGTTTTTTCATGACTAGGGTTTTAATAGATGGTAATAAATGATATTTTCCCAACAATAGCGAGCCCCCTCAAGGTCCTAGAAACCTTGCTTCCAAATTCCTTAGAGACTTATGCTATCGTTAATCCCCTCCCAACTTGAAAGTCTGTAATGGGCCATTCCTCATGACCCTGGTGCAGCTCTATCTGCCCACCAGCCCTGTCCCCATGCTTCAATAAAACCACCTTCTCACATCAAAGATGTCTCAAGAATTCCTTCTTAAATGTCAGCTTCGAACCCCAATGTCTTTTCTACAGCAATAATAAGACCTACTTTATCACATATTTCTTGTAAGAACTCAATAAGCTATTGTATTAAAAAAAAAAAAAAAACTAAACACAGGGCCTGATGCTGAATAGTTTCTCCAGAAGTGTGAATACTGTATATGTAATCGATAATTATAAGATAGCATATAATGAGAGGCTCAATTAGGTATTTTAGCAACTAAAAAGAAATAAAGAAGAATTGGAGCATAAGAAAAGGTTCCATAGTGGTAGGGTTGATACATAAAATACAGACTGCCTGATTAAATTTGAATTTCAGGTAAGTACTTTTTTAGTATAAGTATGTAGCAAATTATTTTTTTAATTATCTATCTGAAATTCAAATTTGGCTGGACATATCTGGATATTTTATTTGCTTAAAATGGTAAGCGAGAAGAGAAAAATGCCAGGCAGAGGGATGAACATGAATGGCAGTGGACCCAACACAAGAGCAATGCATGAGATAGTCTTGTGCGTTTTTAGAGGGAACACCTTCAGATCCAGGCCAAAGAGCCTAGATTTGAGGCAGAATTCCTGGGAGAGTTGGAGGTAAGGTGCCCGGGTCCTGGGATGAGGTAGGGATCAAAAGGAAGGGATGCTTCAGATAAAGAACAAAAGAGCCTTTGTGAAGGGAAAGAATGGATCTGAGGTTTTGACCCCAAGGCACGATGACAGGGACCCTATCTTCAAGGAGATCTGGTATGTGGCTGTCCTTACAGTCAGGTGCCTGGCCTGAACTCAGGGTGGGGGTGGGGAGGGCGAGGAAAAAGAGTCGGATGACGAGAGGTGAAGGAAGGTAAGGTCTGTGGAGAAGGCATGACTGGAATTCTGGATATGAATGTGTCCTCTCCCTGTGAACACTTCTTTGAATCCCTGCAGTGACATTACTGGTGAACTGAATAAGCAATTACATGTAACTCTAGAGAGGCCTCATGAGGTAAGTTAACTCAGACCAAGAAAAAGAAATAAAAAAAAAAAAAAATTAGGGCATTTAATGCCCTCCTTGCTCTTCCCTTAGTTGTAAGAAGAGATTAAAGCTTTGGAATTCATACAATTCCCTCATAGGCTTTCCTCCCTCCTGAAAGACCCCACATGGTTCTCCTGCCCCCCAGTAATGACCGAGTTCTTCAAAGAGAGTGAGTTCAATGCAGCCAGCCAGTGAGGGGCCTGGGGAACTCGAGAACTTCCCTCAGCACCTGCATCACTATTTTTGAACTCCCCAGTAAGTTGCTTTTTTTCCTGAGGTGCATATGCGAAATTCTAGTCTTGGGGCAAATGAAAAACCAACAGCCCCATTTGGTAGTTTTTCCCCAGAAGGGCAGTACTTCTCTTTAGAAATACTTCCTGGAGTGAACCTGTAATTCTGATTCGAAGAAACAAGTGGTTCAGAATATCTGCCTTGAGGTATATGTGAAACCAAAAACCAATGGTCCTAAAAGAACCAGACCCAAAGGATCTGCTCAGAAACTCACCTTGAAGCACATTATCAAGTTCTGATGACTCACACTGACATTCTTCAAGGTCATATCCCAACTCTGTCCAATGTGATAAACCATTCCCATCTCTGCATCCTTGTATGGGCCATTCTTTCTGCTTACACTTTGCATGCAGTCTACCTCCACCTATCCAAATCCTACTACCCTTCCAGAACCTTCCTACATCTCACCTCATCTATGGAGATGGGGGGCAGCTCTCTAATTTCTCCCATTTCACTAAAGAAGGACACATTTCAAAACCCAATTATATGCTATTCTGTCCAAACAGAATAGCATATGCAAACTCTGTGAGGGCAGGGAACATTTCTTTTGTATGCCTAAAAGCACTCCATACCTACTTGCTGTATTAAATTTAAAATTGAAAGTTGTAACAAATGTACCACACTAATGTGAAATGTTAATAAGAGGGGAAACTGCCAAGGGGCAGAAGGAGCTTAGAGGAACCCCCTATACTATACTATAAACCTATAGTTTTCTATAAACCTAAAAGAACTCTCAAATAAGTAAATAAAATCTTTAAAAAAATCATAAAGTTTGGGGCACCTGGGTGGTTCAGAGGGTTAAGGCTCTGCCTTCAGCTCAGGTCATGGTCTCAAAGTTCTGGGATCCAGCCCCACATTGGGCTCTCTGCTCAGCAGGGAGCCTGCTCCCCTCCCCCCACTCTCCCCAACCAACTTGCGATCTCTCTCTGTCAAATAAATAAATAAAATCTTAAAAAGTAATAATAATAATAATTAATAAAGCTCGTATGGAAAGGCAAAAGGCCCAGAATGACCAGCACAGTGTTGAAGAAGAGCAAAGTCAAAGGACAGATGAGACTTAAACACGTAATAAAGCTACAGTATTCAAGGGAGCAAGGTATTGGCAAAAGAAAAGACAAAAAGATCAGTGGAATAGAATACAGAGCAAAATATACCCACACAAGAATATACCTACACAAATGCAGTCAACCTCTCTTTCACAAAGGAGCAAAGAGAATTCAATGGAAAAAGAGAAATGCTTCCATAAATGATGCTGGAACCACCAGACATTCACATACAGAAAAATGAGTCTAGACGCAGACCTTACATTTCTCCCAAAAACTAACTCAAAATGGATTGTGGGTATGTATGTAAAATGCAAAGTTACGAAACTTCTAGAAAATAACATAAAAGACAAACTAATGACCTTGCATTTGGTAATGACTCTTTAGATACAACACCAAATACAAGATACACCGTCAAATACAATACCAAAAACAAGCTGAACTTCATTGGAACTTAAATTTTCTGCTCTGCAGAGACCCTGTTAAAAGAATTAAAAGCAGCCATAGACTGGGGGAAAAATCTTTGCAAAACACATATCTAGTGAAGGACTTGTACCCAAAATATACAAAGAACTCCTAAAACTCAGCAGTAAGAAAACAACTCAACTTAGGAAAATGATCTGAACAGACTTCAGCAAAGAAGATGGCAGGTAAACGATGTGAAGAGATGCTCAAAATCATATGCTATCAGGGAACTGCAAATTAAAACAACAATGAGATCCTACTACACATCTATGAGAACGGCTAAAATCCCAAACAGTGACAACACCAAATTTGGGCAAGAATGTGGAGAAAAAGGAGCTCTTATTCATTGCTGGTGGGAATGAAAAATGGTACAGCTAATTTGAAAGACAGTTTGGCGGTGCCTTACAAAGCTATGTACTATATAGTCTTACCTTGTGATGTAGTGGGCTCACTCCTAGGTATTTACCCAGGTGATTTGAAAATTTGTCTCCAAAAACCTGCACCTGAATGTTTTTACCAGAGTTCTTCATCATTACCAAAAACTGCAAATAACCAACATGTCCCTCAGTTAGGGAATAGATAAACAAATTGTGGTACATCTGTACAATGGAATATTGAAAGCGATCATAAGAAATGAGTTATCAACCCATAAAAATATATGGAGGACCCCTAAATATATATTGTTAAATGAAAGAAGGCAGTTTGAAAGGGATACATACTATATGATTCCAACTGTATGACATTCTGGAAAAGGTGAAGGAAGAGAGACAATAAGAAGATCAGTATTTGCTAGGGGCTGGGCAGGGAGGGAGAGAAGGATGAACAGAGCACGAGGGATTTTTAAGGGCAGTGAAACCATTCTGTAGATGCAGTAAAGGTGGGTACATGATGTTACGCATTTGTCAAGAGCAAAAGAATATACACCCCAGGGCCGCCTGGGTGGCTCAGCAGGTTAAGCCTCTACCTTCAGCTCGGGTCACAATCTCAGGGTCCTGGCATCGAGCCCCTCATCGGGCTCTCTGCTCAGTGGGATGCCTGCTTCCCCCTCTCTCTCTGCCTGCCTTTCTGCCTACTTGTGATCTCTCTCTCTGTCAGATAAATAAAATCTTAAAAAAATATATATACACCACGAAGAGTGAACTGTCATGGAAATTAAGAACCTCGGTTAACAGTAATGTATCAATATTGGCTCATCAACTGTTAAAAATTTTTTAAAAAGAGAGTGGATTGTGAAGCATTTTTAATACCTCATTCCATTTTCAGCACTGAAATGCCTGACCTTTTGGGGTCATTGGGGTTATTACATAGCAAAGGATACACTCCTGTGAAATGTGTCTAAACCGACTCACACAGCCTATGTCCAGCTACTGCAACCCATGTTAATTCGTCCGAAATAACAGTGTGCTTCGTTCCGGACGCTCGCCTGTGCCTGAGCACAGACGCGGTGCCATCAGAGGCCTGGGTGGGCCTGAGACTCCTTTTATAATGAAACTTACCCAGTCATGATACTGTCTTCTCAATGTCACCCAGGGGGAAAAATGTCAATTTCTCATGGGTCTTCCTCAGCCAGAGCACCAATTGTTTGGAGTGGATGGGAGTCTATGAAAATAGGTGTTT
The DNA here is from genome assembly GCF_002288905.1 of Enhydra lutris kenyoni. Lineage (NCBI taxonomy): Eukaryota > Metazoa > Chordata > Mammalia > Carnivora > Mustelidae > Enhydra > Enhydra lutris. Next base: position 1,347,758 of record NW_019154182.1, on the reverse strand, counting down.
TCATAATGGACCCCCTTGGGCCCATATGCAGATCCCAATTACAGAAAGCCAGCGTGGTGGTGGCTGGCTGTGACTTGACTCCCGGTGGTGCAGGCCTCCTTAGAGTGCACCCCAGCCAGGCTTTTCTACTGGTAGCGGACACATAATAATGACATTGTCTGCGGTGCTATGGATACCAGATTTAAAGGGCCAGAGACCAGAGTTATGACCTTGAACCTACCTCTGAGGCTGCGGGCAGCAATGGCGGCAGAAGAAGAATGGCTAACACGGTCTGGCCCTTCACTTCACGGCCAGGAAGAGGTCTGGATGCTGAGGAGACTCTCCCAAAGGGAGACTGGGGACTCAATAACCATATTTGCTTGCCTCTCCTCCATGTCCCGGGCCAGGGAACCGCCTCCCAAGGGGCCCGCAAGGGCAAAGGACTGTGGAGAGTAGATCTGGAGGGGGCAAACCAGATACCAGCGCTGCCCGCGTCAGAAGATTACAACCCAGGCTGGGCCTCCTCAGAACTCCAGAAACTGTTCTTTTTCCCCATTGTTGGTTAGCTCTGCTCTCTGCTATCAAGAGAACATTTTGAACAGAAATTTGAATGGGTTTTTGTCATCATTTCGGATGAGAAGACATCGTGTTACCTTTTGAGCTGCAGCCAACAGATAAAATAATCACTTGGAAAAGCAGCCTACAGATTCCATGGTCTGTTCTGGAGATTTTGCTGACACCTGGCTGCCTGTAATTATTGGAGCCAGTCACTGACTTGAGTCTGCAAAAATGTAATTTTCTCTATTCTTCTATAATTGAGCGTAATTTCTGCCTTGAGCCTCCATTCCTCCTCAAAGCAGAGAAAATTTAATCTAGTCACTCTCAAATAAACTCATTCAGATTCAGTCATTTCTTAGCCAATTCAGGTTTATAATTCAGTCACAATTAGGTTTAAAACTCTCTCTCTCCCTTTCTCCCTCTGCTTCTCTTCTCTGGAACTGATCTCAGCTCTCAAGGGCTTATCCGAGGAACCCCACATCTTGGTCTTAATCCGTCCTGTCCAGCACCCTTGAGAGGTGACCTGGGTGGTCTGTGGGACATAAGAGGGTTCCCATTAGTTGTCTCTGTTGAGAGGACACCTCAATCCTCACCCGGTTTTCAGCCTCATCCTGGGTTGGCTGACCCCCTGGCTTTCTTTCTCTGGTAGATTTGCTCTACATGGAAGACTTCAGGACATTGTAGGTTTCCTCTTACACCAGTATGACCTGTGGGAGATGGGGTGGGCAAGTCTCCCATCGTTTTGTACGTAGACATGCCACACCGGCCTTCCTACTCTGTCACTTCAAGGTAACATGAGGCACTTCTCCCTAAAGCTTGCTGACTTGCTATCTCCTGGTGTCAGGCTATGGCCCAGGAAGGGGGCACGAGAACCTCTTCTCTCAGGCCCCTCCAGATGAGGCCTTGCGATCAGAAGTCCCACACTCACACATAACCCTGTGGCTTCTCTCCCAACATCTTTCCCATTCCTAGCTCAGGAAGTATTCTCCTCTATTGGAAGAGGTGGAGGGAGGGGGCGTTGTCTGTCTCCTCCAATCCCTTTGGAGATCTTTTCTCTCCTATCCTTGAGTGGAGCCTTTGAACTTCCAGTCAGAGCTTCACTGAGAGGCCCCCCCACCATGGGCGTTAGGAAAGGGGCCTGAGATACCCTGAAAAGATCTGAGGAGTATTAAAAAGAGACAAAAGCACATCAATTAACATTCCACATCTCAGTCCACCACCACGTGGTCTGCTTTATTTCCATGAACTATTTTACCTTGTGAGGCACAACTAACCACAATTAGACTAATTTTACTTCATGACTGATGTTGGCTCAGAAGAAAACTCTAAAAGAGACGATTCTAAAAACTTGGGGACTTTGGAAATAGCTACTTGTGGAAATACATGTTTCTGGACATGCCTGCCACCCCACCAAACCCGAGGCCCCATCTCTCCATTTCTGACTTTTCATTTGGATATGCAAATTACTGAAGCATGATGGTGATCAAATTCGCCTCTTAACCTTAACCAAATTCACGTTAACACATTTTCAAGTCACCCCATTAGTTTGCCATTTTGTGGCCCCAAAGAACTTAGTATCATGTCAGCCAGTTCACTACCATTTTAAGAATTCTTTAATACATTAAAACCAGTCCCAGAAATTCTCAAGAGGCCATGGTTTACAGTTATCCTTCCTCAAATGTGTCCATTTCAAATGTGTCCTTGAAATATGCTAACTGTTCCAGAGACAAAACTCAATCTATTAAGTCATAACCCCCATTTCATGGGAATCTAGTATTTAAAAATAATAACTTCCTAAAATAATAATACTAATAATTTCCCAAACTTAAATTTGTTCAGGTATTTTACAAGGTATAAATCTAACCTTTCTAAACATGACAACAAAATTAAAAATTATAAAGGAAAAGACCGAAGAGGTGATCATGTGAAATGAAACTTCCATACTCCAAAAAATATCATAAATAAAATTAAAAAGAAAAAGGAAAATTAAAAAAAAAAAAACCATACTGGCAACATAGCAATGTATATGACCAAATGAAATACCAATATACTAGAGATTAACAAAGCAAGGCTAAATACCCCAATCTCTAAAAATGAGCAAAGGATGTACAAGTAATCCCTGAAAGAGCATATAGTGTTTAAAATACACAAGCTCTCCAATAAATTCATGAATGCAAATAGAAACGAGATGTCATTTTTCCTCTTTAAAATCGACGATTTTTTAAAGGACAGTATCCAATGCTGGCAAGTTTGTAATAAAGCAGATACATATGCACATCGTTGGCCGAGAATGTAGACTGGTATAATCTTTCTTCCTGGAGAGGACTTCCATAATTTGTACCAAAAGCCTTAAAAATATTTATATTCAGGGGGAACATGATTCTCCACTCCCTAAGTGTGGCTTCCCCTCCCACTTCCAAAGAGTACAGTAGAGAAAGAGGATGGGGAAATAACTTCACAGCTGAGCCGTCTTACACATACCGCATCAGCCTGGATATCAAGGTTGACATCAATAGTTGTAAATCATGTTGATAGTGTGTACTCTTGGTATGATGTAATAAAAATGGCACACTACCTCTACGATCCTCCTCTCAAAAACCCATAACTCCAATCTCATCATGAGAAAACATCAGACAAATCCGCATTGAGGGACAGCCAACAATTTGACCCGTACTTCTCAAAACTGTCAAGGTCATCAAAAACAAGAGAAGTTGGAGACTGTCATAGTCAAGAGGAGCCTAAGAAGTCATAAGGACTAAATGTAATGTAGTTTTCCGGATGGGATTCTGAAACAGAAAAAATGACATTAGGTAAAAACTAAGGAATTCTGGGGGTGCCTGGGTGGCTCAGTCTTTAAGTATCTGCCTTCAGCTCAGGTCATGATCCCAGGCTCCTAGGATTAAGCCCCACATCAGGCTCCCTGCTTGGCAAGCCTGCCTCTCCCTCTCCCTCTGCCTGCTGTTCCCCATGCTGTGCTTTCTCTCTCTCTCTCTGTCAAATAAATAAATAAAATCTTTTAAAAAAACCAAAAACAAAAAAATCACTGAAGGAATTCTGAATAAAGTGTGGACTTCAGCTAATAAGATTGGTTTAATAATTATAATAAATATACCACACTAATGTAAGTTGTTATTATAAGGAAAACTGTGTTGAGGGGGATTATATGGGAACTCTCTGCTCAATTTTTCTGTAAACTTAAAGCTACTCTAGAAAAAGTAAGTCAATTAAATTATTTTAATGTTTATATTCTTTGGCTAAGCTATTCCACATCCAGGAACCATCCTTAGGAAATAATCACAAATGTGGTCAAAGATTTCCCCACAGGGATATTTCAGTATTATTTAAAATAGAGATGACCTAAATGTGGGAAAAACAGGAGCCTGAAAGTCAGCCAGACCTGAGGTTCAAGTCCCCATCTCACCACTTTCAAGATGTTCATCCTTGCTGGGCATGGGCTTTTCAGACGTATCCTGTACATCTGGTCACCACCTCTTGTCTCCAATCCAGCTATGCCACATAGGAGGAATGTGTGGTTACGTCTATATGCATTTCTGCGAAGACTTCGCTCTAGGAAACATTTGCATGGGGCAAGAAAAGTTAACAAATTCATGAATTGTACTTTGATATATACTTACAGACTCCGCTATTCATCTTTTCGTTAAAGTAAGAGATTGTTGATTATATACAACAGGATTTTTCCCTTAAGTATTTTGAAGCAGTGTATCATGGAAAATATTTATAATGTGTTTTTAGTGAACAAGGATAATATAATGGCGTGTACAATATGATTAACAGATTTGCAGAAGATGTATATATAAGTAGAAGAAGAGAGCGGAAGGTAATAAGAAAAATAAAATTACAATGCTTGTGAAATGCAAGCATGTTTATGAAATGCAAACATTTTTGCTGAAATCAACATCTTTTACTTTAAAATATCCCTGGGACTAGAAGTCCAATCTTTGTCTTCCTCTGCTAGCGACTCTATTTGGTAGTTAATATGAAGCTATTTTACATCTTTGATTCCTTGGCCCCAGCCACCACTCTGGATAGCCAGCATCCCAGGAGGTGAGCCAGCTAAGGGCCAGAGACCTGGAATCTGGGCTGAGGTCAGAGATGGCAGAGTACGGGATTTCCTGTGGGATCTAGAATTTAGAGCTAGGGGTTATCTGAAAGTCCCCATTCAGGGACAAAATCAAAATCAATGGTCATCCAGCCAAGTCATCAATCCAAAGGGATTAGAGACATAGAAAGTTTAGTAGGGCAACCTGCAGGACTTCTTTTGGTTGCAGAGCAAATCTGAAGTTACTTCTCATAGACTCCTGCAAGCCTCCTCCTGGTGGGGCCAGAATCTGAGGATGTGACTGAAAAGTCCAACAGGAGATGAACCATCAATCCTAAGTGAAGCTTGAAACACAGATATTTATCCAAAAAAATGCCATAGGAATAACACCGGCATTGAAATCAGAGAGACCTGGGTCCAAATGCCACATCAGCTATATGCTAGTTATAGGACCTGAGCAAATTATCTGACCCTTTTCAGATTCTGTGTCCTCATCTGGAAACATGGGTGTGGCAAAGGACACTACTTGGCCACCAAAACTTGGGGCTCCCCTTCCATGGTATAGAGATGTTGCTGAAAAGTGGTTGTCCTGCCGGGGACTGATGACATTTCCCAGTCCCTCTGCATCTAAGTGAGTTCATGGAACAAGTCCTAGGCATAAAATGTGAGCAACAATGATGGGTGTCAACTCTGAACAAGGACGGTTGAGTATCTGGTATGCTTTCCCCACACTCTCCCCCTTCTGCCTTGGAGGTCATGTTTGAAACTGTTGACATGGGGCACCTGACATGGCTCAGTCGTTAAGCATCTGCCTTCTGCTCAGGTCATGATCCCTGTTGTCGGGGGGGGGGGGGGGGGTCCCTGCCCAGCAGGGAGTCTGCTTCTTCCTCTCCCTCTGCCCCTCCCCCTTGCTTGTGCATGCGCGCTCTCTCTCTCTGTCCATGTCCATTAAACGTATAAATGGAGGGTACATTTAGGATACTTTGATTCCAAATATAGTCTACAGAGTATAGATGAAATTTATTTTGGTGGATCCTCAGAGACATCTCAAAGAGTTAAGCAATCCCCCTCCAGAGATACCATAGAATGACTGTGTGTCTGGTTAAGACCATAAGCCACACATATGAAGGTGGGGTAAAAATAGGGTTTCTAATGTGATCACCAAAAGAGAAGCCACTTACGGCAGACACTTGAAGGTCAGATGGTGATTTCTGATAGAATTGCTTATCACATGGGGGCACCTGGGTGGCACAGTCCATTAAACATCTGACTCTTGGTTCCGGCTCAGGTCGTGATCTCACGGTCATGAGATTAAGCCCCATGTTGGTCTCTCTCTCCCTTTTAAAAACTTGCTTATCACATGAACAACTCTGGATGGATTACACCAACATATATAACAATAACCAGATTAATTTTTTAATGATGGGTAGTGATTCTCCTCAGCAAAGCAGGAGAGGTGAGCCAGTGAAACGATACATGTCAAGTTCCCAACACCACACCTGGAACACAAACATTAGCTCCTTTTTCCTGTCAGCTCACCACAACAGTTGTGTATTGCCTGTTTATCCCACATCTGGACCAGGGAATTGTGTGCAGAGATCATCCCTTCAGATCTGAAGGACCAGATACGCCCAAGGCCTTGGGTAATAGGAAATGTTTCTTAGCTTTTAAGGTTCAGGAATGCTCACTTGTGACGCTGACAGAACTTGAGAAATAAGACATCTTATCAGATTGCTTAAATGACCTACAGTTTGGCTCAAAATTGATGCCATAATAGAACTTTCTTATACTGATCAATTGCTTGAAAGGCACATGATTTAAAAAATGGGGTAGAATTTATTTAACATGCTGAAGGGCAAGGATAACCCTTAGTAAGTTAATGTTTACCGTACATAGTTCTCTTGTCAATGTCACGGTTTGACCTATGAATGATATGTCCAGATTTTTAAATTTCTGGTGACCTTTGGAATGTGGGGACTAATTTTTGTCTCCTTGAGTTTGAACTGTACTTAGAGACTATCTTCCAAAGAATAAAATGTGGAGAAAGTGAAGGTGTATGTTTTCTGAGATGAGGATAGAGTGGCCTCCTTCTTGCTCTCTCGGACAGCTCACTCTAGGGAAAGTCAGCTGCCATGTTGTGAGAACATTTAAGCAGGCCTGTGGAGAGGTCCACATGATGAGGGACTGATGACTCCTGTAGACATCAAGCAAAGAATTGAGACTTTCTGTCAACAGTCATGTGAATGATCTACTACCTTGGCAGCAAGTCAACCAGCCACAGTCAGGTCCTCAGAAGACTGCAACCCTGATTAATGTCTTGACTGCAACCTCATGAAAGACCCTTAGCCAGAACCACCCTGTGAGTTGCTCCTGAATTCCCAACCCACAGAAATGTGTTTCATAATGAAACGATGTTTGCTGTTTTAAGCTGCTAAATTTTGAGGTAATTTGTTATACAACAATAGGCAACTAATATAGGGGCCCTTTTCCACGAATCAAGAGCATTATACTGGGACTCTTCTAGGCACAAAGTAAAGCATACAGTTGCATTTTAGTTGTGTATATATGTTAACATACATAAAGTACACAACTTAAGTGTACAACTCAAGGAATTTGTACATATATGTAAACACTACCCAGGTCAAGATAGAGAACATTTCCACTACTCTAAGAAATTCCCCATGCCCATATCTAGTTAATAACTCTTCCCCCCATAGCCATGTTTCTGAGCTCTATACCTAGATTGTTTTGTATGTTGTTGAACTTTATACAAATGGAATTATTCCGTATGTACTCCTGCATGCCCAGCTTCTTTCACTCAGCATAATAGTTTTTAAATTTATATTGTTACATATTTCAGTAGGTTGCTAGTCTTATTCCTGGGAAGTATTCCATTGTACAATTATGCCAAATTTATTTATTTCCCTACTGACAGACATTTGGATTATCTCCAATTTGAGGGCATTATGAATAAAGCTAGTAGGAATATTCTTGTCCCTTTGAGGACCTAGGCATTCAATGCTGTCAATATTCTTGTTCCTTTGAGGACCTAGGAATTCAATACTCTTGGCTTAAATCTTAGGAGTGGAATTGATGGGTCATAGGGTGGGCGTACGCTTAACTATCAAACAAGCTTCTGGAGTAGTTGGATTATCTTACATTTCCACTCAAAGTAATTTTTTTTTCCGTTTGAGGCAAACTCAGTTTGAAAAGAAAGAAAAACAAAAGTTAGTCTTGATGAAAAGTGAGTGGCAATGAATAAAGAGCTTCTTAAATTATTTGGAGTAGTCAAGAAAACCATTCCCCAAGGCACAGAGCTTCTGACAGCTGACCCTCTGGGCAAATATTTTTATTTTGATCGTTGGTTTGGACATCATTTTAGCCACTTAGACCAAAGGTGTTCATAAAGATGATTTGACCAGGGCCCCAAATCCTGAGAGAAGACTTTACATAAAGAACCCTTCAGATGAGCTTTCCAACTCTGCTAAATGGAAGAAAGCATTTTCCCACATGGCACGCTTGTTTACTGAGCCTGCCTAGCACCATGACAAATGAAACAACTTCTTGATGCCTAACACAGCTCGCCCCCAGGCACTGAGTAAGCTGCGTGTTTCCCATGAGTTCAGCCTCAAATAAACAGATTGGCTAACTTTATGCACTCTGGTGCATAGGGCTGTGATAGGCTCAGGCTCAGGCTCAGGCTCCGCGCACAGCCCCAGCAGCCTGTCCCCAGCTTGCTCCTGGCATAGGAGGTGTCTCTATGTCCTTTCTGGTTCTGAAACCAGCCTGACGCCCACGGGATTATTTTCATCAGTTGTACAGGGCTCTGTAAGAGAGAATGAAAACAGCCAGAATATCAAGTCCAATCTCAAGTAACTTCAGAAGATACTCAATGCGATCTTTTTTTTTTTTTTTCTATTAGGAAAATTAGAAATTGGCAACCAGCAAAAATGAGAAATGGTACAATTAAAAAAAAAACCCTTAGTATGCAGATGATGGGAATTGCGTGTTTAAGGGCAGAGTAATGACATGAGGAGGAAATCCTGAGGCCACAGTGTGCTGAGCAAAGGGCCATTCTACACCCACAGAAGGACCAAAACCCAGATCCAGAGCTGCATTATTTCCAGGTAATTCAGGAAAGGATTGGGGCTTGGTCCTGGAATAATTCATGAATTTTCTTATGACTTTTATTATTATAAGTGGCTTAGATGCCAGGAGGAAAGGAATAAAGAATTTATTTTCTTCCTTTTCTCTCTCTCCCTCCCTCCCTCCCTTCCTTCCTTCCTCTTTCTTTTTTAATTTACCACTGGCCAGGCACTTACCAAACATGAGTTAACTTAATTCCTACAACAGCTCCATGAAGTAGGTACCATTATCCCCATTCCAAAGATGGTCTTTACCTCAGGGAATTTAAATGACTCCCTTCTCCCAACTCAAAGGAGAAGGAGCAGGATTTGAACCCAAGTCTCTCTACTCCTCACTCTAGACTTCTGGCAGTTTTTACAAAATTAAAAGGAATACTAAAATGGGCAGACTCTACCCTTCACTATGGACAAGGTCTCCACGCTCAGATTGTGTAAAAGCTGTGGTCAAAAAGAAAAATACATTTTTCCTTAATGTTCTACTCCTAATGACCAATGGCTCCCCGCTGCCTAGGGTTGGCTTACTCTCCTATGAGAAAGATTTAATTAAAAGCCTCTTTCTTTGTTATTGTTGTTTTTTTGTTTGTTTGCTTGTGTTTTTTATTAAAGATTTTATTTATTTATTTGACAGACAGAGATTACAAGTAGGCAGAGAGGCAGGCAGAGGGTGGTGGGGGGAGCAGGCTCCCTGCTGAGCAGAGAGCCTGATGCGAGGCTCGATCCTAGGTCCCCAGGATCATGACCTGAGCCGAAGGCAGAGGCTTTAACCCACTGAGCCATCCAGGCACCCCTAAAATCCTCTTTCTTTGAGAGCATTGCTCTCGGCACATCATAGGGGAAAGATCCCTAAAAGGCTTTGGAAACTGAACTGACATTGGAACCACAGGGCACAGAAGGTGGGTAGGGATGTCTAGTCTGAACTGGATTGCTCTCTGAGCCCCTCTGCTCTACAGGGACCAGCCTTGAGCTTTACATGATAGTGAGTTTTCTCTGCTTTCCCCTCCAAACTAGGGAAGACGGCTCCACGGCTATCAAACTCACTTTTCTAGTGTAAAGAGAAGCCACATTGCCTTCTCTATTCCCTGTCTTATTTAGAGAAGTTCTCTAACGCTAGAGCCGTTGTGTTTGTATAAACCACACAAACAACAACGAATTGCTCCAATTACTGTCTATTGTGTGTTTTGGGGTCTCCTTGATAATAGCAGGTTGGAGAACACTTGGCTGGGTTACCCTTATTAAACTGTGAAGGTCACTTCTCTGCCTGGATCTGTAGCCGGCAATCCCTCCCTTCTCTTCCACAAATACGTCTCTTCCAGAGCTTTCTGCAATTAGGGCTCATTTCTCTAGGTTTCATATGGCAGGCGTCTGAACAGAATTAAAAGCATAAGCACGTGCAAAAATAATCCGCTTCCCAAGATAGTAAATGCTGAGAAGTTCTATATTAGAACACACTGCGAGTGCTGACTGGCTAGGCCATGATTAACCTAATAGGCTTAAAGTTCCACTTGCCATCCACATCTGTCGGGACCAGAGCAGAACGCAGGCGCATAATCCACAAGACTGAGGTCCTGGAGAACTGCCCCGCTGCTCACTCACAGCAGAGGGTTCGAGACACAGAGCAACAAGACCACAGGCACCGCCGCCTCTACGCGGTGGGGCCAAGGAAGGAAGGAAAGGGGGTTCCGAGGACCCGGCGCCATGGACCTCAGAGCATTCTGGCCTGGAAATTGCCTGGACCGACTCGTAAGGCTGCCTTTCACTCGTATTTCAAGGACAGTTCTCTGAAAACTGTGAAGACTGTGGGTGGGAGAGGACTATAGGCTGAAATCATGGGGTGCACACCTTCTCACAGTGACATTGTTAATAGCGTTGCTAAGAGTGGCATCCAGTTTTTTAGAAAGCCCAAAGCAATTCTGCCAGGATGTCAGGGGGCCAGTGAAAGATGCTCTATCCCTTTGCTGGTTCCAAGCTGCACCTGCTATGACTCTGGGGGAGACCTGTCCCAGGGACAGAGGCTGGCAGAGGAACAGCGAAGGGCCAGGTGGACCCAAAGCCCAGCAGAAGGTCTCTATCGGCTCACAAGAGATCTCACTGCAGGCCAAGGGAAAGCTATGGAGGGAATGCCCCCAGAAACCGAAACCTCCCCGCCCCAGCTGGACAAGTCACAAAGCCACAGGGCTAAGGACCTTCCATCTGAGACGCAGAGCTCCCACGGGTCACAAGGGGCAGGCTTTTCCGGGGAAGAGAGTGAAGAAAGGAATACCCAGCAAAGGAAGCTGAGATGCCACACATGTGGCCAACAGGACCATTGCTGCCAAACCATCCTTCCTGCTCATGAGCCTGAAAGCAAAGTGGATTTCCCTGAGCCCCTGGTGAAGGCCCACCAGCACGCCTACACCTACCTCCACTCCTGCCTCTCCAAGTACGAAGCAATCCTGTGCCTCATCCATCAGGCCACCCAGACCCAAGAGCTGCTGCAGCCCATGGTCACCTTCCTGCTGCTGTGCTTTGATGAGGTCAACCGGCTCTTGGGCGAGATCTCCAAGGATGGAGAAACGCTCCTCCACGAAGTCCAGGAGGATCTGGCTTGGCCGTTGAGGAAAGGAGAGTCCCAGGAGCGGCCAGACCTCCTGCAGCAGCTTCTGCAGTACACAGTCAGCAAGCTGCTGGGGCTCAGTGGCACGGTGGCCTCCGTCACTGGCAGCTTCCTGGAGGGCTCCAGCAGTTACCACCACGCCACTGCGAGCCACTTGGGAAAGAAGCTGAGCGCAAAGAGGGCTGCAGATGAATGCCTCCTAAGGGCTCTGGGGCAGCTGGAGAGCTTGGCGAGCGGCCGCGGGGACCCTGGGATGCAGGGTGGACCCTTGTGCTCTGAGGACAGCGGCATCGGTGGGGACAACGAGTCTGTGCAGCTGGGGGACAGGCTGGGCAAGCAAGCCAGCTGGGACTCGGGGTCGGAGCCCACAGAATGCAAGCCAGTGCATTCAGCCACAGGGGAAGCCAGGCTGTCAGGAAACACCTGGCCGCAAAGTCCTTCCCGGATGGGTGCAGACAGACCCCAGGACTGCCCCCTCTCCAGGCCTCCGACTGCAAAGGTTCAGCCCGCGGCACAGTGGGGAGCAGGTAGCCCATGCCCCTCAAGCCCAAGCCCAAAAACGATGACCGCCAGGCCTCTGGGGATGGGCGAAAGTACTCTGTGTGAGTCCCCTGGGATCGGGGTCTCCATGGAAGCAGATTTTTCTAAAGGTTCCAGGTTAAAGGACACTCCTTCCCTCAGTGAAGGGGAGGACAGTAGCCCAGAGGGGGAGGAAGACCAGGTGAGCCGTATGAGTCCATGTCCATGGCAGGAAAAGTCTTCCCCTCCAAGGCCACGCTCTTCACCTGGTGGCTCAGAGAGCCCATTTCAGCCACACCCCGGGAGGCTCGAGAGCCCCCAAGCCCAGGAAATGATTCTGAAGATGAAGGAAGCAATCAGTGAAAGGATCAAGTTTGTCCCTGTGCCTTCTGGGACCCAGGACTGGGCCGATGAGGAGGAGAGGAGGACAGCGGTCTCCCCAAGACCCAGCACAGCCAGCGGCAGCAGCAGGGCCCCTATGAGGCAGAGGAGGTCCCAGTCAGAGGGATGTCTGCAGAGCCACATGGAGGACCCCACCTTCCAGGAGCTGCGGAGGGTCCAGAGAGACCTGAGCCGGAGGCTGGAGGCATTTTATGCCCTGGGTGCACGGCAGCAGGGACGGAGCCCAGACCGGGTGCAGCAGCCCCGAGCTGCGGCTCTGAGGCCCGACGCCAGCAGGGGCTCCCAGAACAACACCATCAGCAAGCTGAAGGCCTCCCTCACCAAGAACTTCGTCATTTTGCCAAGTCAGGACAAGAGCATCTTGCAGAAATGTGGTCTCCATCCTGAGGGTGAAAAGCCCCGGCCGGGGGAGGGGGAGGGGGGGCCAATCACCACCCCGTCGGGTGAGAAGACCAGTGAGGCTCCAGGGGCCGAGGACTGGAATGTCAGGGGGTGTCCCAGCAGAACATCCGTCAAGAAACTCATTGAAACCTTCAGTCCCGCCAAGAGTCTGAGGACCTTAGGGGACTCCAAGGACGCTGGGCCAAGCCCCGGCCTCAGGAAGTGGGGGATCCCCATCATGCCTCCCAGATTTCTCATTTACAGGGGGCTTGCCCCTTTGTATCCCAAACCCCAAATTTCTCCAGCAGCAAGTAGAGAATCTCTCCAGGAGGACCCAGGCTGGAGGCCCTTATCGCCTATCTTCCCCCGTCTGCTGACATCAGGAGCACCCAAGAAGGAGGACCTCAGTTTCAACAGTGAAACAGAAGATGACCCAGAGCATCTCCCTCCACCGCCTCTGGAAATCCTGATGGACAAGTCGTTCACCTCTCTGGAGCCCCCAGAGAGCAGCACGCCAGCAGGGAGCTCTCCCAAGGGGACCCATGTGCCAGGACTGGGAGGGGCTGACCCTGCCCGGAGAACGTGGGCTTCCCCGAAGCTAAGAGCTTCCATGAGCCCCACTGACCTACTACCCAGCAAGAGCACGACTGCCCCCACCAGGCCCCACAGCACAGGGCCAGGGGGCAGCAAGAGCGGCTGCGGTACCAGAAAGCTCACCATGGACCTGAGCCGCCCGCCAGCAACCAGCAGAAACCCAGAGGTGGAGGGCAGAGGGGGTCCAAGTCAGGCACCCGCAGACAGGGTCACCAGCCTGTCCAAGCATCCCCAGAAGGTCATCCCCTGGCACCACTCCAGCCACGCATCTGGGCAGAACAGGACCTTGGAACCCAGCCTGGCCAGGCCAACACGAGGGTCGCGCTCTCCTGAAGCCCCCAGGCAGACCCAGGAGAGAAGCCCCCTGCTGGTCAGGAAGGCCTCTTCCACCAGGGGGTACTGGACACCCCGAGTGGACAGGAGGCAGCCCTCCTCTCACAGACCTGCCCAGCCAAGTGTTCCCCCCGTGCATGGCTCCCCCAGCCCACCGTTCAGCCCTCCGATAAGCCCCACGGTGCTAAGCTCCCCAACAATGAAGGAAGGAGCTTCCCCCCCACCCCGGCACAGGCCTCCCAACACTCCCCCGGTGAGCCCACCCGCACAGCACACCTCCAGCCCCGCTACCCAGCACACAGAAGTGAGCTCCCCTTCCTCTGCTACCTCCCTCTCCCCCCCAGTGTCCCCTGCTCTGGGGCACAAGCAAACAAGAGACTCTGAGGACAGTCAGGCAGCCACGGCCAAAGCGTCTGGGAACACACGTTCCATATTCTGTCCAGCCACCTCCTCTCTGTTTGAGGCTGCCCTGCCACCTTCGACAGCCCACCCACTTGCCGCAGCATCGCTGCCCCCTGAAGCTGGTGGCCCTCGCGGGACCCCCACAGGGGGCTGGAGGAGTTCAGGGCCCCGGCAGAGGGCAGGCTCACAGCGGGGCATGGCTCTGTGTGCCCTCAACCCTCAGCCTTTCATCAGAAGGACAGCTTCTGACCGCCGGCCAAGCGTCCGCCTTAGGCTGCCTGTCCCCGGCGCCCCCAGCGATGCTTGTCAACCCGCGCTCAGCAGGAGCAGGTAAGGAGGGTCCTCGGGCCAGAGCCGAGAGGCCCTTGGGGTCATCTGGGTCAGTAGTTTCCAGACTGTGCTCCAAGGGGAGAGGCCGAGGACAGGGGGCTGCGATATGACCTGCCTCCCGCCATCGGACCCATCCTTGAGCAGCCGCACTTTCATCTGTCACTCATTTCAGGCTCCCAAGAAAGATTTTAACTGAGAGAAGCTCTGCTGTGTTAAAAATGGAGTTTAAAACAATCACCTTAATCCAAGCATACCCTCCCCTTTATTTTACATTTGAGGAAAAGGAGACCGAAGTGAGGTCCCACCCATCCACCTCCACTGAGCCACGGTCAAGCTGTCTGGAACCAGCAACCTGATTTCTGTTGTCTCTGGTTTACTGAGGTTCTCAGCCTTTCAGGCCCGACGACCCCTTTAAAACTCTTAAGAATTACGGAGAACCCAAAAGAACCTTTGTGTAGGTGGGTTGTATCTCTCACTTCTTACTGTATTATGAATTACAGTTGAGAAATACCTAAAATATCTATGAATTCATTTTCTCAATGACCCCCATTATCTATTACCATTAAAAAGTAGGTATATTTTCCACAACCAAAACATTTAGTGAAAAGAGAGTCATTGTCTTATATTTTTGCAAATCCCTTTCATGTCTGGCTTCCAGGAAAGAGGGCAGCCTTCTCAGAACCGCTTCTGCTGTCCATCTGGAGTGATATCACACAGAACGTAGACAGGAAAAGTCCACTCTATATTTATGAAAGAATGAGTGGAAAAGGCAAATAATATCTTGGTAGTATTTTGAAAATAGTTTTGACCTCATAGATGGCCCTCCAAAGTGTCTCGGGGACACCCAGGGGACATGCCTTGAGATGTCCTAGAAGTATGAAATATAAAGGTTTAGCTTTCCCACAACCCCAAAGACTTGCCTCTACTTCCCTTCCACTCTAGCCTCACTTCCATCTCCCCGTGTGGAGGTGTGTAGAGCAAGAAAAAAACCCTTTCATGGGCATTGAGTCCCAGAATCGGTGGAAGGATGGCCATCACTACCCTTGGCAGACTGAGTTCCCAGTGTGTGCTGCTTGTGAGGGTAGCTGACTTGCATGTCATTGGCCCAGCCATGCAGGCAGGCCTGGGCATGGGATGGTAGCCGATCATGAATCATGGTAGAGCCAGTGCCTGAACACGGAAAGAAAGACACATGTGCCCAAGTGGGTAGAACACATGGGGAAATGGCATCTTTTCCAGAATGCAACATAGGGAGAAAACTCGGAGACCTGTTGGAGAAATCTCTTATCAATGTGTCTCGATATCAGATGGGACAAAGTTCAACCGTCCTGGTCCTTGCCATCTTTGAAAGGCCCCCTGCTGCGACCAGAGTGACACGGGTTACGGACTTCACAGTCTGCTGAGGCATACATGGTAATTTTTTACAAAGTGCTCGGCAGCCGATTTTAAATAAAGTTATTATCTAGGGAAAGTTGTGCATTATTATAGTTATATAAACTTCCCCAGCCACTTGAAAGAAATGAAATATTGATTATTTTTTTGCAAGAATCTTAATGTAATGCTGCTCTTTTCTTAAATCTAAAATGAACTTCCTACAGCACAGTGCTTTTCATCTAAGAACCTCTATAAATGTTAATGCATTACTCCTCGCACCGGCCACTTACTCTCTTATTACATTTCTAAAACTGTGCCCTTCAGGAGAAGAGCTCGGGAGAACAGGGACAATAAAATGGCATTAATTAAAAACACTAACATTTTAAAACAGCAGTAGCAATAATAAAGTAACATAAAATTGTTCAAGAAGAAAATAATGCCCTTCTCTCAGGCTTCTCCGCAGAATAGGGCAGCCTAAAAGGTTGTTTTATGTCCTGAATCTCAATACTTAGGGAGATGGGGTAGATGGGGTGGTGGGGGGTGGGGCAGCGAGAAGTGCTTATAGCTTGAAAGAAAGGAGGATTCCTAAACAGGAGACTTCCCAAGGTTGCCTGAAAGGTCACAATAATGGCTCGTACTCCTTCCCCTGCCTCCTGGCAAGACCACACCTCCAAGCCACTCGGAGCTGAAACTGAGCACCTGTTGAATGTGATGGGACAATGCTCATCCCCCCATCCCTCTACCCCTCCGCCCCTGTAAAGTTGACATCTGCGAGCAGAAGCATGCCAGCATGGAGTGTTTCTCACTCTGTAGATGCATTTTTTTACCTGCCCTCCTGCATATCAGAAACCAGACCGAGGAGGTAGGCATGATTTGCCTGAGATCGTGTAACTGGCCAAGAGGCCAGTGGGACAGAGGCAGAAAGACTCAGAACTGGCCGTTTCCCCAAGCAGGGACTTGTAGGAATGCCACCGCCCCATGGTGTCTTGCATCAGAGGCGGGATGACCTGGCCTACCCCTGGCATTGACCTACTTCTCGTCATCCAGTGCTAGGCACAAACCCCTTTTATAGAAAAAATGATGATGTTTATATCCTCCCGATCTTGGGGCCCAGGGGATTGGCAACGGTCCTAGGAGGCTCACCCAGGAAGCTCAGTCACTAAGCTTTAGCTATTATTTATGTTTTGAATCCCCTGACGGAGGTGCCGTCTCTAGGTCTTAGCACGCTGGGACACTGTGAGCATTCAAGAAGGGTCCAGACTTTCTCCCCTCAATACAGTGCTTTTAGCCTTTGCTTGGCCTGGACCACCCAGGCAGGGGCTCTTGGCAGCCCAATCCCCCAACCCTGTTTCCTGGATCAGGCTCCCAACCTACCGCCGGGCAGTGGCTAGGCAGCCTGCCTCCCCAGCCATTCTGGGATCAGGGGGAACCACAGTCGCCACGTGGCAAGCAGGAAAATCTACCTCCAAGCCTGAGCTTCAACCTGGCTGGGGTCAGAGAAGACACAGTTCTAGGACAAAATCCTTTGTCACCTCCACTGACCGGAGACACTGGCCCTGCCCCTCCCGTTCCTGCCAGCACCTCCAGTCGCGGAGCAGCAAAGGGTCCTGAGGTGCATCAGGCTGGTCCTGAGCGCAGAATCACCCTTGATCAGGCAGGGACCAGAAATGGGGCCCGAGCCCGGCGCGGATGAGGCTGGCTCTGAGGAACACAGGGAGACGCTCACGGTGGAAAAATCCTGGGTATACCCATCTCAGTTCCCACCCTACCTCGCCCCACATTCCGGCCACCCCCATCCTAGTGAGATCCAAACTCAGACTCGCCCTCCGCTGGTCAGACAGCTCGGGGAAGCCTAACCACAGAGCCAAGCGCGGTGCATGATAAAACTCCGGGGATGGCAGAGAACCCGCTGTCACAGGCGGAGAGAAGGACCTTCTGGTCTTCGCACATGGGGAGCCGGGTCCAGTCCTGGACCTGAGATGACTGATGGCGAGGCTCTGACCCTCAGGTGCCTACCCGTCATGCGACAGGGTGGTCCCTCGTTTCCTGTCCAGGGGTGACTTCCTGTTCATGCTAGCAAGCAGAGTGACCGCGGGCCGTTTACTGAGCGCTTACCACGTGCTCGTTCCGAGCGCCCCATGAGATGCGCACTTTTATCATCTCTGTTCTACAAAGAAGGGATTGGGAGTCAGAGAGAGTAACGAACATGCTCCAGGATACACGGCTAGTAAGTGCAGAACTTGAACCCGGACAGCCAGACTCCCACTTCCAGGCAGGAGCGATGAGGCCAGCCGGCCAGCACACAGCCCCTGTGGCCTTCAGAGCTGGTCCCCCTTCTGGCCTCAGCTCGCTCCACGCTTGTGGTCCTTCTCCATTCTGCACCCACAGTGCACACTCGGTGTCCCTTTCCCCTCAAAGCCCCTCCTCTCTTGGTGTCACTCAGCAGCTGGGAGGCTCTGTTCTAGCCAGATGCCAGGCTTGGGCCCGGCACTTTCCCTTTTACTCCATTCAGGAAAAGGCAGACAGCTGAGCAAAGCAGGGTGCGGTGGGGTTTGGTTTGGTTTGCTTTTTTTGGCTGTTATTGTTGGTGTTATTTTTAATTCGACTAGCTAAGCCTAGCCCTTTATTAAATAAGAAGTGCTTTAAAAACAAAAATAAAATAAAGGCCCGGCTCCCAGAGTTCCTGAGGGAGCTGCTTTGTTCAGAGCAGCGGGATCCTGGGCGTGAGGGGAAGAACAGGACTCCTGCTGTCCGCACAGACCCCGGGGCTCGGTTCCCACGGTGCCAACCACGGCGGGCGGGCGCACACCGGGACGGCACCAGCCAGGCAGACCTGGTGAGGGAGGGCGGGGGCGGGGCACCGGGAGTCCATGGGCCTGTGGCTGAGACAGACAGCGAGGGACTGAGAGAGGCAGGGTGGAGGTCGAGGGGGGCGGGGGGGTGCAGAAGGAACCACTGAGGAGCGTTTGATCGGCAGCTGTCCTTTTTCTCCACAGCAGCAGTGAGGAGAGCCCCAAGAAGGACACAGAGCCATGGAACAGCCCCTGTGCCCCAGAACTGAGGGGCGGTGGCAGGGGCGCGTCTCCCCCAGAGCTCTGCGTGTTGGGCCAAGGGCTGCAACGGGAAGCCCGAGCCAGCCACACCCAGGACAAGCCTCAACAGAGGGAAGTAGCCTGACCGGCTAACCAGCAGGGTCACACGGATGTCAGCCACCCCACAAGGCGATGGGTGACAGCCAAGCATCAGACTGTCCCAGGGAGGGTGGCCAAGCAAATTCCTATTGAAGCATCCTAGAAAGATCTGGAAGGTGCACTGCCCAGAGAGTCTGCTGAGTCCTAAACCTTTGCCATTTTCGGTCCCAGATTCTGGTTTGCATTGGGGTACAAAGGTTAACTATAACCTTGGACCCTGACGCTCTTTAATCCTTCAAGTACTGGCCTTAATTTAGGGGAAAAATGCATTTGTCGCAGGCTGCTTGGTGGGCTGGGGGGGTTGCTGGGGTGAGTTTCATGGACTTATTTAACCCCCACAGTAAAGAATAAAGCAGATAGCACCCCTCCCCCACCCCCAAGCCCAAAAGTGTCGTGCCTGTGCCTGATGACACACAGCCAGGAAGAGTACAGAGCAAAAATTCGAACAGGTGTGCCTGGCACCAGAATCCCTTGGTTTTTTTGTTCCATTTCGTTGCCTATGACTATTCCCTCACACCATCTGCCTAAAGCAAACATAGTTGTACAAATGGTTGGAAAGCGTGGTGGTTTGTTTTTTGTTTGTTTTAAGATTAAATAGTGGCCCAGGGTTTTGGCCACGCCACTGTTGAGAGCTTTATTTAGGAGCCGATCACTCCAGAGATAGGAAGACTAAGGAGGAATGGAGACACACACCCTGCTCCTTCTCCTCCTTCCCCAGCACAGACCAAAACCCTCCACCCAAAGCTTCCAGCCCACTCCCGCGGCTGAGCTGAGCGGCCCAGGATCGTGTCTCAGGGGCGTGTCTCGGGTGCTCGGCCCTGCACATCCCCACGCCTCTCCGACAGGCTGGGTGCGACCCAGCCTTGCAAATACGCAGCCTGCCCTGCATGCCCCGCGGGGGCTGGAGCTCGAGGACGTGCACACTTGCACGCACACAAACCCTCGTGCGCACCCCGGTCTCCCCGGGGGGCTTCTCCGCCAGCTTCATTCCCCGGTCATCTGCACTTCCGCCGAGGTTGAAAGGGAGGTGAAGAACTCCTGCTCCTGCCCAAACCACTTCTGCCAATGCGCTAGATATTTGCTGCAGATCTTGGAATGTTTCCACGGGCGGCTGTGGAGGGCTTTCTTTTTAGAAACGAATTTGCAGTAATTGGGTGATTCAATACCGGCTCAAGAATTCTCAGTCACGGGGTACAGCTAAGGGGCCAGCCCCCAGATCTGCAGCAAAGCTGATTTTTTTTTTTTTAAGTTTGGGAAAATTATAGACTTCAAATCCTTCCTTGTTGAAATAGATCCTGGCTCAAGAAGATGTCCTCTGGGTCCTGGGGACGATGCCATCTGTAAATGGATTCACCGTGACTTTTCCAGTTATTAAAGTAGGGGTGACAAGGATGATCTTTTCCAAGGCACCCAAGGAACAGATGATTAAACTGCCGGAGGGGCCGCACCGCCCCCACTCTGTTGGGAGGCGTCTGTCCCCACCCACACGGTTGCTGTGGGGCTGCGCTAACTGTCCCAGCGGAGTTCCGCGTCAGCAGGGTGGGTTCCCGGGCCGAGCCACATACAGGGGTGAGTGGATGGCCACAGGAAATGGGAGGAAGTCCAGCTCCCGAGGCAGGCAGGGCATGGCTGAGGTACGTGTGTGAGAACAGCCAGGTTTAGGACACAGTCTGCCCACCTGGGCAGGCCAGCTGCAGTGGGCCCCGGGTGGGCTGGGCACTGAGCCAAGCAGAGGAGAAGCCAGCAGGCAGAGAGAGAGGCAGCTCACGAATAAGCGGCTTCAGGGAGAAGCAGACCCTGTCCTGGGCTAGGGCTTAGGGGCAGACTTCCCAAGGTCTGAAGAAACACAGCAGAAACAGAGAAACACAGGGGGGCTGGCCGGGGGCACCATTCATGAAATGGTGAGACAACGTGGGGGTGTAACCACAGGGACAATAAAAAGTCGAGTTCTGGGAACCAGAATAGGAAGTAGGAGTCAGATCCGTAGGAGGCGGAAGCAAGGCCAAGCTCCCTGTAAAAGCGCCCCCTCTTAGAGGATTGGGGCTGGTTTGAGTCTGTAGGTGGGGGCCGAGTGCACCCAGCTGCAGCCACAAAAGTAGGTGTGAGTGGCTGGGCGCCAGGCAGCCTATTCCCTCCCGGAAGGAGTCAGCATCAGAGAGAATGCCCTGGAAGAGTCTGGAATGAGCTTCCTTGAGGGTGCCTGGCAGGAGGCTCTCTGAGAGCAGAGGTCGCCCCCTCCCCCGAGCTAGGCTGCTGAGCAGCGGCTGACACCCACCGTTCTCCCCATGGCAGGCAGTGGTAGAGGAACACAGGGTTTCCAGGGTCCCTGTGTCAGTCCTGGAGCAGGTCAGGACTCCTCCTCATCCCTCCACATTTACTGAGCACCTACTAAGACCAGGGCAGTGCTGGGCTCCTGCCGTATATCCCCATACGTGATGCAGTGAGAGGCCTCCAGGTCCGAGCATCAAGGACAATGAGCTGATAGAGACTATCATGTTGGCCAAGGACCCAGCTGCTTTAAGAGCCCCAAGTCAGCTTCCCCTGGGGTAAAGCAGAGGGGTCTCTAAGGCCAAGGTGCCAGGAGGCACTAAAGGTCAAAGGTGAAGCAGGGCCCAGCTAGCATCAAAGAAGATGGGTCACCGATGTTTTCTGGCTACCATCCCAACCACCAGACTTAGGCCAAACTACAGGTGAATTACACACTGTGCAAAAGAAATTAAATGTACCACAGCAGGCAACTTGTGTGGCTTTGACTCAGTTTCCCCCTCCTTAAGACCAGGCCTTTACTCAAACCCATGTCTCTGCCTTGGAAAGCATACTGCTGGTGTCCACGAGGGACAAGCCCAATCCCACAACTTCTCAGATGGGTCACTCTCACCCAACCCACCTTCCCTCCACCCAAGAACCTCGTCCTTGCTGAGCCCAACCCACTTCCTATGCTCGAAGGAGTAGGAAGAGCAGGGTTTCCCTTTTGTCTTGTCTTTTTCAAATAATGTCACCAACGGACCCAACCCATTAAAGACTCATGAGTCTGCACTTTTCCTTCCCAAAGCTGGAAACCAAGAAGGAATGTTGGTTATAAAGGCCCAAGAGAGCCCACCACGGAAAAGGAGATCAGTTTAAGACGTGCATATTATACCCATATTCCTGTTTGGGCCAACTCTCTTCCAGGGGTGCCCGGCCACCGTCAACACCCATGGAGACCCCCAGAGCCGAGGAGGGGGAAGTGCTTCCCCTCTTCCGCTAACCCATTAGGAACGCAGCATACAGCTCTGCCCCAAGGGAAAAACACAATTTTCCAGTTCCATCAAAAGGACTCATGGGGGAAAAAAGCAGATATAATATTCTGGTGGAACAGTGATAGCTTTTTGCAAGTATAAATACAATTTTCGAGACGACATTTAGCTTCTGTCCACAGCCTGGGTCTGTGTGGCGGTTCACCCTAAGCAGCACCTAGTTCTTTCCTTACATCGTGTACCCAGTTCAGAACCTGAAATAATCCATGTCAGTAGATAAATCAGGGCAGATGACCAAAGAGACTTTTCCAGCGCTGTGAAAAGCTTACGTTTGACAAGACTTGTCTTGTCCACCCCGCAACATGAATGAAAGGGGTTTGAGGAATACATTCTTTTTTCTGAAATAGACCGGTGCTTTGCACGTATCAGGGGGGCTGGTGCACTGAATTAGAAGTATCAACATGTTTGTCTATCGATCATTCGGTTGACGCCTTACAGGTTGCCCACACCCGCTGCATCTTCCCAAGGAAAGCCTTGCAAAGGTAATATATTTTTAAGTAGCCTCACATCAGATAAGCTGTTGAACTGCCATAAGGTAAATGCGTTCTGGGCCTCCATTAACAGAACACGTTATGCTGCACCTTGGTTCACTCCCTGGGCCCACCTGAAGTTTCAATAAACTTCATCAATCCATCCCGACATTTTTATGAAATGTAATTAACGATTCGTTGCACACGCAGAGGAGCAAACGGTTCATTCACTCCGCACTCTAATTCAATTTTATGGAGCACCCTGGACACTGCTGGCTTGATTACTGAAGTCTCATGGACTTCAGAAAGTAACTTGACTGATAGCCTATGGGCCCTGTGACCACAGAATTCCACCCGGGTAGCAGTCTGGGTCCTGAATGCCGTCATTCCAGACAGCCCCGAAGTCTCGCACACAAGTCAACAACCTGTTTTGGCTGGAATGGCAGCCCCAGCAGGAGTCAGGTAGTGCCCGGACAGGACAAGCCGGGTGGGCTTGAGTTGGAGGAAGAAGATGAAGGGAGAAACAGGGAGAAGGAAGAGACAGGAGGAGGACGTGGTGAATGTGTCGGTCACCCTGGGGAGCCAGAGTCTCTCGCACTCCTAATGGTTGGAACTGGGAGCCAGAAGCCTGATGCCCCACAGCTCCATCCCTCAGCCCCGAAATCCAGCTCCCAGGGGCCCGTTCTTTCATCCAGAAAGCTGTGATGGGCACGCCAGCCTCCATACCCTGCCATCTACAAGACACGGGCAGACTCACTTCTACGAAACCATCTTTTTCGAGCCCTCTGGAAGAGCAGAGCTGACAATCCCTCACTACCTCTGTTTGTAAAGTGCATCTCCACCATCTCTCCATTTCAAGATTCTGAGCAAGAAGAGAAAGTGCGGTTTCCCCCTCGTTCCAGATCTGGGCTTTGATTCTTGGAGAAAGTTAAAAACAGCTGTCAAACTCAGCTAGAACTGACTTCCTTCTCTGCAGGATTCCATGTCTTTCGAAATGAAAAGACTTTAAAACATCTTGCTTGCCATCACGACTACAAATGTCAAATACTCCAAATGGGGGGAAAAAATTAAGCTTCAGAATCTCTCACTTATTTGCACACTGAGTCGTGGGTGACCTGTCGGGATGCTGGGATTGACTTCACTACCGTCTAAACAGAGAGTCTTACTCGGCTGAGGCTAGACTTAATGATAATTATGCCTTTTCTTTGTGTGTAGCACTCTACATTTTCAAAATGTATTTATCTATACTGTTTTATTAGATTTTTTTAAAAATCCCATGAGATGAAAAGCAAGTCTTATTTTTTTTTTTCAGTGCCTTTGACAAATGAAAAAAAAAGAAGGCTGAGGGATGTCAAAGACATTTGGCCGGCTAGTGGGGCTCCCCAGCTCCTGCCCAGCCTTGGTTCTAACACCAACTGCCAGCAGGTGTGAGGTTATTCCAAAAGACACCACAACCTTCCATGGAAGAAACGCTCAGTTTTCTCCAACACTTACAAATAGGAAATTGTTTTTCAGATCCAGCCAAAGGCCAGCTGTAATTTTAGCCATTCCTCTGAAACTAGTTTGCATGGAAATTCAGAACAATATTTCCAGGAGAATTATTTACTATAATCACCTCTACGCACCTCAAACCACTCCCCATCCCTCCCCTGCACACACATATAATACTGCCCCTGGCAGGAAGGAAAAAAAAGGTAAGTCTTTTCCCCTCCCCAAAAAGTCTTTGTTCCTTGTTGCTGTGAACCCCCAGAGTGGGCTTTCAAGGGAACCCCCACCCCCCGGGGCTGGAAGAGATGGCACCGGAGCAGACCGCTGTCTCCCAATTTATGGCCAGTGCCCCAAAGTAGTAAAAAACATCAGATGAGACAGAAGGGAAATATAGACCCTGGAAAACAAATTGCCTAAAAAATTATTTATCTAGCTTTTTTTCCCCCTCTCCTTTGGAAGGGGACAGGATCGGCTGTGTTTACAAAACCTGGTGACTTTTTAAAGCTATTGTTTAGTTAATGGCTGCTGACATCAGCTGCAGAGGTGCTGGGTCTCTCTTTCTCGATGTAAAGATTCTCAAGGAGAACCCAAGGTGACGCTAATAGCAGCTGTCAACCCACAGAGAGGTAATTATAAAGCCGTGATTAAAACAAAACAAAACCTTCAGATGTTATAGCCTTCTTCACAGAGACACCAGGTGACAGGATACGGAGAAGACAGAACACCGCCTCCCTCCACAGAAGCCCCTGGAAGGATAAGGACCAAACTGGAATCCCTATTGGACCCAGCCACAGAAACGCCCACCCCGTGAGCAACCCCATGGGGATGCCGGCCCACCCACACGCCCAGGGTACTGCGGGAGCCCAGCTGGGAGCACGGGGTTAGGGCACTGCTTCCCCAAGCCAGCTGCCCAGTAGGGGGAAACAGGGACATAATCAAAGTGTACCAACTTCCTGGGGGTGCCTGGGTGGCTCAGTGGGTTAAAGCCTCTGCCTTCGGCTCAGGTCATGATCTCAGGGTCCTGGGATCGAGCCCTGCATCGGGCTCTCTGCTCAGCAGGGAGCCTGCTTCCCCCTCTCTCTATGCCTGCCTCTCTGCCTACTTGTGATCTCTGTCTGTCAAATAAATAAATAAAATCTTAAAAAAAAAAAAAAGTGTACCAACTTCCAATGAGAAGATCTACAAATTCTGGGGACCTAATGTATGGCCTCGCAATTACAGCTAATAAATCTATATTATCTACTCGAATGTTGCTATGAGAATAAAACGCAACACAAAAAGAAGCGGTAGTTATGTGATGGGACGGGGGAGTTCGCTAATGCTATGGGGGTGATTGCTTTGCAAGACAGATCAAATCAACACATTGTACACCTTCAACTCACACAAGGTTCTATGTCAGTTATGCGGCAATAAAGCTGAGGCAGGAGAATAGAAAGAAAAGACAGCGCCCTGGGCCCTGCCCTATACCAATGGAATCAAAATCCCTGGGGGTAAGCCCCTGACATCAGTATTTCCTTCCATCTCCCCAGAAGATGCTGAGGCAGAGTGAGTGGAGAAACATGAAGGAGGGAAGAGAAAACAAGACGGGAAGCTTGACCTGGGGGCAGCTTCTCCTCAAGGCCCAGAAACTGAAGCACTTACGTATTCTCAGACAAGTCTAGTCCTTCATCCTTCCACTGGAGGGAGAACGGAGCCCTTCCATAGCTAGAAGCTGTATGCCCAGCCCCGAGAGCATCTTCAGGAGGCAGAGCTCCCGGCTGTGCACACAGCCGAGCGAAGGATGGGGGCTCGGTTCAGACCTACTCCCCACCCCCCACGCTCCATCTTCATTGGTCACCACTGGCCATCCGTGAGGCCTGCTTCTCACAGGCCCAGGCTAATATGTTGTTTTCCCTTTGCTTTAGAAGTGATATGTGGGGGGGCGCCTGGGTGGCTCAGTCAGTAAACTGTCCAACTCTTGATTTCACCTCAGGTCACAATCTCAGGGGCATAAGATCGAGCCCCTTGTCGTGCCCCAAGCTCAGCGGGAGTCTTCTTGAGATTCTCTCTCTCAAATAAATAAATCTTAAAAAAAAAAAAATTAATGATGTGAGAAACCTTTTGAGACTGAAATTTCCTGAGGTTCCCCACACCCCTGCCCCAGAACAAGAACCACCCAGCCCCTCCCCAGTGGGGTTGGGCCAGAGGCATTGCCCACAGAGCCCAGCTGCCCAGAGACTAGATTTAAACTTAAAACAGTGAAGGAAAACAGAACCTTGCAGATTTATTTGCTTTTCAGCTGTTTTAGCTGTATTAAACACCTCCACCCAGGAGGGTGGGTTTGGAGCACAGGGGGTGGGAAGCTTCCATTTTGAAGATGGACTTGGAAGACAGGACGATGACTTTGAGCTTCGTCTCTGCCTTCAAAACCCCTGCCAGACTCTGTGCCCTTGGGTTCCTACAGGTTCTAGGATCTTGACAAGCAGAAAATGTCCGTCTCCCCACCCAACCCAAAAGTCTGCCCAGACTCCAAGAAAACACAATTAATTAAATTGTGTAAAACTTTATAAACGTTTAAAAATCAGCCTCTTGGGCATCGTTGACGATCCCCTATCTAGCAGGCCTTTAACCTGGTTCAGTCAGAATCAGCTGGGAAGCCCCTGCTGGGGTCACAATTAGTGAGAAGTGGCTCCTGCTGCGGCTAGAATTACTCAAAGTCACACTTCAGCCACCTATTAAAAGCTCAACTCCCGGGATGATGGTGCTATACCCCAGCTCACCCCAGGGCATTGGGAGGGTGGGGGACCCGGCCCAGCTGCACCTGGCAACACAGGCAAGGTGAAAAAGTGGCTTTCTCGGGGTACCTGGGTGGCTCAGTGGATTAAGCCTCTGCCTTCGGCTCAGGTCATGGTATCAGGGTCCTGGGATCAAGCCCCACATCAGGCTTTGCTCAGCGGGAAGTCTGCTTCCCCCTCTCTCTCTGCCTGCCTCTCTGCCTACTTGTGATCTCTCTCTCTGTCAAATAAATAAATAAAATCTTAAAAAAGAAAGAAAGAAAGAAAGAAAACGTGGCTTTCTCAGCCAGGGGTACCCATGAACTTGGAAATATGGGAGTTGATTTGGAGCTCCTCGGCGTCTCTGGGTCATCCTCCTCGGGAGAGGGTCACACCAGTGATGTGGAAGTGATATACTGCGGGGTGACAGTGGAGGGGGTCCACTGGTGGGGTTTGCCAGAAAACTTGCTGGCAGGGAGCTGGGGTCTCATGGCCTCAGCTATGCGGATCTGCCCCAGAGTGTTGTTACGGATCTGGCTGGGTTCCTTGGCTAGCACCCGGCCTCTGCCCCTTCGACCTTCACCTTACCCTTGTGTTTGAGGTCATGAGTAGAACTCTAATTCTGCCTGGTCACACCATGGTCAACCAACCACTGGCCCCAGGCAAGGCAAAACCAACTCTACTGTGTCTAGAGCGACAGCCCAAGCTGTCCCTGTCTTCCTGTAGGACTCCATTTCTCCGGCTGCCGCATCCATGGGCAACACCTTCCCTCAGTTTGCTCATGTTCTGGCACATCCTGAGTCCAGCACACCCCTCAAGCTTCGTGATCCAGCCCAAGGGGAGGGGGCACCTGTGCAATCCCAGAGCTCCCACGTGACCTCTGCAGGTCCTGTAGCTTCCCGTTCCAGCAAGTGCTTTCACTTCTGGGATTTCAAGTGTGAAGCTTCATCTAGTCCTCTGCAGAAGTAACCAGAATGCCGGCTTCCAGAGAAGGCTTTCAGTAATGCAATTGTCAAACTCTCCCTGGGAAGATTTTGTTAAGGCAGAAGAAGGATGACCCTGGAGAGGGTTGTTCTGCTCACCTTGAATCAGCCTCATTAACAGCTGGACTGGATTTGAACAGCCAACTCACCGTCTCCGGGTGGTAGAGGGCTGGCCCAGCCTCTGTGGATGGGGGCCGTCCCCACACACGGTCTGCAACATCAGGTCTGTGCTACACTCTTCATCCCGAACTCATCCTCCCATGCCACCCGCCGCTGGTTCTGCTGTTGTCTCATTTCCTTTGTGACAAACCTAGTTATTAAAATATTCTCTAAGGTTAAAAAAGTGCAAGATAATAAAACCTTAGAAAAATAAGTACTTCCTTTATTTCTACTTCAAAATATACTATGTACATCTGGAACTCTAAGAGAAAGTAGACCGGGAGATGATTCTATCACAAAAATAAGGTAAAAAAATAACAACTGCCCCTTTCAGATCTGTCTTTAACCCAACTGAAAGGGGCGTGAGCTGCCCGTTGTCGTGCTCTCCGATGCCATCCCTCTGTCGGTGACGTTGGTTGGGGCTGCCTCACAGGGATGCTGCGTCTAAGAGTCCCTGGAGCATTTCAAGGACCGGCTGTGGCTGGCCAGCGGCCACGTCCTGCAGCCGGGAGCCCATCTGCTCCTGGAGGCTCCGGGACAGCCGGTGCGCCACCGTGCGGACGTTCCCACCGTGCCCGGGCAGGACACTGTTCCTGGTCATGTTGCTCAGGAAACACCAGAGGACTGGAAGGACATGGCGCTCCACAGCCTGGGGCTTCTGGGGGTACACGGAGGCCACTAGTGCTGTTGGACAGAAAATGGGGAGACTTACTTGAGGCAGGCACTCTCTCCCTCTCCTGCTGCCCTCTCTTGGGACACCAACTCTATCCCCAAAAAGGTCAGGCAGCCCAGAAGAGCCAACTGGTCCATTAGACGCACCAGCTAGGGCTCGGGACTACATCTTGGGGCCCATGAAAATGGTTGTATTTCTTTTAAAATCAAAAGAAAAAAATAGGAAGATATCCAACCTTGTTTATATTCATGTTTATACCAACCAGTTATAAAATACAATTTTTAACTTGTTTTTGTTTTTTAACGGAGGAACAAGTATGCAAAGGCCAAAGTGCTCAGGGCCCATGATGGCCGTCATTGGTCCCTGCAGCCCAGGGGAGAGGACGGAGGTGGACACACTTGGACTGGACTGCAATCTAGCATTCCCTTAACCCACGTTCCCACCTACATGAGTTCGTACGAACAGAGAAAACCCAAACCAGGGAGAAAAGTCAACACTCTCTCAAATGAAGCATTCTGAAAAATAAAGCAGCCAGCAGGAGACAAGACCAGTGTGGCCTCCCCAGGGTCTGGATGCCAAGCTCCACGAGACAGCAGCAATGCGGGAAGCATGAATGTGCTTTGTCAACCACCAAGCTCTGCACAGACCCTCGATTCAGTGATGAACCCCCCCACCTCTGGTTCTCCCAGGCCCTCTACCTTCTTTAATCCCCAGAAAACCCACACGCAGGCTACCCCAGCAAGCAAGCCTTCCATCGCAGAGTAAATGCCGGGGTCAAAGTCAAAGAGTGACCCCAAGTCGTTTCCCAGGGCCACTCCAGCCTTCAGCCATGCCAACAATGCTTGCTCTGTACGCTGAGCGCCATCCGCCTGTCCTCCTGCCGAGGAAGTGCTGGTGAGAGCAAACGACCTTTACTTGTTGATGAGGCAAAGAAACTGGAAGGTTCCCTGGGTGGAGAGACGCACCAAGGAAGCTAACACCGCCGGAGTCCCAAGGCTGGGGCCAGAGCTTTGCAGCGTGACTCCACTGTCCTCACAGCGCACTGAGAGGCAGGATACTGGTCCATCTTGCAGAGGGGGCAGCCAGTGCTCAGGGGTCAAGGAGCTTGCCCCAGACCACACAGCTAACAAGGGCTGAGGCCAAGCCTGCCTCGACTCCAAGGCTCACTCTCTGCCCCCCTTGCTGCCCCCAAGCCTCCAGGGGTTCCACATGTCAGACGCTGGTGTGGAGTTTTACTTTTAGCAAAACCTCCAATGTGTCCTTCCTTCACCAGCATAACATCCTCCAACACCCCCAGGATGCTTCCCCAGGGCCCCTCGGACTCCAGGCCCAGGCTGGGACAACAGGGGGCCGGAGAAGATCAGCAGCCTTCAGCGAAGCCTGCACTGGAGCAGTGTCCTTGCCCGTGGAGTGCGCACACTGGCTTTCAAGCCACACCCTCAGGGTTCCTGCACCCACACCGTGGGGCTTCTCGGGGGCTCCCCAATGTCACCAAACCCTCAGAAGTAAAGGTGGCCCTTGTTCCCGGGGAAGACAGGTTGGCACCCGGGGAGTCAGCCCAGCCATGATGGCTGATGAGCAGGTTCATAATGCAGGGCAGAGCTGGGAGCTGCGGGAAACGCTGAAGCTGGAGGAGGGCTAGGTAGCGGGAAAGCCAGCAGGGTGCCCCAAGGGCTGGGGTAGGAGGTGAGGAGGAGCCAGGGATGTGAGGGTGGGGGGAGGCGGTGCTGGCTAGATGGAACAAAAGAAAACCAGCGATCCTGACCAGCCGCCTACAGTGAACAGCTATAACTCAAAGCCTTCCTAAACTTCCATGGGATCTCAGCGGCGAACCAAGGGGAGAACTATCCCAAGAACCAGGCCCAGGCAGGGCTCCCCCGTGCCCACCAAAGGGTGAGGGGTTCACCTGCCCCTAACCCACCCCACCTCACCGCCCCCGTGCCCAGCACGCTGCCCTCCCACCTGAACGCCCCCCTCCCGGCAGCCAGGCGACTGCACGCAGTGAGGCCTGAGGATCCCCGGGCCCAGCAGCCGAGGTCACCTGGCTGACAGCAGTGGGCTTCTCTGATTAGCAGAGGCAGATGATGGCCCTTCTGGGAGTCCTCATGAGGAGGAAAATCCCATTAAATTGGAGCTTACAAGGCAGCTGAGGTAATTAGCAAAAGATTTACTCCCGTTAAGCTGCGCTATTATTAGTGCATACCTTGTGTCAATTGAAAGGCTCTTCTCGACTCCTGGCTGACACCCACTCACTGGGAGAGCTACGGAGAAACTCTTGCCTTTGAGGTCTCTTGGAAACAGGTGGAAAATTCTTACATTTCCATGGATAATCTAAAGTGAGGTACCCATCCACCTCTAAGGCCCACACACAACCTGTACGAGGACAGGTAAGGGTTTCACCCAGAGAGTGCGGATTTTGAGCAACAGTAAAGAGTTCCTTGTCTGGTGCCCCGGGGTCTCAGTTACGTGGCCTCTGTCCCTCCCCTTTGCTCATGCTCTTCTCGCTCTTTCTCTCTCTCTCAATAAATAAAATCTTTTTTTAAGGGGATAATCAGAGAACCCACACCCTCCTTAGGATGTTGTTGTGAGGATGAAATGACCCAGTGCCTACAATTGAGGCAGAGGGGAAGGAGCAGAGCCTGGAGAGGCAGCCACACGCCTCGTGGGCCACTCCAAGGAGCCTGGACACGAGCCTGAAGACAACCCATGCAAGGATTTATGCGTGGGGGTGACACCACCTGTCTGCCTGTTAGGGGGAGGGGCACTCAGAGTCTAGAGAACAGAGTCCTTCTGCCTCCTTCCTGGATGGGACCTTCCTAAGAACGGGAGGCAGGAAAGATGAGAAAGCCGGGTTAAGTAACCTGCCCAAGACCAGAGTTCACGTGTGGCAAATGGGTCTGTCCGCCATGAAGCCTGTGTCCATCCCATCCCACCCCCCTCAAGGGCCACAGGAGGTTTCGGGCCTGGAATAAAAGCACTCCAGACTGCAAACTCAGAGCAGACATCAGCTCAAGCTTTCTTCAGCCAAAGTCTGAACAAAGCAGAGCAGACACGGGCCAGAGGCCAGCCCTGTACCGCACGGATCCGGGAGCCTGGCGAAGGGGCCGGGTGGGGCCGGCATCCAGGCTGTGCCCTGCTTTGCGGGCTGTGCACACCCAAGAAAGGGCAGCGCTCGTGCTCACCGTGGGGCTGCCGCTGACCAAGCCCCGCACCGGTAAGCCAGGGTCCACCCAGAAGAGCTGAGGTTTTTTCTGATTCACACAAATGTACCCTATGGGCTAGCTGAAGTCCTGTTCGCAAAGAAGTGCATCCTCGTTTCTTAAAAACTGTTTTGTGTATGTACCGACTGGCCCCATTTTGGTCCAAACCAAAGATTATCTTCTGGTAATGGGGGAATTATTTTTTAAAAAACAGATTAGAGAAAATTTTTAAAAGTCCTGTGAGGATTATTGGATTATTTGGGGCATCTAAGAGACTGGGCGGTTCAGCTCCATGCCGGGAGGCTGACTAGAAGGCTGGGGCGAGGGGCTTCGGGGACGCTTACCGGACAGACGCTCTGTGACATCAAGAACCGCGCGGCCACTCAGGAAGCGCACCCGCCCAGCAAACGCTTGTAGGAGGCAGAGGTTGTCTGGAAGAGAAGGAGGGTGTCAGCGGCTATGATGCTGTGGCCCAAGCGACAGTCCCTACCCACACAGGGAAGAAGGCCCGTCATGGAGCTGCATTAAATCCTCTGGGTCACAGTGGGGTGTCTGGGGACACGTGAGTGGCCCAGGACAGTTGCACTGGCTCCCAAACAGGTTTCACTTACTCCCACAGGTATGGTTTCTACTGTCTGTCCTTCCTCAAAATTGCTGAGTTTGGGGGCAAGACAGGGCTTGCCCACAGTCTTGGGCAAACCAGGATGGCTGGTCACCCTTCCAGCAGCAGAAGCTTCTGGTGGGCTCTGTTTGGGTGGGAGGAGGATGTTCTCAGGGGGCATGTGTTAGCTCTCAATAGTTTATATGTAACCTCCCTGCATGAGACTTGGGTCCAGACCGCATCCGTTTAAGGACAGGAAAGTTTACCCTCCACATGCCTCAACCCCACGCTTCAGGAGGGTTGGGGGAAAGATGAATTTTTACCCCCTTTTTTTAAAATTGTCACCACACCCCGACCCCCACCAGGCATTCAGACACACCCAGTCCCAGAAGCCAGCTCTCCCTGCTGCTCAGCCTAAGGCCTGGGGATGTCCCCATTCCGATGGTGAAGAAGTGCTTACTAGAATGAACCACCGATGGTGAAACCACAGGCAACTAGGGTGGGGGATGATGAAGCCCCCTGGCATTCTTGGATTGTATTTCTAAAGCCAACCCCAGCAGGCTCCCATAGGTGCTGAACTTAGGAACGACTCCTTCTTCCCCGTTCTGGCTGATGTCTCCTGGTTTCTCAAACGATTGCACTTGAAGCCCCGCATTCCTCACAGAGACACACAAGGTGGGGAAAGCAGCCCTTTACCTGGGGAAGGCAGGATCACCTAGAGGATACACACCCGCTCCTGACGCTGCCACAGCCGTCCCCGCACAACTCCGTGGGAGCGAGTTCAAGTAATAAAACCACTTTTCAGGGATGTGGCCGTGGGGCCTGCCCACACCTGTCATGGAGGTCTGTGTGGGCGTTACCACAGGTGCCCCCCGGAAAGTGTGTTCTAGGGCCCCAGGGGCTGACCCACTCAAGGCCAGGTGTCTCTCAGCAGGATACAGAGATTAGAGACCCGCCTGAGGAAGCCTTTCCAGGCAAATTCCCCCTTTTCTGGATCCCTCAAATATCTCAGCATCCCCCTGGACATGCAATTAAGCTTCCCTTTTCCTGCCAGGCAACAATTCTAGCTAAGAGCTCATCCCTGCTTCCCTTGTTCTCCTCCTGAGAGCTGTAAGGAGCACAGAGGAGAAAAATGTCCCCATGTACACCACATACATCCCTGCTGCTTGCAGAAGTGCCATCCACAGGGAGCCACGGAGTGGCTCAGTCGGTTAAGCGTCTGCCTTCAGCTCAGGTCACGATCTCAGGGTCCTGGAATCGAGCCCTGCGTTGGGCTCCCTGCTCACCAGTGAGTCTGTTTCTTCCTCTCCCTCTGCCCCTCTGCCTGCTTATCCTCTCTCTCTCTCTCTCTCTCACAAAAAAAAAAAAAAAAAAAGAAAAGAAAAGAAAAAAAGCATCATCCATAAGTTAGGCAACAGACTTTAAAATAATTTGTTCTGGGAAAGAAAAGGGGGGGCCGGACTCTAGAATATTCCTTCCTTCCTTCCTTCCTGCACTCAGCAGGAAGCAGTCTCAGGGTGCCTTGGTAAATCTGTAATTATGTAAGAATGGGTTCTTACGTCAACATCACCTGCATTATTTTTTCCAGGTGCTTCTATTTGTCCCACGCCCATCATTAGCCACAAGCTGGCCCCTAAGGACAAGGACTTCTGCCTCCTTGCTTTCCCCAACAACACTCAGTCCAGAACATTTTCTGGACACAGCTGGATCTCCCGCCTCCTGGTGGCTGCTGTGGCCTCGCAGAGCCAGAGAGAAGTGGAGAACTTGGGGACTACTTGAAAATGCACATCCAGCAGACATCTGTGCCAGACCGTGCTCCCATGTGCCTGGTATACAACAAGTGCTCAATAAATGCTCCAGGACTCTAGGGAGTGTTAAAGCAGAGACATTAAGCATGCCCGAGATCATTTATAAACCCCAGAGCTTCACACCCCAAGTTACTGGCCTCTCTCCCTCTGCCTGCTTCTGCAGTGATGAATTGCTTCCAGGTCACACCCAGGTTTAATGGGTGGCGGGAAAGCATACGGTGAGGGATGTGGGCTCTGGGTCCGGGTCACCTGGACTGAATCCTTAGCTCTTCCATATTTCTCTGTGTTGACATTGGACAAAACCTCTACCTCCGTTTACCCATCTAAAAAAGATGCTAATGCGCATATCTTCCTCCTAGAGTTGCTCTCATGTTATGATGCTTCGGATAGTGCCCTGAGTATAATTACTATGTAAGTATGAGTTACTGTTGCCGCTGTTTACTATTATTTCCCCAAAATGCTCCAAAAGCCCAGCAACCTGAATGGTGGAAAGACCATTAAGAGGCACATACTGCATGGAGCACTGGGTGTGGTACATAAACAATGAATCTTGGAGCACCGAAAAAATAAAATAAAATTTTTTCAAAAAGGGGGCTGGAATCTAACTTCAGAAACCTTAAAAATCCATGCTATGTTTGCCCAGCTTTTTCATGGGCTCCTCTTCTTTGCCCCAAGGGAACCAGAGCTGGCCTTGGTGCTGCCCACACACAAGGGCAAGCAAAGCCATGAGACCTTGGGAAAACAGCCATGCCTGGCAGGCCACACACCCTGTCTTCCCTAAGCCTTGCCTTCCCTCTCTGCAAGGGGGGAGAGGTCTACAGGGCCTCCCACCTGCCCCATGCAGCCAAGCCCTACAGCCACCAGGCCACATCATCCTCAGGCTCGTGGGAAGCCAGAGAAGAACTTTTAAAAGCGTAAAAATTACGGTAGCGTGGATAGGTACAGCAAAGAAACTGGGGTCCAAGTGGACCCCTGGTAATAAGCACAGGACTCTGAATCTGTCACATGGCCGCCGAAAGTAGGTCCACTCACTGCAGGAGAAGTGGAAACGATCTATTTAAACAGAAAAATGCAAACTAAGGCCTAGGCATGGGCCAGAGCTGTTCAAAGTGACTCAACTGTGTAATCATATGTAAATGCTTGCGCTCTGCTTTTTTTAAAGCAGGATGCAAATTTAAACGTGTGATACTATCACGACTTGACACAAATAGGCACAGAAAAAAATATCTGAAAAGTACCAAACGTTAATAATGGTCTCTCCCAGAAGTTGAGACTGAAAATGAGGGCCTTTCAAATTTTTCCTTCCCAGTGCTTTGTATGTTCCATTTCCTCAATCATGAACAAGTATGACTTCTACGTGGTGGAAAGCAAACTTTATATTTCTAAGCTAAGTAGGAAGTCTGCATGGTAGCATGAAAAACTGGTTAGTTAAATGAAAGAAGCAAAGTCTAAATTGTATTTACATTCCAATCTTTAGCCAGGGAAATGTGTACACATGTAGACAAGAAAGAAAAGAGAGATTTTTAAGCAGCTGGTACACTAGAGGGGCATCATGGATGAATTTCGAAATTCCCTGAACAATACCATGCTGGTCATATGATTTGTATAAGATAATGAATTTAGAGACAGCAGAGCAAATTAGCAAAAGTAGATCTGAAGCTGCCCATTTCTGAGCTTATCTGCTCTCTCCAGCACTGGTGGGGGGCTGCACTAAATCCAGAGAACTCCTTCTGATGCTCAGTCTGACCAGGAGCGGGTGGGCTGTCAGCAGCCTGATGTTTTAATTAGTGACGTTTCTTCTGTAGCTAACCTGGTAACAGGGCCCAAAGATAGAACCAGCCAGTCTGCTCAGGAACTGCCTTGATCCCCAGAATAACTCCCCTGAAATCAGAAGATCTTGGTGCTGAGTAGAAAGGATGCCCCTCCCGGCCCCTTTCTGGAGAGGCTCCCAGGCAGGCAGTAATGAAGGGCAGAGGTCAGGGAGCAAGGTACCCACATATCTCCTTCCTTACTATGTCCCAAAAATGGGACGTGGGCAGAAATCCCCACCTGCTCTGTGGACCACAACACCACCTGCCACATAAACCTCGGGAAGACCGAGGAACTGGAAGAGGTGGGGTGGCTGATGAGTCATCTTATCCAAAATCAAGAGGGACTGTAAGAGCTTGCCTAGAAAGCCAACCTCATGATTTGGCTGTGACATCTGGACTTTGTGCCAGAAGTTAGACTACCCTGGCTGTGTTCCTGATTCCCATGGCCCCCGTTGAGTGGGGAACAAACCATAGTGTGCTGAGCCATTCCTTTGTGACTCTCCACATTGAAGATTTCACAGCTTTCCATGGTTCCTCTCCAGTCTGGAGCTGGAATCCCTTGAGGCGGATGACACTAGGCTTGAGAGAAACTCCCTCTGCTCAAAGGGCTCCAAGCCACTTCCAGGAGGGGCCTCAGGAGGCTGAGGGTAGACTGGAGCCACTAGGCTCCTTTTGGGTGAAATGGGAAGAAAGATTTACACCCCTTCTCTTCTGCCACTGCTACCCCAATCTCTGCTTCTACCACCCAATCCCCTGGGACAGTGGGAAGTTTAGTGACTTAATCCATTTCTCCTTCTGCAGGTCAGACTCAGACCATTCCAGGCAGATGAGAACCATTCCCAGAGAGAGCTTGATTCTACCCTAGGTACTCCCTGGCAGTGATGGTACTTCCTGGCAATCTAAACCCCTCCACTTCTGCTCTTCATGGATACATAAACCAGCAAGTCACTTCATAGTTTAAAAACACTGCCAGGGGCACCCGGGTGGCTCAGTCAGCTAAGTGTCTGCCTTTGGCTCAGGTCATGATCCCAGGGTCCTAGGAGCTCCCTGGTCCCTGGGGTTCCTGCTCAGTGTGGAGTCTGCTTCTCCCTCTCCCTCTGCCATCTACCCCCTCATACACTCATGCTCTCGATTGCAAATAAATAAATAAGACCTTAAGAAAAAAAAAAAAAAACTTCCAAAATCCAGGTGGCTCATTGGGTGGAGTGGGTATGGCTCAGAGCACAGCCACGTGGCCCCAAGAGCCCACTGCTACACCTGCTCAAAACAACCAAGAGCCAAGACCCTGTGCTTTACCCTCTGGGCCCCACAGGTGCTTTTTGCCAGGGATTTACTGGGCTCCCTCCAACTCTTTGAGGCCAACAACATTCCACTGCAGCCTAATACTGACCTAAGGAGTAGAGAGGAAAACAGTGCCCCTCCTGCCTGCCTCCATTCTCCCCACATCAGATCCTCTTGCTGAGGGGCCAGAGGGGGCATTGTCAGCCATTTCCAAGGAGATCCTGTCCCAGGAGGAAAGGACAAATCAAGGCATCTTCCTGGAAGCCACAGCCTAACTCAAGGTGTGGACAGATCCCCAAAGCAGACTAGCCCCAGACCCCCTTTCCAGGGCGGCCAGCCCAGGTAGGTACAGCAGGGCCCAGGTAGGGAAGGCCCGAGTCCTGTGACAACGTGAGACACCAGATTCTGCAGCCCAAAACTCCAGAGCTCCAGCGTGCTCTAGGAGGGTGGCCCAGTGGCAGAAAGTGGAAACCCTAACACCGGAGAAGGAAGGGTTAAAAGTGCCTCGCCCCAACAAGGGTGCTTAGCCTCTTCAAACAGCTAAAGCCTGTTTTGCTTGGTGCAGGTTTTCCCAATAAATCCAGGGCCTGCAATGATTTACCAAGAGCCTTGGTTATTGGCAACAGCAATCTCACTTACCCAGAGCAGCACTGAGAACAAGCTGTAATTTAAAGCTGGATTTATATTGTTTGTTCTACAGCAACAAACTCAGCAAATCATAAATTCCCTTTGAGATGAAGAGAGGAAATTGACAGTATTTATGAACTCAAAAGGCAGAGAAGGGCCTGACCAGGCCTTTGATTTGTAACTAAAGCTGCTTCTGGAAGCTTCAGCCAAGGACACAGCTGCCATCCAGCCCCAGGGAGCTGGGTTCCCGCAGGGCGTGGGCACTGGGAGGGGAGGGGTGCCTGGCAAGGTTCACAGCCTCACCACGGGGATGCTCTGTGGGTCCTAAAGGCAAGACGTGGCTCTGTGCTCATCGGGACATACGGCAACAAGGCCAACGTGGGCGGTTCTCAGATCGTGAGAACCTTACATCGTGGCAAGGGGGGTTTGTGAAAACTCAGGGTCACTCTGGTCTGGACACGACTGCTCGTGTGCTATGTCCCACACGCACCTGCAATTTGGCCTGTGTCCTAGACATACCAAGTATCACCTTCTGAGCAGCTAAGAAAGAAAAGAAGAGCAAAAGTAGATGCTCCCAAATCCCACCTAATAATGTTGGAGAACCAAGATGTGTTAGTGCAAAGCACACAGGATCTGAGAAGCTCTCGCCGTTCCTCACGTCTCCCCCCCAGCTCACTCCTTTTTCCCTTTTCATTCCACCCCCAACCCTCACCCCCTATTCCTCACCCAGATTCCTCCCACCCTGAGCCCTGGCCCCAAATAGTCTTCCTCAAAGACAACTCTCATCTGTTCCACGCTCAAAAGCCAATGGGATCCCAGCCCGATCCCTATACCAGACATTCAAGGTGGCCCACCCACCCGTCCACTCTGTCCTCTCCAGCAGGCTTGCTCTGCTGTCTCACCACCATCCTG
The DNA here is from genome assembly GCF_002288905.1 of Enhydra lutris kenyoni. Classification (NCBI taxonomy): domain Eukaryota; kingdom Metazoa; phylum Chordata; class Mammalia; order Carnivora; family Mustelidae; genus Enhydra; species Enhydra lutris. The sequence goes on along the minus strand of NW_019154182.1, from coordinate 1,308,835 downwards.
CCTCGTCCTCACAGAAGCCACCCCGACAGCTATCATCCCTACGTCTAAAAACACCGCTGGCGACACTCCAGCTTCTTCCCCACAATCTGCACTTATTTTTCCTTCAGTGTTCGGTTGGCTCCATCACTGAGAGACTGTGTGACCCTGGGGAAGTCATTTCTGTCACATGTACTATGAAGAGGGAAGATGAGATCATCTACACATCTCCTCCACACTGCCATCTAGGACACTTGGGTGGATGTGACATGGGAAAGCCTGCCAGCCAGGTCCTGGGCTGCCCACCCCTGTCCTACGTAGACTTCAGGGAAACATTTGGCCTGAGAGCCCTCGAATGCCTATCTGCACTCTGCTGATTCCCAGCGGGAAGGGTGAGCTCAGGGAGCGAGGCTGCTCCTACTGGAGCCAAGCAGGGCTGAGGAGGGAGGCTCACCCAGATTCTCAATCATGGCGTCTAGCGCGGTCACCGCGGCGGCATAAATCCCCGAGTTCTTGGAGTTGAGGTTGTCTGCAACAGCAACGATGATGGAGAGCAGCATGGGGTGTAAGCTTTTTTTGAGGAGGGGGATCATCTTGGCAAGGGACTCCAGGGCCCACTGGTTCACTTTCTTGTTGGAATCCTGAAGCCTTGGGGTGAAAGCATCAAAGACCTATTGAGGGAACAGAAACCAAGAGCCCGTGGGAATCCAGGCTGGGCAGGAAGCCCATGACCCCACCAGCCACCCTCGGCAGGGATTCCTCCTGCCTCCCCGACAGGGTCATCCAGCCTGTGCCAGAACATTCTCAGCGATGAGGAGCTCAAAAGGGGAGGAGGGCAAGAGGGGAAGAACCACCACATACTGAGCATTTATTGCATAGAAGCCTCTAGAACATCTTGTTAGGGGTTCCCTGCACTCTCGTGGAATGATCTTAACCCATGAGGCATGTGTTCCCATCCCCAGTTTACCATTTAAAACAAAGCAAAAACTGAGGCAGAAAGAGGCTAAGTGATTTGCCCTGGATTACACAGCTTAGTAGGGAACTTGGGAGGACGCCCCGGTCTGCTGACCTCAGGCCCATGTCCGAACTACTGTGCCACATGGCTTAACAATCCGCAGCCTCGATCCTGGAAGAAGCAAGCATCTGGCCAGGCTCCCAGCCCACCTGCCCAACCATCCTGGCCCCATCGCCTGGCAACCACATACTCCACCACCCAGCACGTCATGCGCCTGGCTGGATCAGGAGCAGCCGTCAACCGTGGCATCCTCTACCTCTACCCTCCTTGCCACAACTGTGCTGAAGGGATGAGAAATGCCCAAGACGTCTCTGGGTGATCCCAGGTGCCTGGCAGGAGGCAGGGCCTTTGCCCCCTCGGCTGCTTCCAGACAATCTCAAAGCGTTACCAAGGCGACTAGATAGCAGGAGCACCTGGAGGCATCTGGCACCATGTCCCACTCTGTCCTGAGTTTTCCAGATAGTGAAGCTGCACCCCCAGGAGAGAGACGGGGCAGCGCTCACCTGGACCAGGTTGGCGGTGATGAGCTCCGGCGTGGTCTTGCAGTGCTGGAGAAGCCGTCCCACGCCTTCCATCCGAGACTGGTACTCTTTGGCCTCCAGCAGCCGCGTCAGCTCCCGAAGCTTCTCCGCCACCTGGAGGCCACCGCGCACGGAGGAGCGTAGCCCCGCCAGCCGCCGCGGGCCGTTGGAGCTGAGCCTGTGGGGAAGGGACTTCTGACCCGGGCAGACCCAGAGGATGTCTGTGCCTCTTGTCCCGTGCCCCTCCCACAGAAGGTGAGACCAGACAAGAGCGTCAGCTGCAGCTTGGCCCACCCCCAGCTCCTCCACCTGCCGCTGAGGACTCCGGCCCTGGAACTCTGGAAATCCCCTTTCCTCCGGGGACAACAACAAGGTTGTCCAGAGCCCTGTCCTTTTGCCAGGGGACAGGGTTCTCTCTTCCTGCCTTTTTTTCTCCTTTCAGAAAACACGTGAAGAGGGGGGCGGCTGGTGTGGGAGTGAGAGGTGGGAGTCCACCGAAGGGTGACCACACATTTAAGCTGAGAGCGAGGGAGGATCTCACCACGTGCCTTTATCCTGATCCCCAGTTACCTCAGCCTGTTCATACTTCTCCAGGGACCGGGGAAAGGTTACGCCCTGTTCTCTCCGGCTGAGAGCACACGTCTACCACAGCCTCTGGCCCAGTCCAGCCAGCACGAGAGCGGTTCCATAAAGGACGCCTACCCCCCACACCCAGCGCAGAACCTGGCTCTTCGAGCGCGTGGTCTACATGGCAAGTCCCCTCTGGCAGAGCCCAGCATCAACCATGCTGTCAAGCATGGCTCCAGTCCCCGCGGCGTGCCCACCGAGTGCCAAGAGCTGTCGTGGGCACTGAGGACAGTGAGGTGAGAGACACGTTCTTTGCCTTAAGGCGCTCTCAGACCAACAGAGGCAGGTAAGCCCAGGGGGCTGACGGAAGACTGAAGAACAGAGCACAGAGTGTCAGAGACAGCCTCTGGGGGAAGGCGACAGTGATGTGAGTCTTGGGGAATCCTGCAGAATAAATAGGCATGTTCTGGATGCAGGCGGAGTAGCATAAGCAAAGGGAGACCGTGTGTAGGGGCGAGAGCATGAAGCTAACCTCGAGCAGGTGGTGGGGGCTTCCCTGGGCGCCTGCTAAGGTGTTCAGAGGGGTCCTCCCCGAACACCAGAGAAGAATTTTGAGTTTCAGGCACATCGGTGACCACGGAGCTTGGTTTCTGCTCCTCCCAGCACCCACCCTCCAGCCTCTCTGTCCGTTCCCTGCATCCGCCTTGTCCCAACTCTGCCTCTAAATTCACCCCAGGCCGCACTGATGGCCACAGGATGTGTGTGCAGCTCCAAGTGGGTGGAGAAGCGCTGAGCTCGGGCAGGGAGCCTGGCCGGCAGCGCGCCCACACCGACTAATGGCATTGCTCCCACTCCGCAGGACTGCAGAAACCAGCCTCTGCTGGCAAGTGCTTCCCAACCCAGGATTTGGTCTCCCTGAGACCAAATTCACCGATGAGTGCTGCAGACCCAACTAGGTCTCCGCCGTAGCCCAGATCCACAGAGACTCCCAGAGCCACCCCTGGCCCAGGGCCAGCGGGCCATCTCTGTCAGCAGCCTTGGATGTGGAGCCCCAGAGAGACAAGAGCGGCCATACCCATCCTCGCTGGGCAGCCCGTTCTCACTCAGCACCAGACTCCTCGACACCTTGCGGCCCTTGGCAGATGGAAGTCCGTCACTATCTTCTAGTCCCTGGAGAAATGCACACGGAACATGAGCCACAGGGGTGGCCCTCTGGGGAACTCCCGGCCACCCCGGGCTAGACCACAGCGAGAGCTTCTGAGGGCACAAGTGAGCATTCCAGACCACTGGTAGTCACGGCAGGGGTCCATATCCCCATTTAACGGGAGACAGTGTGGACGCCCAGGATGGCTCAAGGCACAATGGCAGAGAGGGACAGAGCCAGGTCCAAGCACAGGCGAAGGAAATCACCCTTATCCCACCTGGCAGGGGTCGTGGGTGAAATGGAATCTCTGGAATGCACAGCCCACTCCCTTGACTGGCTCAGCTCTGACCTCCCCCGCACCCTCCACACCCACCCCTACCTGCTCAAGCCACCAACTCACCCGCTGCTTAATAGCCACCATGACCTTCCGCAGGTCGTGAGACGGGAGGCTCTGCTTCAGAAAGGCATCAAACTTCGTATTCGACATCAAGATATTCACCATCTTGCGGCCATAAAACCTGCCACAGGAGAAAGAGAGGGATGAAGAAACAGCCATAGAAATGCATCATAAATCTGCTTTACAGATTTACAGAGGTTTTGTAATTGTAGTAAAAGAGTTTTTTTTAATACTTTTTCTAATTAAGACAATAATTGCTAATTAAGACAGTTAAAAACTAGATTCATACAGGAATAAGCATCATCCATAACCCCATTACCAAGAGAAAACCACTATTAATTTTTATACATTTTCTTGTAGCCTTTTTGATGCATAAATATTTTTGTTGATACCAGAATGTACATATAACTTGCCTCTGGCTTTTTTTCACTTCATCATTCATCATCTTCCCATGTCATCCTTTTTAGTGGATTTATTCCATTGGATGACTATACCAAGATGTACTTAACTTCTTCTAGTATGGGGCATCTAGAAGTCTGAGGAAGGGGGCAAGGGGGCAGTATGGGAGAGAGTGGTCACCTCCACATAGCAAACAGCAGTGGTTGGGGGAGGAAATCAAAGAGGGCTTCATAGAAGAGGTGACCCTTACATTGGGACTCGAAAGAGGAGTAGGAGTTCCCAAGTGGGATGGGATCAGGGAGTAAGGGGGTGGAGGTGGGGCGTCATTCCAGGGTCTGCAAGACAATCCGACACGTTGGCAAGTGTGTGTTTGGAAAACAGCAGGCAGGGCCTGGATGCGAGAGAGGAAAGGGAGAAGGTATGACCCAATTTCTGGAAATGTGAAGAAGCTGGGCTTTAACGTGCAGATAGTGGGAAGCTGCGGAATGACCAGATTCGCACTTTAGTGAAAATGTCTCTGACAGCAGGTGGGGGGCCAGGAGACCTGCTAAGAGGCCACCATGATAGTCCAGGCAAGAGACGATGAAGTCCTGAAATCAGGCTATAGAGTGAGAGGAAGAACGGGAGGTCAGACTCAGGACCTACTAAGAAAGTGGAAACTGCAGGGCTTGGTAGCTGACTGGAGTGAAGCAGGAAGCATCTATCTACGTCATATTTCCCTCAACCCAAGACTCCATTGATTATAAAATGCACCGTTGATTTATTTTCCCCTGAGGAAAAACAGAAATAGAAAGCACTGGCAATTTCCATTGCATTCAACGACACTGCCCCATTGAGAAGGCAACACTTCTGTGTATCATCTCAGAAACAGAGATAACGTTACTCGTGGGCAGTGCCCCTCCTTCCTTAGGCTGGCTAATCTACTTGGTGGTTGCCCGGTAAGGAATTGTAGAATTTTGGTCATTCCTTCTGTGACTGTTTGCATTAATATCGAATTTACGTCCCATCACTCTAGTTCCGTGCCTCTTCTCATACACTGTAACTTTTCATTTCAATGCCGAAGAATAGCGTAATATTTCTGAGGCATTTCAGGGAGCAATTAAACTCAACAAGTCCCCACAGAGCATCCACAGTGACTTCTTAAAATGAATATAAAAGGCTAACGAGCAAAGAAAGGCTCCTAGTTTAGTTTCTACGATGCAAACTGCAATTTGAAGGTTTACGCTATGAGCAGTAATGACTGGGTTTGAGAATGTGCAGAGAGTAAAACCCAAATCAAAACTGCTTCATGGCCAGCAGCCACTGTGAGATGCTCTGATTGTAAGATATTAAAACGTGGGGGGAATTGTGTGTCTTAGAATCAACGAAGTATGAAGGTCCCTGCTCTGCATCTTAGATGACTCAGTAAATAACAGTGACTTTTAACAGTGGAAGGAACACAGCCAGAGAAGCAGGCTTGGGGAGAAGGCAGTGGGTTCATTTAGGGAAACTCTGCACCGAAGATGACAGTGGGACATCTGACAGCAGGAACGGGTCCTCCAGAGGCCTTAGAGGAGAAGCACTGATGCTCAGAGAAGGGGTGGGCTGGAGGGAGACCCTACGGAAGCATCAGAGTTGCCGTGGCCGGGGCCACGGAAGTGGTAACAGTACTCAGGGAAAGTTGTAAGAGGAGGACAAGAATGAAGACAGTCCTCTGGCCATCTACATCCGGAGGGCAGGCAGGCAGAGAGGCGGCCACAGAGAAAGAGAGGAACTAGGGACTGTAGGGCCACGGATACTGGAAGCACAGGTGCCAAGTAGGAAAGTGGAATGTCGTCAACACCAGCAACGTGACAGGTCAGACTGGAGGGGGACACTCCAGCTGGAGAGACAGTAGATCTCAATGTCCGTCCCCCTCCCAACAACTACAAAGAAATCAAGCAGGACCTTCTAGTTCACCACCAATGTTCCTCATTTCAGTAAATGACACTGTCATTTACCCAATTGTTCAGTTTAAAAGCCCAAGCATCATCTTTGATTTCTCTTTGAAAGCCTCACCACCCACATCCTGTTGGCTCTGCCTTCAGAAGACACCCCAGTCCAGCTCTCCCCTCCCTTCTGCTAGCTTCCAGCACCCCTGGCAGGGACGGGGGAGTCACCATCTGTCTGGTGTCCCTTCTCCCTCCTGGTCCCCTCCCCGACTATCAATCCCCTAATGAACCACCAGAAAGATTTTTTTTTTTAAAGCAAGAAGGCAGCAAACATTCAAAGACACACAAACTCTAGGGGCACCTGGTGGCTCAGTCATTAAACATCTGCCTTCAGCTCAGGTCATGATCTTGGGGTCCTGGGATCGAGCCCCACACTGGGCTCCCTGGTCTGCAGGAAGCCACTTCTCCCTCTCCCACTCCCACTCCTGCTGCTTGGATTTCCTCTCTCGCTGTCTCTCTCTGCCAAATAAATAAATAAATAAATAATCTTTTAAAAAGAAAAGAAAAGAAAAAAATATACACAAACTCTAGTAACCAGGGGGAAGAAACACTCAGAAATCATGAGCTGGCACTTTTACCCGTTGGATCAATAAAAATCAGAACTCCCGACTCTGTAAGGTCGCTCGGGTTCGGGCCCTGGCCCGGCAGGAGGGGTGCGGCAAGCTCAAGAGCTCCCCGTGATGCTCAGGCCACTTAGTAGGACACAGGCCCCTGACCTCAGTCCTGCCCCAAGGAATACACCCAGACATTCTTCCTGGGCTCCGCCAGGGAGCACATGTGTAAGCACAGCTGCTGTGGGGAGAGCGCCCCTGGGCCGGGTGGAAGCCCGGCAGGCGGGGGGACATGCCCCCGAGGAGCACTACCGGATGCCGTGTGGCTGTAGTGTCCGGGAACTGACGGGTGTAATTGACTGGACCCTAACCCTAACCTTCCAAGACTGCTGACCAGGTTCCAGCACTCTCCTGCTTCACGCTGTTGAACATCTCCTTGCACTCCTACTGAATGAAGATCCTCTCTGGTGGCTTCTGGTCACACCCCAGCCAAATCTTCCCTCCTGACCGCAGCCCAAGGGGCCCTGCCCTGCTGAGCCCTGCCCTGTCCCACGCATCGCCTATCTGCTCTGCGGCACTTGCCGGGCGCCATGCAGCCCCACCTTCCTCCTCCCAGAGCCCTGAGCATGCTCCCATCCAGGGGGGCCTTTGTACATCTCCTTTGCTGGGACCCTCACACCCCAGACCCCCAGTGAGCTGGCTCCTGCTCGCCCACCTGTTCTCAACTCCAATGTCACTCCTCCGGAGGATCTCCCCCGACTCTCAATCACAGTCGATGTCACCCCATTCTCCACCGTGGTGCTTTTCTCTCTAGGAGACCCCTTATCTGTCTCTGAAATGATCCTAATAATTTATTTGTTTATTATCTGTCCACCCCACCTAGGGTAGCAGAGGCATAATCCTTCTTATTCCCTGTGCTGTCCATAATAAGGAAGCGTGATCAACTCACTACCCTTGGAAAGAATGAATGGCCTTTCAGAGGATGGAGCTGAGGTGGGTCAGGAACCAAGTGAGAGCAGCGGCAACAGAGGGAGAACCAGAGGCGGGCAGTTTTGGCCATTCCTCTATGCCGGCGGAGAGAGATGGATGGCGGCCATAAGGGAAGGACACAGCTGCGGTCCGTCTGATTGTCCCTCCCATGTCCACACCAAGCTGGGCGGGCCAGGGCCCTTGGGGCTGGCTGGTCACCTTACATGACCTGGGCTGGCAGGTAGGAGCCCCCGGACCCCTGAGCCCGCATCACCTGGTGTCCTGGTTGGAGTCCTGGGCCAGCCTCACCAGGTTGTGCACCAGCATCTCTGTGCTGTCCCTGGTGCCAGAGAGAAGCTTCTCAGCGCCTATCTGCTCCAGGACGGTTGAGAGGTGCTCAGCAGTGCATTTCCGGACTAAGGGGTTTCGGTGGCTGGAAAAAAAAAAAAATACAATCCCAGTCAAGGGATTGGCTCAGACAAGGAATCATGGACCTACAGTTGTGCCTCCATGCCCCATGCCATGATGGGCTTCAAAATCTCTCATGGGGCCACAGGGGATCTTCTAAGAAAGAGCAGTCATGTCCTGATCACAGAACCCAGGATGACAATGTAAGGATGGGAGAAGGAAGAAGGAGCGCCTACAGCCTCGTGGTGCTCTGCACACACACAGGTGCTCACCACCTCTGGGCCTTCCTGAGCCCGTGTTTGCCTTCCCCAACTTTTCTCCACCCAGAAAGATCCTACCCAACCCCCATCTCCTTCTCTGCCCTCCCCAGCCCCCTCGGCAGAATGTTACCTGGGTCTAGTGCTGTCCTGGTCCCCTGAGAAGTACAGGTGCGCCCTTGGGGCTCCCCGGCAGGCAAGGAGCTCCTGGGGAGCTGGCACCAAGCTTCCTTCCCTACCCCGTGGAATCCTGTGCCCCACGGGTGCCAGGCACAAGCCCACACTTAGTGGGAGCTAACTGTGCGTTTGTTGAAGTGAACTGAGATGGGAAGGAGAGACAGGGGATCCGTGGGTGATCTGGTAACCCTAACAGGAAGAACCTGAAATCTTACAAGAGAAACCCATCAGAATGTCACTTGTTTCTTTTTCACCCCTTTCAAATGGCCTGTGTGGCCACAGTTCATTAGACACCTGACCGCTTCTTGCAACAATGATCAGTTGCCTCAGCTTGTAATGAGCATAGCCTCGGAGCCAGGCGCCCAGCCAAACACCCCCTTCTGCCAGCTGTTCGACCCCACATGCCACTGTTAGTGTCATTTTTGCAGGTGAGGAAGCTGAGTAAAGGGAGGAATCCAGAAAAAAAGTACAGTTAATTTCTCCCCAGTTAGTGGCAGCCACAGTGAACGGTCCATAAATGTTACAGTAAAGGCAGGCACAGCTCTGAGTGCCCTTTCATGAAGCAATTCATTTACTCCTCACACTTGGAGGAGGTATGCACCCTTATCATTCCCATTTTACAGATGATGAAACTGAGTCCAGAGTTCAGTAATAATCCAGGATGTGAACCCAGGCCACATGACTCCACAGCCCCTCACCCTTCCCAACGGGCTGCAGGGCAGCTAGCGAAGTCTGGCCAGCTGCTGCCACATGCCCTGGGGTCTTTCCCAGAAGCCTCCTGCATCTGTATCACGACTGCCTCTGGGGTGTGGTGGTGTGGCCCCGTGGGATAAAGGCTTTGGGAAATGGTTTTTTCCTTTAGTTTGGGTTTTTTAATAAGGTGAAAGCAAATCTGGCTGCAGAAAGGTTCCCTCAGTAGGCCAGCACCTTCCTCCTCCCCAGAAAAAGGCCAAGAGGTGTGAGCTAGAGAGAGATTGTGGGCCTTGCTCTGCTCACAACCTTGATTTCATCAGAAAGAACGCCCGTCGCCTGGGAGAGGCACGTGGGCCGCAGGTGGGCTCTCAGCCCCGTCTCGGGGGATGTCACCACAGACGCTCTGAACTCCCCAGCCTTGAACAGAACACAGCAGCTCTCCCCTTGCGGCTGAGGCTTAGGGCTGCCCCGAGCTCGCCTCCTTATCCCCAGACCGGCTCAGGAAAGGTGGGAGAGAAGCGCACCAGGAAGCAGGGGTTTTCCTCCCCACCAGCCACATGTGTGAGGACCCGCCCCATTTGCCTGCTCCTCTCCCAGCCCCAGACCTCTCCTCATGCCTTACCTTCCCAACCCACCCCTCTGACAACAAGCCACCACATACTAGATGCCTGCAGAGGTAAGGGCCGCCAGGGAGCGGGCGGGGGTCACGTTCTCCACCATGGCCCCCAGGGAGCGGTTGGCAGCTCTCTGAATGAACTCGCTGGTGTTCCCCATCTTCTGAAGCAGGCAGCGAGCGATCTCCTCAGCCTCCTGGTCCATGTTCTTCTTCAAGGCCCGGAAGAGGGCCCCCAGGGTGCTGATGGCCAGGCGGGACACTTTGGAGCGGAGGTTGGTGACCTAGGAAAGAGATGGGACAGGGAGCATCCAGGACTGCTGGACCTTGCCAAGGGCTCCAGAACATCCAAGAAAGGACCACATCCCCAAGGTCTCCTGCCACTGCCAGCCTCCCTGCAGGCCAAGGCCTCGCCAGGCTAGAAACGAAAGTCATGCAGTAGCTCTGGACAAAACAGTCCCGTTTTTTTTTTAAATGCTATCGTTGGGGCGCCTGGGTGGCTCAGTGGGTTAAGCCTCTGCCTTCAGCTCAGGTCATGATCTCAGGGTCCTGGGATCGAGCCCCGCATGGGGCTCTCTGATCAGCGGGGAGCCTGCTTCCTCCTCTCTCTCTCTCTGCCTGCCTCTCTGCCTACTTGTGATCTCTGTCTGTCAAATAAATAAATAAAATCTTTAAAAAAAATAAAAATAAAAAAAATAAAATAAAATGCTATCGTTATCATCATAGTTATTAATTCTACCTGAAATTTAAAATTTGAACATCTGAAATCTGTGCAACATTTTGTCTTCAAAGTATTTTTACAAATAATGTCGGATTTAGTCTTCACAAGCCGTCCCCCACTCAACCTCATCCCCACCCCTGGAACAGTCTATTCCCAAGAAGGGGCCTGGCCTCCACGTGTGGTAAAATGCATCTCAATGCCTCTCTGACTGGTCTAGGTCCCCCGCCCCAGCCCCAGGGGAGAAAGTCCTTGGGAAATGTCACAACTTCCTTGAAACTAGAGATCTAGCCCCAAACATTCCAGCCCCTCTCGTCTGGCATCTGAGTGCAGAGGACAGCGCAGGGCTGGGACAAACAGGCTTACAGGACTCTGGCTGTTTCCATGCCCAGAGATTAGAAACAAGGAAACCCCAAGCCCCAGTTTTCCAATCTGAGACATGGGCGGCTACCTCCCACGTCCATGGCTAAGGGCTAAGATATAAGCAGGGGATACCACGTTCCAGGGAGCCATGGCCCCTCTGTGACTGCCGTGTGAACCACACTGAGCAGTGGCACCTGGGAAGGGGGACTGCCTGCCCTGCAGGGTGGGGACAGCACACAGGACACAGGCTGTCTAGGTGGCCTCACCTCTCCGGTCACAGCCAAGGACACGTCGTGTAGCCTCCCAGCAAGGACATCTGAATGAGAGAGCGCCAGGCGCTGGACACTCAGCAGGCCCTTCTCCTTCGTCTGCCTGAGAAGCGAGTTCCAGGCCCGTCACTGGCAGCTGCAGAGGGAGGAGCCCCGCTCCCTGTGCAGACCAGGCGTGCCCCCGCCACCTCTCCCCTGCCACAGGGGAGGCAGGCAGCTGCGGTCAGGAGAAGGGGTCCCCTCACCAGTCGCTGCTCTCCAGGCACTGGAGAGCATCCATCAGCCCCAGCTCAGGATTCGAGAAAGGCCTCAACTCCTTAAAGGTTCTAGGATCCAACTCTTCCTCCTCTTCTTCCCACTCGGGAGACCCCAAGGTAAGCACCGCAGGTAATGAGTTGGCTGCCCTCGCAGAAAAGAAAAGAAACACGGCATGTTTCAGCAGGAAGACTCAGGCCGGGGCTGACACGAGGTGTGCTCAGAGAAGGGACTGGCCGGGGCTGAGAGGGCAGGGTCTGTGCGTCCCCTGCTGCAGAGCCGCAGACACCTTTGAAATTCTAGCTCTTTTTGGCCTTTTCCACCCCAGCCCTGCCATCCTGATGGTTCTAAGCAAGCCCACCTGTAACACGCTGCCTGACGCCACGTGACAAAGCCCACCGTGCCCTCTCTGTGGTTGGGTGAGGCTTGTCAGTCTGCAAGGAGGGAACCCCTCTTCACATTGGTGGTGTCCTAACCTCATCCCCACCCAGGAGCCTGTGTTACCGGCTTCTCCTCCTCCCTCCCCACTCTCTATCCTTTGTGAAGTCGCCCACGGGCAAGACAGGGAAGTGGCCCAAAGGAAGAAGGGGGGGCAGTGAAAGCTCGAAAGAGACAACGCAGCTAAGGGGGGGTGCTGTGTGGTCGAGATGCGGCAGGGACTGCATCAAGCAGGGATGCTGTTTAAAACTCAGGTCATGCTTTCTAGGCTCCCCTTCTATGGGGACAGGTGCTAGGATCATAAAATCCTAGTGGAACAGGAAGGGAGTTTAGCCGTCTATCTGCTCCAGTGCCCAAAACACATCATCGAGGCCTCTGAGGCACAGCGGGGCGGGGGTCCCCACCCACAGCCCCTCAGCATCTCCATCACCAGAGCCATGACAACAGGGTCTCCTCTGAACCCAGAGCTATCACTGCCACACCTCGCTTCCTGGCTACTTCTCTTCTCCACCAGCATGAAGGTCCAGGCAGCCCGCACAGCAGGTGCTAGGCAGGGCAATCCTTTACTTAAACCCAAGACCAAAAGACTTCATTCCCAGATTCTCTTCTCAGCTTTGCCATTGGACAAGAGTCATTAGCCACAATCTTAGGCCCCATGGGCCAACATCACCTTAAGTAAATTCAGGTGACTTTGGGTCTCTGGGTCTCAGTTCTGTTGACTCTTAAAATGAGTAGGGTAGATTATATAGACCATTATCTCCTGAGTACCCACCATTCAATCACCACTTTCACGACCTCTTGCCATGTCTCTTCATTACCTGTAATTTTATTTAATGGCATTTTTCTTCAAGCCAATCCACTTTTCAAAGTCTTAAATAAGTTTATTGTAAAGGGATATCTATGTCACTACCATGATTGGCAAACAAATATTATTTGTCAAAGGACAGGATATTTGCAATAGAAGTAAAAGGACATTATAAACCCCAGTGATCAAATTGTAACCAGCTTCGGATGACTCAAGCTGGAAAGAAGATCTCTTTGTTTAAAAAGCAGATTTCCAAGCCTGAGAGGGTTGCTCACAACTGACATTGAATTCAGACTTTCTACTTGACAGAATCAAAGGGACAGAAAGAGAACGGAAAAGAAGGATGAGTCAGTATTATTTCTGGCACTAAAATGATGTTCTGTTCTCTCACTATAGTCCCACCACAGCCCACGCTTAAAGAAACTCTGAGCCAGACTGGTTGTTTTCAAATGTTCTTTAGTAGCAAAATCTTTCACAACTGAAAGGTCAGGTGGGTGCCCAATATATTAAAAAATGAGGCAAAATCGAAGCTTCTCTGGTAGAATGGGGTCAGAACCTCTTTATGCCTTGACACCATCCCACAGAACTTTTGGATCCTGGAATCCCCGATGGGAATCAGCCCTATCCAACCCGGCATTTCACGAGGCAAACTTTAGGAACCCAAGGTCTTCCCGGACCCCTCTCTTCCTCTTTCCGATGTTTCCAGCCACTTTCAGGAATGCTTCTCCCCATCATCTCTGGTCCTGGTGCACTAGTGAGGCCTCTAGGACATGTCCTGGGCTGGGCACACCTGCCCTTCTACCAGTAATTCCAGTTGCAATTCCCCAGATCCCCAGTCTGGCCCACTGATACTTTTGACTCCCACACTATCCCTCGTTCTCTGGCAGGGTGATCACACCTCAGGCTGCCGTCTACTCTAACACAGGTAATGAGAAAAAGTAGAGTGGCCCAGGTCACCTTTCCATACCCCAAAGCATCCCAAGGCTGCACAGCGAGACGGACACATGTCCCCCAGGCAGTTGGCCAGGCCCTACCTGAAGCATGGCGGGCAAAGCTGGGCTCCCGTTTGCTGACAGGGATGCTGGGCAGCGAGGCCCGGTTGGCCCGTTTCCTCAGGATACCACCGATGTTTCTGCATGGGCTGCTCAGCCCCGTGGGCACAGACATGGTCCCACTGCCCCGGAGGGGAAGGAGGCCTGTGGAGACAGAGGAAGTGCTAGAACGGCACTGGTCCTGCCTGTCCTTGGCCCCAGTCCTCCTCTGGATGTGGGCCCATTAGTGGCTCCCAGTCCACTGTCCAGATGGGGAGCATCAGGAGCTGTGGCTAACCCCTCTCTCATCTAGGGGTTGGCCAAGACATCTCCCCAGCCTGAGGGGATCCTGCCCCCAGGTGCCCAGGTACCTTCCTTCATCAGGACTCTGCGGGAGGCCAGGCTCTGGGAAGCAAGCTCCCTCTCACTCTCCAGCTCCTTTGTCCTCTGGAGCACCTCCATCTCCTTCATCTGCCTCAGCCGCATCTTCTCCTGGGCAGACTTGGAGATGGTCACCTGGATCTGGCGGAAGGTCAAGGCAAACTCTGTTACCTTGAGGACCCACCGGTGTCTTCTGTACCTGCATTTATTCAATCAGGAGTGTGAGTGGCTCCTACGTGCCATCGCTCTTCTGGGAATGAACAAAACGACCAAGAACTTGCTCCCGGAAGGCTGCCACGGAGCAGGGAGACAGCAAACAGAGCAATTTCTAATGTCAGGCCGTATGTACCAGAAGGAAAGGAGGGACAGAGGGTGACTGGGGCTTCCATTTTAGGTAGGAAGGCCCAGAGGGACTCTCAGAGGAGGGGAAATTGAAGCAGAGACATGGATGGAATAAGGGAGCAGAAGCCATGCAGATTTCTAGGGGAGATGGGTGCTGAGCAGAGGAAAGAGAATGCAAAGGTCCTGAGGCTGGAGAGTGCTGGGCACGGTTGGGGGTGGTGAGGACACTGGCTGGAGCACCCCCAGACAGAGGATGGGAGGACACGGGGTCAGAGGTGGCAGGGGTGGGCAGAGCCACAGTGCACTGGGCCCCGTGGCCCATGGTGAGGGGTCAGACATGTCCTCTAAAGGACACGGAAAACCACTGAGGTTCTGAACACAGGAGTGACCTGATTGGACTTCCACTGGGAGACAAGGCGTCCCTCCAAGTGTTGTTGTTTTGTGACTTTATATTTGGGAATAATTTAAGACTCACAAAAAGTTGCAAAACAGAGCCAAGAGTCTCCGTGTGGTGGGGCTTGCACTAGCATAGTGAGAATGAGGATGACAGAAAGGCCTGATTGTGGACAGGTCCCAGAAGCAGAGCCCACCGCTTTTGCTGATATATGAGGTGTGGGGCGACAGAGAAAGAGGAGGCAAGGGCGGACCCAAGATTTTTGGCCAGAGTAGCTGGAAGGCTGGAGTGGCCTTTTCTTGCTATTTACTGGGGAAAGAGCTTTTGGGGGTGAAGTTTCAACAGCTGAGTTTTGGATGAGCTAAGTTTGAAATATAATTAGATACCTAAATGGAAATGCAGAGTATCAGTTAATACCTACTTAGTTACAAAATTTGACTGCTCCCGGAGGTCCGGGGAAGGTCAGGGCCAGAGAGGGACATTTGGGAGTCCTCAGAATACAGATGGCACTCAAGGCTATGGACCAGAACAGGTCACGGGGGGTCAGATAAATAGGTAAGAGGCCAGAGATCCGAGCTCTGGGGCCTCCAGCGTGTAGAGGGCAAGAAGATGAGGAGTCAGCTAAGAGGACTGGGAAGGAACAAAATCCGATAGGAGTGAAAAACTAGGAAGGAAGCCATCCCCTCGCCTCCCTCCCAATGTGGGGACTTCAAGAAGAATGAAACAGCAAAGCTGCTGATGGGGGTGGCGGTTAGAAGAGGGCTGAGCTGTGCTGCTCATGGGAAGCTGGAGGTCATCGGTGGCCTTGACATGGGCAGTTTCCATGAGGGCAGTGGGACCCAAACCCGACTGCAGTGGACTCAGGACAGAATGGGTGGAGACAAAGCAGTCGTTCTATTTTTTTTAGACAAAAGAAATCACAGCTAAGTTGCTGATGGGAATGGTCTGATTCCGGGAAGGATATTGCTGATGCAAGAACGTTAGAAATGCTGGGGCCGGGCTGCCTGGGTGGCTCAGTGGGTTAAAAGCCTCTGCCTTCAGCGCAGGTCATGATCTCAGGGTCCTGGGATCGAGTCCCAGATCGGGCTCTCTGCTAGGCAGGGAGCCTGCTTCCTCCTCTCTCTCTCTCTCTACTTGTGATCTCTCTCTGTCAAATAAATAAAATCTTAAAAAAAAAAAAAAAAAGAAAAGAAATGCTGGGGCCGGGATGTGGCTGGACGAAGCTAGAAGAACAGGACATGGGTGGTGAGCGAAGGGGGTGCTTCAAAGCGAGATGCCAGTGGGGAGAAGTTATCACAAGGTCCTCGGTCTGACCATGGGGTGAGCATCCAAGGTGGGCTGGGAAGTGGGGTAGCCTCCCAGCCCTTAATTGTTCTTCCTTCGTTCCAGGCTCTGATGTCCTGGCTGGAGTGGGAGGGCTGCGATGCCCGGACCTCGTTGTCACCATCCCTGGACCCTAACACAGCGCAGGCGCCCAGAGGCCCTTCCAGGCATGTTTCCTGTACGCTTCCATCTCCGCTTCAGAGACTGAGCCTGGAGCTCCCACAGCAGTGACTCTTCAAGTGTTAGTAAACACATCCAGACCAGGGAAGAGAATCATCTGGACCAAGGTCACCTTAGAAGTGCAAGGTGTCTGCCAGCCTGTCAGGCAGAGCCTTTGGCTGATCCGCCCGAGTCAGCTGCCTCTCAGTTTCTATCTTGGGTGCTGGTTCAAATTACTGGGCTTGGTTCAACTAAGCTCCTCTCCACTCTCCACATCCTGCTTCCTTCCGAACCTCGGGTGACCTCCTTGTGCCCTCCCTTCCTCCCTCAGCTCCCCGCTATACTCCCCTTCCCCGAGCCCTCACCCCCATCCTTCTCTTCCTCTCTGTTGTTTCTCTTCCTTTCCTTGGTCCTCACCCCCAAACTATCTTCAGGTTCCAGTCTTAAGCACCTGGGGAGCTGACTTTTTCTTGTCTTCCTCAAACTGGCCCCACATTTATAAATTTCATCAAACAGGTTTGTGCTCAGCCAGTGGTCCAGTCTGACCCCCACTTTCTCCTCCCCTCACTTTCCAGGTACCTTGGTACTGTTCTCCTTCTGGTCCTCGTCTTGGAGCGAGGGGTGGGCTTCTTTGGCCTGGCCGAAGGAGAAGGCTGTCAGTGTAGGAGCAGACTGAGATGAAGGCAGGGGGTGCTTCACAGGGGCGGTAGACCTGTCTCTGACAGGCAGGGCTGAAGGTCTTGGCTCTGAGGAGTCAAGAACAAGAATGGAGCTGAGGACACCCAGCACTCTGAAGCAGCCCTCACCCTTCTGGGCTGCCCCTGGGGCTCTGTGACCCTGCGGCTGGTGTAACATTTTACTACTAAGCCTGCCACCCTCTGCTGCTCTGCCCAGTGCTTGCTTGGTGACAAAAGTCTACAGAACAGCACTGGTGGGCATAGAGCGGGCTGCCCAAGGACCAGCATTCTCCTCCTCTCATGTGTGCATCCATCCATCCATCCATATACCCATTCATTCAATAATTACTGCACACCTTACTGTAAGATAGGGAAGGGAGGAGACTGGGCAAGAAACAGGGGGTGGTCTGTTACCTAGAAGTTTAAGATAGCTCCCAAGGATGTCAGTCTGTCTTACCTGAGAGGCGTGCACCTCAGGAAGAGAGAAAATAAACCAAGCCCCATCATCACACAGTATGGAAGGACCAGAGAATTAATCAATTCTGGTCCCATGCCCTCGTTTTACAGATAAAGAAGACCCAGCAACCTTCACACGCTCTTGTAACTGGTACAGTATTCATTTCCAAGTGACATCAAATCAATAGTATCTCTTAGTCACTCTAGATTTTCCTAATCAATAGACTTCAAAAGGAACTTGTCTTATTATGGAGGCAGGAAAGGGGTAGATCAGCTTTCTTTCAATGAAAAAAGTGTTAACTGGGTTCTCCTGTTCACAGTGTTTGGAGCACACTGCTCTTGGGTGAACCTGCAAATAAGGGGTCTGCTGGAATGGGGGTCACCCTCTGGGGCTGCCTGAGGTTGGAAGGGACACCTTGAATCTGGGACCTCCAGGAGGGCTCCCAGGTTACCCTGACCTCTGCCCAGCCCATGCCTTCTGCCAAGGATCCCTCTGCTTCGATCGCTGGATAAGGATGGAGGGCCAAGATAGAGGAGGGGTAAAGGCTTCGTTTGCTCAAAAATAAGGGGGCAGGGCAGAGGACACAGGTGCTCAGGTGCCAGCTAATGAGGACAAGGACTGCAGGAATGCCACGAGACTGAGGAAGCCCCCAGCTTCAGACAATACCACGTGAGCTCCTTCTGTGTGGCAGGCGTGTTACACGTACTGGGCCATGTTATCCCCAGTTAATGGCTGGAAGATCAGAGAACCCGCATCCCCTCTCCTCACCCCCAACTCCATGAGACATCCTGGAAAGCCTTGTCTGAGCAGCCTGGCCCCTGCCCCCAAGCCCCTGGGGACCCAGTTCTCAAGCAGCATGATGAGATGCAAACAAGGGAACAGTTACAAACTGGGGTCTCCTGGCACACTCAGGGGTAGCCGTTAGGGACACTGTGGTTGTCAGCATGGGTCACACCAGACCGCCCGAGGTCACCCCACTGCAGCCCAGCCAGACAGCAACAGGGGAAGCGGCCGTCCCCGAGGTTTCTATGCCAGGCCTGCCTCTTGAGCTCAGCTCAAGTGCTGAGCCTGGGGCTTCCTGGGCCACCACCTCCCCCTCGCCAGCTGGCCCACTTGCTAAGCCAGAGGGACCTGCTGGAAAGCTGGACTGGGCGTGGGCCCTCTCCTGCCGGTCTGCACGACTGCTGAGGTATCCTCCTCCCCAGCCTTGGGGTGCTCCATCCAGATCCCCTCACCCGACCCAGGGCTCAGCTTCCCTCCTCCCCACAGTTAGGTCATCAGGCTGGAGAGCCTCCTGCTTCCTGTTCTGAAGCTTCTCTGTGCCTCGGCCTCCAATGTCCACCTGCCTCCCTAACGTCCCAGTTGGCCCCACTCTCCTGACACGGAAGCCTTCCAGGACCCGCTACTTAAGGGGTTCGTGGGATGTGGTTCAATGTCTCACTCAGCCTAGTGAGGAACATTCTCCTCTACCTGCTTAAAACAGGGGCAGCTGCACAAGGTGACAGAAGCATGGTCTCCGTGGCCATGTGGACCCGCGTGCGCATATGGCGGGCTGCCCTCCGGACTCCAGGACCAGGGACAAGACCCAGCCTGCAGTCCCCGTGCAGCTGTTCACGGGTCACATGGCCCCTCTCGCAGCTGGGTTACCGGGAGGCTCCGTGTGCCGGGACACCTCCACACCCCTGGCCCAGAGCAGGGGCCGCTGCCCTCCAAGGTGGCAGGGCCCATGGCCTCAGCTTCTCCATCTGTGAAATAAGGAGCTCAGGTCCGAGGGTGCTCACGCCTACTCCAACCCTAGTTCTGATCCCCAACCCAGTCCAGGAAGCAGGGAGCTGGAGAAAGCTAGTGGGGGTGCTTGTGGGGAGGACGTACCCAGAGATTCAGGGGTCTTCTCCCGAGGCCCACTCTCCCGAGCCAATCTTAAAAGAATGGAGGAGAGAAAAGAACCATGAGAGACAGCAAGTAGGAGCCACTTCAGCAAGGAGCAGGGGGGTTCCTAGATGGGACAACAGGCGAGATGGTGGGAATCACGGAGTGGCTGTGGGCGGCTCTGTAAGGAGGCTCTCAGCTCGGAGCTCAAAGCTGCAGGAGATGCGGCTCCATCTGCAAAGTCAAGGGCAGGCTGACAGGAGACCAGACCAGACCAGGCTGGGTCCAGACACACGCCGCACATCACTGTCTCTGCCCTGCTCAGGGGTCCGTGGCTTCTCCCTGCCATTCCTGCAGGAGTCTCTGCCCCGGTGTGCACAGCCTTCTCTGGTCACTGAAGTGGCCTTTCTAATGCAGAGCTGATGGCACTTCCACACCAAAGGCCTTCAGTGGCACCTGGCTACTTCAGGATAGAGATCACAGTTCTCAGTTTAGCCCATGGGGTCATACAGTCCTACTAACCTCGCCCACCTGTCTCACACCAACACCAGTGCACACCCCTTATAGCTCCGGGAATGCCTCCTGTCTCTCCCTCCTCATTTCCCAGACTCTCCCTCAGCCTTCAAAACTTGGTTCCGGCCTCACCTCCTCCAAGAAGGCTTCCCAGCCTGATTGAGATCATTTCCCAGCAGGCTCCCCAGAATGATGGGCAGCCTTCTATCTTAGCACTTACCTCACTGGACTTCAGAACAATGGTTTACTAATAAATCTCTCTCATGAGCTCCTAGGACACGGAGACTGTCTTGTTTGGCTTTGTTTCTAAGGAAACTGGCATGTAGCAGGTGCTTAATAGCTCTTAAGTAAGTAAATGGACGTGTGGATGGACGGGTGAATAGTGAAGGGATGAAAGAAATGCTGACAGAGGTTCCTTCCCACCTCCGTGCTAGCCTCCCCGAGTTAATGGAGAGGAATCGTGTCACAACAAGGCGACAAACGGGGAGGTATTTATTGTGTGACTAAACCACACCAGGTACAAGCTTGGCACCGTGGGAGCCACAGAGATTTCGAGGCATGGGCTCTGCCCTGCAGGGCTCCCAGTCGAAGAACAGATGGGGCTTTAAATAAAAGTGTGGTCAGGCGGTCCGTGGGCTAGATGCTGTGTAGACAGCACAAAGGAGGCTCTTCCAGAATCGCCTCCCCAGGGAGGGCAGGGAAGACCTGACGGTAGGGACTGTGTGCAACTGGGGCTTGAGGAACAGTAGGAGCTGAATGGGGGCCCCGGGTGAAGGCTGGTGTTGGGGCTGCACAGATGGGGCAGGGAGGTTCTGGAGGTGCTGCTCCTGAGGGCAGCACAGGAGGTGGGAGGGGTGGCGGGCCAGGGATGGGCCCTGAATGTCAGACCGGCGAGACTCGTCTTTAAGCTGCTGGCACAGGGTGTCAGAAAATGTAGATCGCGTGGAGGAAAGGTACACAGGGTGGTGCATGAGAAGGGAAAATGAGAATGCAGAGCCCACACGGCAAGGTGCCGGGCTAGGAGCTGTCGGGGTGCTCAAGAGGGAGCCTGTGAGTGGAAACAGAGAAGGCAGGGGCAAGAGAGGGGTGGCAGCCTTCGTATTTTCTCTTGCTTACGGAAAACCTGATGGGATGTGGCAGTCTGCTGGGCCACAGGGCCATGGGAGCAAGAGCCGAAGACAATGCTGAGATTGGAAGATGGAAGAGACTGCACACACCGTGGGGGACGTCGGGGGATTGTGGGAAGGAGGCGGTTTGGGGAAACGTGAGGTGGCCTATAGGTGTGGCCGTGATGGTGGCACAGTGTCGCTGCCTCCTTCTGACCCTGGATCCGCATCGGCCATGAGGACACTGAAGAGGTCCACCAGTGGGATGGACACGTGGAGCCTGACCCTAGAGAGACCTCGGGCCAGAGCAGGGGCTGAGGGGATGAGGAAGACACCCATTGTTGGAAGCTACCGGCACAGACAAGACTCCCCCGGGGAGAACACGGAGCGGGCACAGAAGGCTGGGACCGAGCCGCAGGAACGGCCACATCTAAGAGATGGGTGAAGGAGGGCGCAGGGGGCACTGTCTAGAAGGTTCTGCCACTGAAGGTCAAGAAGCAGGTTTTAAGTCAGGAGGGAAGGAAGGAGAAGGCGACAAGGACGTCAACACCTCACAGGATATGGAAGTCAAGAGCAACGAAGGTGGAGTGAAGGCCGCTGGTCTGGGGCAGGAGAATCCCCCCAGCCACCAGGACCACCTCTGAGGGGAAGAAGGGCCCAACGTGAGGAAGCAGAGGTCAATGGAACGGCCGCTCAGATCCAGGTCCACGCCCTGCGGGGCTGGGAAGGAGGTAGACATGTGTACAAATAGGGGGGAAGGCAGCATGGGAGACGAAGAGGAGAGGAAGCATGAGAGAAAAGGGAGAACTCAGTCCAGCAGGCCCCCAAGGGATTGGAGAAGTGAGGCCTCTCTCATCCTCCCTCTGTCTGTCTGTCTCTGTCTGTGCTCTGTCTCTCTCTCTCTCTCACACAAATATGCACACACACACATATTCCAGCATCAGTTTGGACTGACCGTGGGGGTGTTCTGGGCCATCTGAAGAGATCTGTCTTCCTTACATGCCATAAATCAAGATTCATTACAGCACAGCAACCCTCTACCCCCACGGTTCGTAAACATCTTTGAGTATGAAAACCCCTTATTATGCCCAAAACTTCTGTAGACCACTCCCTCCCACTTCCATACCTGTATCTGGTAATGCTCGTATTTTTAGTATCTATTAATTAAGAAAATACATAATAACAAAGAGCTAGCCTGAACAGAGCTCCTATTTTATTCATCACTGCGACAACCATAGACATCCGCAAACTGGTGGACTCCGGAGGCCGAGACACTGTCTTCTGAGCCCAGACACCCAGCCCGCTGGGCTCAAGGATCAGCCCCGTGCAGTCCCCAGGCCTGTGGCCCATGGGTGAGCCAGGCTCTTCATGTGCCCGGCCCCCCAGAGCTCCGCCCTGACGCAGAGGCTCAGTTAGATGGAGAGGGGGCTGCTTACCGTGCGCGGGGGGCCCTCAGGCCCATGAGGAGACCCTGGCCTGGAGGCAGGCGGCTGGGCAGGGAGCCAGGAGTACAGGAGGAGGCCCCAGCGGACACCGCGGCCTTCGGGATGGGCGGGATCACGACGCCCCCCAGAGACTTGTGCATCTTCTCATCATTGCAATGCAGGTATTGTCTGGAGATCTGCACCTGGGAGTGGAGGTTGGAGGGAAAGTTCTGGAGGCTCACGTCCCTGGGCCCTTACACAGGGTGGTCCCTTTTATCAGGAGCTACTGGGGTGGCAGGCTGTGCTGGGAAGTGTCCTCTGGTTTTTCTTCTCAGCCATACCACCCTGGAACCTGCCCCCTCATCGTTTCCTTCCCACTCCAAGACAGAAGACCTGCAGCAGTGGGGGAGGGGAGAGGCTCGTCCCTACTCATTTTTGTTATTATTATTTGTTTTTCTATTCTTCTCATTTCAGAAACTTCTACAGATCAGAGCTGAAAGCAATCTTCAAAAACATCTGATCTAATACCTTCTTTTTATAGATGTGCAAACTAGGCCCAGAGAGGAGGGGGACTGGCCCAAGGTCACACAGCCAGTGAGGGGCAGAGTGCAAACTCAGATCTCCTGAGTTTTAGCCCAGTCAGCTTTCCCTTCTGTCACATTCTCTTGCCTATAATGGGGAGGGTCAGAAGCATGAGGAGTTCCGGAACATTTAGACCAGAGAAGGCCTAGGGAACCCCCAAGTGTGGGACTGGTGGTCACACAGCTGTGCTCAGCCCCTCTGGGGCAGCCTGCCAGAGCTCCCAGGCCATCTGCCAAGGTTTTGGGTGCTGTGGGAAAGATGCTCGCCTCCGTGGCCCCCTTATCCCTGAGGGCGGCCGCTCACACACCTTGGGAGAAGCTCCAGGCTCAGGAACCAGGGTAGGAAGGAATGGAAACAAAGAGGGACCCCTGGGTGGCTCCATTGGTTAAGCACCTGCCTTCAGCTCAGGTCATGCTCCCCAGGTCCTGGGTTCAAGCCCTGGGTAGGGCTCCCTGCTCAGCGGGGAGTCTGCTTCTCCCTCTTCCTCTGCCCCTCCTCCAGCTCATGCATTCACATGCATGCACTCGCTCTCTCTCTCTCTCTCTCTAATAAATAAATAAAATCTTTACAAAAAAAAAAAAAAGAGTGGAAACAAAGATAGGACAGAAAGGCACAAAACAGAACAAACCACCTTACCTCCTGGGCACCAGGTCTCAGCTCCTGGGGACCCCGACTGCTCCCAGGTGGGTCCAGGCCCTTTTCCTTGGCTCCGCCAGCCTCAGGGGTGGTGGGGATGCTCTGGATGGGAGGCATCGGCCTGGGGGCCCTCAGCAGTCTCTGAGAGGTGGCCCGGGGGATGGTGCTCCTCAGAGGAACCCCCTTGGGGCCTCCCACAGGATCCAGGGAGGCTGTGCAGGGGGGTGGGGTGAGGAATAAGTTAGTCCCAGGAGCACGGGGAGGGGGGCAATTCAGACACTGGCAACAGGGCCATAGGTTCCAGGGGAGGCTGGGACTTCGAGAGCAGAAAGAGATCCGCCAGCATCCCCCGGCCCCACCCCCACCACTAGGCTGAGCAGCAGACAGCGCCAAGGACCCGCTCCCATTCCTATAAAATTTGGCAAAAAGGGCCAATCAAAGTCATCTATTTAAAAGTCAGAGGCAGGCTGGGCAGGAAGGACACCAGTCCTAGAGTAGGAGTCAGGACAGTGGGTCCTGGCTAGAAGCTGTGGGACCTTGAGCAAGTCTTTGAATCCCCACTTGCTCTTCTGTAAAATGAATGTATTTATGTCATGGGGTTTTCCAAAGATCGGTGACTTACGTAAAATGCCAAGAAAGTACTGGGCACATGGCAGGTGCCCATAAATTATTTCTGTTCCCCCTTCCTTTCCAGCTAATGATACGGGGGTACTGCTCTTTCAGCACAGGGGACACCCTGACCTAGTCTAAAAGCAGACCACGACACATGGAGCTCTGTCTGCGTCCAACAGGCATTCGGTGCCCCCTGCCCACGCCCTCTGGAATAGCGCCATGCACCCTGCCATCCCCACAGTAAAGAGCTCAGGATTATCTTTGCAATGATTGGTGGCAGTGAAAAAAAACTTAGACTTAGGCCTTTCTGTTCCAGCTACACCTAAGTGGTCGCATCAAAACCACCAAGTCGGGATGCCTGGGTGGCTCAGTGGGTTAAAGCCTCTGCCTTCGGCTCAGGTCATGTTCCCAGGGTCCTGGGATCGAGCCCCACGTTGGGCTCTCTGCTCAGCGGGGAGCCTGCTTCCCTCCCTCTCTCTCTGCCCACCTCTCTGCCTGCTTGTGATCTCTACCTGTCAAATAAATAAATAAAATCTTAAAAAAAAAAAAAAACCACAAAGTCCCAAATAGCTTTCTGCTCCCCTGGAGAGCCTGGCTCCCCTTTGCCCTCTGGTCAGTCCTGTCGGGGTGTTGAGGGAAGGGAGGAAAGGAGGGGTCACAAGCCAGGTGGAGACAGTACCCACCTGGGGCCCCATCTGGGTAGTGGCACCAAGAGGCCAACACAGCCTCCATTCAGGGTGCAGAGGGCAGCCACAGCCCTGCCCTGGGGACCAGAGATCCCCGTCCTGCCATACTTGCTGAGGGACCCGGTAAGTCAAGATCACTTCCCATCCGCACCTTGCATAGAACAACTCCTATTCCTTTTCTCCTGCACTAGAACTTTGTACAAAGAGATGACGTGTCTAGAGAAAGACTTCGGACCTCTCAGGGAGGGAGTCCGTGAAATCCCTTTGGTCTAGCAACTCCAGAAGTTGTACCACTTAGAAATTCTAAGCAAGCTTCTCCAGCACGCTTACACCCTACCTGCTGCCTCCATACTGTCCAGCCACAGGGGGACTCCTTACAGTGGCTCCCTGTGTCATCCTGGGCACGGTCACAGCCCCAGGGAGACCTCAGCAGGGGGAGTATCTTACTCAAGGGAGAGCATGTCTCCAATGTCCCCACCCTTCCGAAGACCTCGAGCCTTCTTATTCCTGGTGTTACTCAAACATTCACTGAGCTACAGAAAGGACCCAGTTACATGATTGGTCCAGGAGAAGAGGAGAGAAAAGGAAATGAAAATTTATTAAGTTCTACCCACAATGCCAGGTGCTGAGAATTCTGTGCACAATATTTTCATCACACTCAGGTACACAGAAGTATAAGTATCCCCATTACACTGAGGGGAAACTGAGGTTGAGGGGGTAACTGACTTGCCCAAAGTCCCAGAGCTGGTCAGTATCAGAGCTAAGACTGGAACATGGCCTGTTTTCCTGGTTTATCCACTACTCAGATGAGAAAGAAATATAAAGTGCCCGCTGTTAGGGGCACCTGGGTGGCTCAGTTGTTAAGCGTCTGCCTTGGGCTCTGTCCTGGGATCAAGCCCCGCCTCCGGCTCTCTGCTTAGCAGGAAGCCTGTTTCTCCCTCTCCTACTCCCCCTGCTTGTGTTCCCTCTCTTGCTGTCTCTCTCTGTCAAATAAATAAATAAACTCTTTTTTTAAAATGCCCACTGTTCAATTCTTGGCTCATCTATTTAACAAGGATTTCAGGAGAATCTCCTTTGCCAGGCAACTCTGCCTCACACTGAAGCCTCTGCAGCCGCCCTCGTGGAGGTTCCGCCAAGTACAGAATCCCCATGAAAGACAAATAATCACACAAGCAAACACACAAATGCAAACCGTGAGAAGAGCTAAGAGAGAAAACTAGAGGGTTCAATTAGAGAGTGTCACTGGGATGGATGCCGACTGGGGGAGTCAAGGAGACCTCTCTGAGGAGGGCTTCTGAGCCAAGCAGGAAGGATGAGTGGTAGCCCCGTGAGGAAAGGAGGGAGGTGGGGGGACAGCCTGTCAGAGCCTGAGGCCAGACAGAGCCCACCTGCTCCAGGACTAGAGGGTCAGTGTGTCTGACAACAGAGAGCAGGGGAGAGAGTGAGCAGAGTGCAGGGGAGAGTGAGCAGAGCTGGAGGGAGAGGAGCAGAAAGCAGAGGAGAGGGTGTGGCACAGGCACATGGTGAAGGCAGCCGGCCTCACACACTAGGGACTCTATTCAGGAGCTTACTCTAAGCACATCCCAAAACCTCGGGGTGGTTCTAAGTATCGTTAGTGGGAGCAGGAAGGAGACTATGATCCGACTGGTGATTTAGAAGGATCCCCCTGGAGAGAAGACTAGAAGGAGAAGGAGGTCAGGGTGGGAACGGGGAGGTGAGCTGGAAGGCCACTGCAGAGCCCAGGCTGGAGGGGCATTCCCAGGAGGGCGGCTGACAGTGCCCTGGGTGGGGGCATCCTGAGCAGCTCTTGACCCTCAGAGCTGGGTAATGGGGGTCCGTGGCCTCAGGGTGTGTGGGAGGTGGGTGGGCAGGGCCCAGGGCTCACCTCGGGAGGATGCTGCCAAGCCCTCCGAGAGCCTTCTTTTCTTGAGCTTGTCCTTGATCTGGGTGGTGTCCCGAGCCACACTGTTAGCCTCAGACTCCAGAGAGGAGAAGGGTGCCAGGGGGTTGGACCCCAGAGACAGGGCCGCAAGGCCCCTGGGGTGGCCATTCCTGGCCTGCCAGCCCTTCAGGGGGGCATCCAGCTTGAGGCTGCGGGGGTCCCCTTGTCCAGGCAACAGCTGCAGTGGCTTCTCCAGCAGGACACTCGGAGTTGGCTGGAGGGAGGCTGAGGGAGACAGAGGTAAGAGTGGCTAGGCACCCAGCACCCTCGGTGGCACCAGGCTCCAGTAAACTCTCCGGTGCTGCTTCCTTAGAACAGTCGGGCCTTGCCCCACGAATCCTGGTCATTCGATGTTACCATCGATCTTGGGTCAATCCATTCATTCAACAGTCTCTGGGAAGCCTGACCTTAACAAGGTGTGTCCTGAGCTACTCAAGGGAAGAAAATGGGAGTCGATATGCAGCCCTATGACAGCACAGACATGAGCCGTAAATCCTGCGGGAAGGTCTTCCGCCCAGGGACCACCATCCAGCCACCTCCAGGGTCCCAACCAATCCATTCAATATACCTGACAAGACCAAATGCAGATTGAAAAGAGAAGTTGAGGTGACTCAATCATGCTTCCACGCAGACACCAGCTTATCCAATCGCACATTCCATAAACATTCAGAGAGCGTCACCTCTGTGCCCAGCACTGTCCAGGCAGTGGAGACCCAGAGATGGGTGAGACACAGTCTTTACCAAGAAAGGACTTTCAATCTACTACAGAAAAAGATTCATCTCTCAATGGGTTCATTACAAGGTCAACTGGGAGATATGCCCTGAGAGAGATGTCAACAAAATGTTTTGTGCACATAAAGGAGGAAGAGAAGGATCTGGAAGGCCTTCATGAAGTGGTGGTGTTTGAACTGGTCCTTGAAGGAGTCTAGACTGTGGGAGGGCCAGGGAAAACAAATACAGAGACCAGCTTTTAGAATCTCCGCCACACACACAGCGTTTTTGGAGGGCCTTGACCTAAGCCATGAGACCCACAAAGGAGGCCACAGAGTCTGGGTGGCACCAGGCCCGGCAAAAGCTGACCTGGGTGCTGGCCACAGGCCTGTAAGGGGAGTAGCCAGAAGAGGGCAAGGAGCTAGAGCAATCATATTCTCCCTCGAGAACACGGGAACCGGGGTTCTGCAGAGAAGAGGGTCTGTAGCTGGAAGTCAGAGCAGAAAGTAGAAGCTGAATGGCTGGCTTGCAATTCACCACGCCAGCAGCTGTCCCACTACAGGTGTCCCTGCCCCCACCGCCGCCCTGGCTGCTGAAGGCCCACCCAGACCCCCAAGCGAGGGACAGCAGACCGCATCTTCATGGCGGCTTTCCCTGGGTTCTGATGAGAGCGAGGGGCGTGCTGGGATCCCCACTTCCTTGTTCCTGGGGCTCTCCCTCTGTGCACCTCCATCCCCTGACGGAACTGAAAGGAACCACCTAAAACCAAAAGGGATTTCAGCAGCAGACTGCAGTAAAAATAGCGTGTGCCCTAGCTGGACCGCACAGCCAGGCTTCTAGAACAACTCACATCCTCTCTCCAGGAGGGAGCCCCAGCTCTGCTCTCTGGTCCCTGGCCCTAATTGGGCAGCTCCCGGCGGAACCCTGATTCTCTGCCCCCAGTCCCCAGGGAGGCCACCGAGGACACTGGAAGGCCATTTGGTGTGACCAAGTCAGCAGGCCAAGTCCCACACACCTCACCTTCTCCATAAGTCTGCAGCCTGGAGTCACTTCTTCCTCCTGGGACTGCGCGGGGCCCCGTACTGGTCCGAGGGACACTCCCACAGTATACGGCCACTGGAGCCAGAACCTTGGCTGGGGACAGAAGCACCGGAAGCCCACTGAGACCAGGACTAGGGAATAGGCTGCCCCAGCACTCTTCCCCTTGGGGTCTCTGTAGCCCACCCCCAAACCAGAGCCCAGCTCATGGATGGGGGGCCCACCACCCGACGGCCCAGCCAGTCAGGGCACCACAATCCCCACCAAGGCCCACCACCCCGCTCTCCTCAGCCCTCTCGGCCTGGCTTCCCACTTCTCCCCACACTCACCCGCCTTTTCCATCCGGCTTTTCTCCAGGCGCCCCCACCCCCACCTGGCCACCTCTTCTTAGCCTCCTTCATGGGCTCCCCTCCTCCACACACCCCCCCTCACCCTGCCTCTGTCCTCTGCTCATCTCACGGGCCGCTTCTCACTGCCATGTCTTTCATTGTCACCCTCATGCAGGAACCCCCTGACCTGTGGCTTTGGCCCTGACCTCGCCCCACGGCCGCAGAGCAGAGCATCCAATTACTGGCCCAAAAACCCTCTCCTGGGAGTCCTCCAGCCCCTCATCAGCGTGTCCCTCACTGAACCTTCACCTTGTCCTAAACCTGCCTGGCTCAGCACATCAATTTGATTGATCCCTACCCTGGATATTTACCAAAGGCTGCCTGTCAGAGACTCGGCCTCCCAGCCCCTGATGAGACCAGAAGGCTAGTGCGGGAGACAATGAATAACAAGCAGTGACATTGTGGGGAGCTCAGGGGGAGGGTGGCTCTGGGGAGGGGCCCTGAGCCAGGGGAAGTGGG
Organism: Enhydra lutris kenyoni; assembly: GCF_002288905.1. NCBI lineage: Eukaryota > Metazoa > Chordata > Mammalia > Carnivora > Mustelidae > Enhydra > Enhydra lutris. The sequence continues at coordinate 1,279,599 of NW_019154182.1, read as the reverse complement.
AGGGGGAGCCTCAGCGAAGCACCTGCTGCTTTGAGAAGCCTTGCCTCTCCTCTGTGCCCCCACAGCAGCCCAAGCATACCCCATCTTACCCTCCCCTCTCCTGGACTCTTCCCTTCTTGCCCTGCCCCATCCTGGCACAGGGACCTCATCCCATCCATCTTTGCAGGACCTGCACTCAGGGGGCACTTTAGTATTAGTATTATCCCCATCCAAAGCACAGCTCAGGACTATGCACAGGGACCCAACCCACCACCTGGAGAAGCCTCCACCTGGACCCAGCACGCCCACTCCCAGGGTAGAAGGTCCCCAGACAGGAGGCAAACAGGAGTCTGTTCCCTTCCTGTTTCTATCAGCTGTGTGACCCTGAGGAAGTAAGTTAGCCTCTCTGAGTCTCGGTTCCCAGGTCAGTAAAACAAAGGAATTGGACAGGATTAGGGGTTCATACGGTCATACCTTCATCCTATTTCTAGACTTTTAGGTTTTTCTTAAGCTTTCAGTACTTCCCACTTCCCTGTAAGAAACTAATGCCCGGCAGGAACCTGATGTGGCATTAAATTACACAACTGTCCTCACAATAATATGGCAAAGCCCCAGGTGCTCTGTCCCTAGGTGATGACCCGTGTCTGGATCTACTCTGGTCCCAGGGCCCCGGCTCCAGCCCCGCCAGGGAAAAGCAGGTCTCCACCTCACCAGCACCCCCTCCATCTGTGGTGGGGCCTGTGGATCCCCTCACTTGCCAGAGGAAACTGAAGTTCACACAGTTGGTCCTAGAGCAGAGCATCAGGCCTGGAACTCCATCTCCTGACCCTGAGCTAGCCACACTGTTCCCCTTCTCCTGCCCGATCCACTGAGGAGACAGAGACACCCAGCTGTCCCTGAGGGCCCAGCCCTATGTCCTCTGACTACAAAACAGGCCAGCTCCTCGGCCGGCCCACCAGCAGAGAGAGAGTGGAGGCAATGCTCCACCGAGTTTCTAGAATACTCTGAGCCTTTCCCTGGGCCCGGGAGCCCCCAGACAAGAAGCTGAGCATGGAGGGCCAGCGTCAGCCAGCAGAGATTTGGGCCAGGGCAGAAAGGCCTTGTCACCTGCCTGGCTCCATCTCCCAGGATGAGGGCAGCCCCTTACCTGGGGGGACAGCATCACGGGTGCTCATGCCCTGGGTGGGAAAGGAGCCTGAGAGGTTGTCCAGAGGCAGCAGCTACTTCCTGGGCCGTAAGCACAGTCGTTGGGGATCCAGAAGGTGGCAGCCCGTATCATCCGCGGTCCTACGGTGGGGAGCGGCAGAGGGATGTCAGTACAAGTAAATGGCTTTGCAGGAAGCCCATCAGGAGCCCAGGTATTCTTGGAGTGAGGAAATCTGCTGCTGGACCAAAGGACATCTCTTTTCTGACATTCTGCCTCTCTGAGACACTTGAAACCTTCCGGGTGTCAAGCCTGCGCCACAGTGGGCAGAGAAATTTGTGAAGACCATCACCGAACCCACGAAACTGGCTTCACTTGGACACCTTAGGGTCTCTGGGGAAGGTGGAATTTATCAAGGCGGAGTCTGACGCCTTCTTTCCCCATGAGTTTCTATTTTCTTCAAAACCCCATTTTCTCTGCCCACTGGCCCAGAAGCTCTTGAACAATGTCAAGCTTTGTGACTCCGCTTCTCATTCGGGTAGGTGGCAGGGTCTGCCCAGAAACCAGCTCTCCAGTTTCCTCTCAGGATGTGCCAGGCTCTATCCACACACAGTGCGTGGCCTGCACTCCCCCCATCAAAGAGTCATTTCATTGTCCTGTGGCGAACTGCGGGACCATGTCAAGCCTCGTCCTGGTCTCCCTTAAACCTCTAGGCTCAGTCATCAGCTCTTGCTCAGGACCTAACTTCTCTTTCCATGTGACAAAGGTCTCACCCAGACTCTGCGACCTCACACAGTTTTAGAGTCTTTGCCAGGATAAAGGTGAACCATTTTCACCCTGACAGTGAGGTGGATGGCCAGAGCCCATCGGTGACAAAATCAGGGATAAAGGCCACATCTCCCAACCTCTACTCTGGCGTAGCTCCCTCAAGATATCATCTGGGGACAGGGCAAGACGAAGTGCCAACTTCCTTGTGCTGAGCACCAAATCCCAACTCAGAAACTGAGAAAACCTGCCTTCCGTTTGGAAGGCAGCCTGCCACCGTCCCCACCCTGGCCCCAGAAGGCAGAGCAGCTCCTAGCAACACTCCTGGCCCCAACAGAGGTTCCCGCCCAGCCTCCACCCGGTCTCTCTGCTTACATCCTCAAGCACTCGGGTTCTCTGTCCAAAGAGAATTTTCCTCACAACTCCCTGTGTGCTGACTACTAGGATAAGTATTTGGCCACAGGGGAATGTCGGTGAGACACAGCACTTCTCCTGAGCAAGGTGGCAGAATATGACTCCACAGGTCTTAACATCCCATCCTGAGCTCCAGTGAGCCGGCAAAGAGACTCAAGAGATTGGCAAGGCTGCTGCTTCCGGCAAAGCCTAGCACGAATGTTCCAGGTGGGGACAGGCCACCCACAGCTGACTTAAGGCAAACAAACTGGAGTCTAGGCTTTGTAGACAGTGAGAGCTGTAGGCTCTACGGACTCTTGCTACCACAGCTAACCAGAGCATCGATTTTCTATGCGAATTATAGGCAGAGAAGGGATGGTTAGCCACAGCCCTTCTTGAGAACCCTTCTTGAGAATCGTTCTCGACTGTGGCTGCGGATCAGAACCATCTGGGAACTGATAAAAATGACAGATTGCAAGGCCCCACCTCCGGCCCCTACTGAATTAGAGTCTTCTAGGAAGCAGGCCATGGGGATCTTTTTGGTTTCTTTTTCTTAACTCCTGTGTGATTTCAGTGTTCAAAAAGGACTGAGAACCAATGGGTTACAGTTCAGGTTCACTTTCTAATGAGATCTCAGCCTTGCTTCTCACCTTTCACTGTCAAAGTAGTTATTGCTGCCTCAGTTTCCCCAAAGTGATTGCTCTTTAGGAGGCTAAAGAGTAGATTTGGAGATGCCTGAGAGTACAGATGACATAAGTCTCAGTGGCCAGCTCTACCGGAAAGGGCCTTCTGAATAAGACAGCCCCCTCCCCATTTGCCACAAGCGCTTCAGCAGGTCAAATGGCAGAATGGCCACTGGTCAAGACAGCCGATGTGACTCCATGCCCTGGGGACACCCATTGTACAGAAAAGAGACCCTCATCCACGTCACAGCTTGCCAGGGCAACCCAGCAGGCAGACCCCCCTCTTGGGCCTACTCCTGACTGTGTCAACACTTCTGAGCCCTTAGGCCCTCAGGGTCTGTGTGCAGGAGTTCCTGGGAAGCTGCCCCAGGGGAGGCGGCCACAGCTGCATATGGACCAACAACCACGTCTTATATTGTATGTGAGAACCATGGGCAGCACCTCCCCAGGGAGATCCCGGGGGCCCATGACCTGGTAGGAGCTTAAAAATCCATGTACAAACTCTAAAAATCAAGATCAGAAATTCCAGCCCCAATGCAGATAGAACTTTGAGGTTTAGCATCAATCGGACTTAGCACCCGATGTCCAAGACACAATCCATTGAGCCCCCATTTGCACCTGGCCCTCTTCTGTTCTGGGCATGGAGGTGTGACTGTCCCCTATTGGAACAGCCTACCCCTGACCGAAAGGGCTGGGGACCAGGATTGTGTCCTCTTTCCCTGAGGCACTGCCCAAGGTAGCTGGCTCCCCCACCCTTGGCCTTGGTTTTCCAGCTTTGGGAGTGGAGTGGCCCAAGCTAACTGACCGCTGTCCACCCACCCCTTTCACTAAAGCTACGGCTACAGAGGCTCCATGGTGACTGGCACCACAGGAATGGGAAAGGTGATGGAAGGGACTCAGGTTTCAAGTGGAAAGGACACAAAGCTAGAACTGGCCCCATAAAGGACGTCAGCCCCAGGGACAAGATCCCAGTCACCCTGTACCTGTAGAGAGGCCTTGGAGGGGACAGGCCCCTGATCCCAAGATGCAGCCTCACCTGCCCCCCTCCAAGGGGCTGCCACATGTGTAGCTCCCCTTGTGTGACCATGACACTACCCATTCCTCCTTTTAGAGGCCTCTGAGGACATGGGTTCCAAGAAGTCAGAGTTCACGCCTCCTCAGACCTGCTGAGTGGGAACAGAGGTGCGATGTCAAGGTGGGTAGAGAAGGGGACTAGGGCAAAGATGGTAGAGTGGAGAAACCTAGGTTTTGAACCCCAAAATGTCCCCGACTGAAACATTCTCTGAAGAGAGGTTTTGGATAGGCACCGCTCCCACTTGCCCCTCTCATATTAACTTTAATTCCTCTGAGCTTTGGTTTCTTCATCTGAAAAAAAAAAGAAAAAAAAAAAAACAATTCTACCAAAAAGGGTTTGGTCAAGATGAAGTGAAGTCATGTGCAAAAATTTCAGCACCTTTGCTGGTAGACAGTCAATAAATCAGGTAAGAACTCTTCCTCTCCCGGTGCCCACCCAAGCGCCATCTTTAAAGTTCTGATGGGCCAGAGCCCTCCGTCCCTACGAGACAGACCCGGGTGACACGGGTGCCCCTCACATGGGAGAGACAGACGTGTCTGCAGAGTGAGAGGCCCAAACGGGCGGGGCGGGCCCTCCTGCAGTTCTCACCTGGGATGCTGTGCTGTGAAGCGAACGCCAGGCTGAGCGCCGACGGCCCCGGGCGGAGATGGACACACGCGGGACCCGCAGTGCTGTCTGACTAGGCGCCTGGAGACGCTCCACAGGAGAGCGGCATCCTCGGGGGGCCCGGAGGGAAGCCGGGTCTGGATGGGGAAGGAAACGGGAAAGGCCTCGCAGGCTGAGGAAACAGGGTGCGTAGAGACGCGGAAGAACAAACAGGCTGTGAGGTTGGCGTTTGGCCGGAGGCCCCGAGGCTGAGACGGCGGAGAGCCGGTGTGGGGAGGGAAGGGAACTCTAAAGACTTTTTGAGGAAAGAAATAACATTTTCTGACCCCTGGGGTTGGTAGCCCTAGGAGCTGTCTCCACCCAAACCAGGAGACTGATCCCCACAGCCACCAGACGCCCCCAGAAGAGGCACCCAGGCCCCCCACTCAGGCTCCTGGCTGCGTAGGTGACTGACACGCAGGCCGGTTGGCCTGACGACTGCTCAAGGAAACTTGCCCCGCCCACCATAAGCCCCCCTTTGGGGTGCGGGGCCTTCACCCCCTCCGGAGCCACACCCACTGCTGCCGATGCCACCTCCCCGCCGTAATGGGGTCAGGTGGAGTCAATGTCCCTGGAACCGTCTGGGCTCCAGACAGCAAGACGTGCATCTGCCAGCAGGCCCCTGGGACGGTAAACAAACCCAGAGTACCAAACATGGGGCCCCGCACCTAGTAGGAGCTCCATGGAAGCTGCATGAATGTAAAAAACAAAATCGTAGCCCGTCTTAGAGCCTTGTTGAGAAGAAACAAGGCAATGAGACTAACATTTCTTAGTTTCATGCCATTTAGCTTTTGAAATAGAGCAACAAGGCACATGTTATTGTCCTCCTGTTGTGCCTAAGAAGACTGAGGCTCAGAGAGGCTAGGTAGCTGGACCGAGGCCGCAGAGCAGGCCAGCGGAGGCTTCCGGTCTGGCGTTCCCTGATGCTGCTGGAAGCAGAAGAATGCGGTACTACATAGCCAGCAACAGCCCCGCGTTCAAGTCCCTCATTTACCAGCTGGGAGACTTCCCATGCGGTGAGATACTAAACCTCTCTGAGCTTCCGTTTAACTGCAAAAGGGAAAGAAGAATGTCTTTCTCACGAGGTTACTGAGCATATTCAATAAAATATGAAAAGCATCTCAAATCGTCTGGCCCCTAAGCAAGAATTCAACAAACGGGAGCTATTAACGTTATTCTTTAATAATGATCTTAGCGTGTGTGTCAAGATGGGCTTTTGAGAGATTTTGGGGCAAGAAGTTCTAGAGGCCTGACCAAGGCTGGGTGGCAAAAGGAGGTGCCCCCTGGCCGATGACCTTCAATGCGGAAGTTTCCAGGGTGAGCAGGAGGCAGCAGACAAGCTGGGGCAGGACCCTTAGAAGAGCAGCTCAAGTATCACCTTGCTGGGAAATGCTCCAAGTGATCCCTTCTTACCAGAACTGGCAGAGTCTGTTAAGAAGGCAGTTAGTGCTTGCATCTTAATGACTTTCCGGGACAGGGTGGATCTCATGGTCAAGAGCCCAAAGCGGAACTTCTCAACCCTTTTCATTTCCAACACAGCTGAGGAAGGTTTCCATTTGCAATAGTTCAGTGTGGGTGTTGGTTGAGGAGAGCAGGTATAGAGAGAGGAAGGAGAGAGTTGCCTATATGTCTAGGGCTGTGACATTCAAAACAGCCCCCCTACCTCCCGGGAATTCTGATATGAGACATGGGAAGGCCTATGGTTGAGAAAAAGTCTTATTTAAGCTTTGTTTGGAAAACGATGACCGTAAGTGACCAGCACAGCCGCCCTGTGTGATTGCTTAGGTTGGGCACTGCACAAGGCCTTGCAATTAAGGAGACAACATTCACACTGCAGGCACTACAGATTTGCATTTTTATTGCCCTTCTCTGATGAACAGAAGTAAAGTGCCTTGATAAAAAGGTGTCTTTTTCTAACTCACACAAAGGCACTGGATGAGCAGTGATGGCCCTAGTGAAAAGGGTATGTGACATACCCATAAATTTCCAAAATTCAAAATCCTCTGAGCCTGCCCTACTTTTGTGTATCATCTTGGTGCAAATATAAATTAGAAGTCAGCATATGTGCTAGTAACTCAACAAAGCTTCACATGGTGGGGACAAGAGACACCTTCATCTGCTCCCTCTGTCACTGAATTTTCAGCTGTAAGAGACCCCGAAGGTCAGCTAGTCTCCTGGTTGGTAACTGAGGGGTTAATGTGGAGCCTGGAGAGGATACAGGACATACCCAGGGCCTTCAAGAGCCAAAGGGTACTGTGGGGACAGGGTCCTCAGCTCCCTCCTTCCCCCTCCCATTAAGGTTTCCCCCAAATGGTCACCTCAGCACTGGGCGGGGCAGTGCCTCAGACTGCCAGGTCTGGTCAGAGCCATGACAACGCATTTCTGAGGACATCATTTCTTGGTGGGGCTGGGTGCCATTGTGTCAATCCTGCCTGAAATCACACAGCACTGGCTGGCACTTGGAAGCCTTCTGCCCATCCCCCCGACATTTTCACCATCAAGGGCTGACTTGTCTAAGATCTTGAGCCTAGTCCTGGAGTCTGACACAGAGAGGCCTGGTCCACTGCCCCACGAAGGCTTTCTGCATGGCTTCCCCGCTCGGGGACCCTCACCCAAGTTGCTGGAGCTCCGGTCATCAAACTGCACTCTGGGAGCAATTTACAGGTGCGACAGGACCAGAGGGGCTGAAAAGAAAGAAACAGCCCTTCCAATCAACATCTCAGGAAACTTGTGGTGGCTGTCCCTGGCATCTAAATGCCTGTCCCGTTCCAGGAAATGGCTCTTGACACAGGTCTCCCTGTAAGAAGCTCAGCAGACTTCAGACCACTAGCTCTGTCCTTTTCCAATGGCCCCAGGAGAAAACTGACTCTGCTTGACCAAAAGCTAGAATCTTCCATAGGCCTCTCCAGGACATATGCCAGGTTTTGCCCAGAAAATGGAAAGGGCTTCTGTGGAGGGTCATTTCTTCTGTCCTTATTTTATTGAAAGGAAAGCCAAGACCCAGGAGGGGATGCAAGGAGAGCCCAAATCCAGAGGTTTTAACGCATAGAAACATGGGAAGCTCAGACCTCCGGAGAGCTGCTCTGGAGCCCAGGACTGCTGCTCCAAGATCGATGGCAGAGGAATCATGTGTATGAGTGACTGTCCCCTAAGAAAGAGAATGGGGCCTAGGGACAGAGGAGCCTGGAGGGCAGAGAGGAACATGGAGGTTGGGAAACAGCATGATGAGGGGGCTGAGCCAGGAAACCAGGGGAAAGGGGCCTCCCCAAGGAGGAAAGCCAGGAGGAAGAAAGGCAACACAGGCCCTGACCCCGTGCTGATCAGAGAAATGCTAATTAGACCACTGTCACCAGTCTGTGAAGACTGCCAAAAATGAAGACTCTGGACAATACCAAGTGTCAGAGAGACGCGATGCAGGGTTGGTGAGGGGGACGTGGGCACGGCCACAGGGGAGAGTGGTCTGGCTCATCTACTGAAGTTAAAGATATGCAAGCCCTATGCCCAGCAAGACCACCTCTAGGGGTCTACCTTCGAGAAAACTTCGCATGTTGTGAACCAAGACAGAAGTACTAGAGCGTTCATAGCAGCCCTGTTGGCAATGGCCCAAATCTGGAAATAACCCGAACACCCAACAGGAAACTGGAGAAAAAGTTACAGGTATTCATGCCACGGACTATTCCATGGCAATGAAAATGAGCAAAGCTACTCAACACCACTCTGCTCAACACCACGTGCAATGTTTACTGACAGACGCTAGGCACGGAAGAGACCAGAGGCTGCCGTTCTGTTTGTGTGCATTTCAAAGACGAAATTCAACAGCTTAGACATACACACAAAGATGGTAAGACTTTATGGAAAAGCCAGGGGAAATGAGGAGTGTGGTCAACCCTGGGGGGCAAGGAGGCGGCTGTGATAGGAAGGGGCCTGTGGGGGAGGTATTGGGGGCTGCCCTAGAGACCGTCTCTTTCCTGCCCTGGACAGTGGTGGCTACACATTAATTCTACTTTAAATGGTTGGTGAGTCTTATACATTTTTCTGTCGGCAAGAGGTTGAATATAAAACAAGCAATAAACTTCTCATCATGCCGGTGAGCAGAGTCAGGTGCCTGTGAGGTGGCATTGGGGCAACAGGTGACCTTGGGTGACCTTGACGCTCCTGAGCTCAGCCTGATACCTCCCCATCACTTGCTTCCATGACCTTCCCCCTCCTTCTTATCGGCCAGGCCAAGGCTGCAGGGCTGAGCTGGCCCACCTGCGGTTGGAAAGGACCTGTCCGCTTACACCCCTGCATGGCCCGTCTCAGTGGGGCTGGGCACCACTGTGCTCCATGACCCTCTGCAGCCATGGACAAACCCCCACCCCCCACCCCCAGCACAGGCCCTACAGTCCCTTCTGGGGCTCTGGGGGGAACACCAGCCCTTCAAGGTCCCCAGCCAAAGTAAGCCCTTGTCCTGGAGAAGTGGTTCACAAAACCTCTTGTTTTGGGAGCCCCAGATCTGCTCTGGAAAGGAACACGATCATCTCTGCTGTAATAATAATGGCACCACGAAAAGTAACTTCCGTTGAGCACGGGGCCCAACACACTCCTCTCTCTCCTTACCATCTCCACCTTTCACGAGCAGCCCCAAGGGAAATGTCACTTAACCCCCGCTTTACAGACAAGGAAACTGAGGCTCAGAAGGAAAAGGGCCTAAGTCCGCACACCCAGAGAGAGGTGGAGCCCGAATTCAAACCCGGACCCCGGAGAGCCGGTAGTGGGAGCAGCTAGGCCTCGCGGCAGGCAGAGCTGGCTTGGAATCCTGCTTCTTCCAGCCGGTCCGAGGCCTGCACCCCAGCGCCCCTAACACAGAGCCTTCCTTATCCCTCTGGCACCATCACCCTCAGCACCCCAGGTAGTGGAGCATACCCCCAAATAGGGAGCTCTGCTGGAGGCCATGGCCAGGAGGAGAGGGAAGCCCCCTTACATAGCTCATAGGCTCAGAGAGCAACAGGCTCCCGAGAGAGGAAGGGACGGCTCCACAGTCCCACGGCCTCCTCCCTCAGAGCCCTGTGTCCTTGCTCCAGATCTTGCTCCTCAGCTCTTCCACACCCCTCCAAGGGCTCCAGGCAGCCTGAGCCTCCTCCTGCTCCCTTCCCCCCTGCATACCCACCTTACCTCTCCGTCCAGAGGCCAACCCTGTCACTGGAGGAAGCCAGGCACTGGTGTCTCTCCACAGAGAATGCGGCCCATGGGCCCGGAGGGGCAAGGACGAGGTGGCCCCAGGCCTGGCCGGCCCCAGGCTGCTGAACAGGCCCCTGGCCCAGCTTCGAGTGTGCTGCCGGCCTCTGCCAGGCTCTCCCTGGATAAACAAGGCTGCATAGCAACCGCTGCTCCGAAGGAGCCCGTAGCTCCTGCATGAGGGAGAGAGGGAGCCAGGAGACATTTCCCCTTGGCCTTGTTTCCTCTGGGGCCCTGCCGGGCATGGGGCACTCCCAAGGAGCCAACCTGTCCTGTGGGGCTGCTGGTGAGAGACAGCTGGGCCTCGCTGCACAGTGACCACAGAGCAAGGGAGTGGATGGCAGGCTCGGGGCAGGGATGTCGTTGGCAGTGAACCCCTGGTTTTGCAGCAGGAGGCTGTGGGCCCAATTCTGGTTCAGCTCCCAAGCTGTTTCTAGATGCAGATGGGGCAGGGAGGGTGAGCACCCGGGGCCTTGGCAACAGGCAGAACTGACTTTAAATCCTGATCCAGTTTCTTCCAGCTGTGACGTCTGGCCGTCCTTAACTTTTCTCAACTTCTGTTTCCTCACCTATAAAATGGGGATAACAATACTGACTTGAGAGGGTAGCTGTGGGGATTAAATAGGGCAGGTAACAGGCTTGTGATGATGTCCAGCCTGTCATCAGGCTGCACATCTCTGTTAGCGCCCGTCCCCAGCAGAAACACAGGCATAGCAAGAAGCCTGTGGCCTCGTCCTCAGCCAGATTTCGCTATCCCAGCTTTTAGAAAATGTGAATACTAGTAGCCCATATGTGCTTCCTCACGGAGCCCAGGCCCCTGGCAGAAGCACCAGGCTGATGTTGTGACAACTGCTCCCTCACGCCAAACCGTTCTAACTCTCACTATCCAAGGGCCACAAGGTGGGGGCAATGGGAGCCAGGGGCCTCGTTAATTTTACGCAGCCTTGCGAAGAACTGCTCACCCAAAGACGCTATGAAGTTTTCTAGGCAGATCCCCAAGACGTTTACAAGGGAACAGGCAGACAGACATAACACAGAGCGGGGAAAGCTGGCAGGAGGCTGGTCGCACATCCAGGAGGCCTGGCCGACTGAATCATATGTGCCCAGGGCTCACTGACTGAACCCTCTCCTGGCCCTGCCAGCACCTTCCTGGGTTCTCGCCTCTTCTCTGAGACACTAAGAGCAGGCCCGTGGAGCCTCCCCAGAGGCCGTGGAAGGAACAGCAACCACGCTCCACGAGGGGACCAGGAGGGCCAGCCCATAAGCACGGACAAGATCCCACAAGGCAGGCACTGGCCCCGGGGCCAGAATGCCACAGGCCTGCTGGGCCCACGGGGAGGCTGCTGCCCTCCATCTCTCCTCAGTGGGCAAGATAGCAAGGTGAGCTGAGCTCCTGAGCTCCCTTTAGCAGAAGCCCCAGGAAGGAGGCATTTCCTCCAAACCAGGACCAGCTAAGAGCAGGAAGAAGCTTCCATGTGTCTTGCGCTGGACTCCCCCCATCAAGGTGGGCACGAGGAAACCTGAGGTTACAGATGGGATAATGGAGGCCCAACAAGGCGAGCCCCTGGCCAAGTTTCATAGCTTATCAGTGAGAATGATCAGAGGCAACGCCAGACAGTGTGGGGACAGGATGAGGCCAGCCTTCATGTCCCTGAGCTCTGCTGGGAGAGGGCATGTGTGCACCTCCCCCCAACCCCATCCTTACATCACAGCCCGAGTCAGAGCTTTGAAAATACAGATCCAATGATCACTCCCCAGCCGGACACCCCACATGGCTCCCAGTGTCCTTGGGTAAAGGCTACACTGGACACCACATCTGACAAGTCCCTCCAACACAGCCGGCGGCCTGTCCTCCTTCAGCCCCGTCTCTCCCTGTGCCTCCTGCTCTCTGCCTAACCCTGCTGGCCTGCTCTCCAGGGGACTTCATGCGTCACATTCTCTGCCAGATGCTGGAAACGTGGAAAGGTGACGGTTTGCCCTTAGGAGCTGAGTAATGGAGAGACACCCCCCCAAAACTCCCTGTGCATTACTGTGTTACCTACAATAAGGCAGGGACCCTTCTTACAACCCCGGAGAAGCATGGCTTGGGGACAGACGGGATCTGATCCCAGCCACAGCCTGACCTCCGGCAAGACACAAGCTGTTGGAGCCCCGTTTCCCCCGCGTGCCAAGCAGGGAACAACACGAAGCCCTCCCCACCCCACCCCACCCCACCCCACCCCCGGGTGTTTGACCCTCAGAAGGCACTCTGCCAGGCCGGTGCGGAGCAGGCACTCACTCAGTGAGTCACCTGCTCCCCCAGGTCAGGGACCACGTGACCATAGTGAGCCTGGGGCCAGGAGGTGGTGTGAGCCTGAAGCCTGAAAGCTAAGGAGCCGGCCGGGTGCAGGCAGGAGTGGAGGCCTCCCAAGCTGGAACTGCTGAGCCCCAGCCCAGGGGCCCGGGAGCCGGGGAGTTTCCTGTATGGGAGAGTGGGGGGTCCTGAAGGGGCAGGCTGCCCTCTGGAAGCTTTCTGGTCCCTCACCTGAAGAGATCCCAGGAGGGAGGGACTTGAATCTCCTGCCTCACCAGTTCTCTGTGATTTCTGTTGTCATCCTAACAGATCGCATTTTGTCTTCTTTCTTAGAGAAGCCTCCACATTGTTTAAGCTTCAGGCCCTGTAAAGCCCGGATCAAGCCCTGAGGGAAGGGTGCCCAGGGCACAGGCAGAGGAACTCCAGGGGATGGGACCCCGCGGGGCACAGGAGAAGGCTGTGAGGGAGGAAAAGACCTGGTCTCAACGTCATCCAAGCCACCGGGAAGACCCCAAACACAGGGCTCTCAGGCCCCCGGGTGTCTGCCTAATAGCTCCCCCTGCAGAGCACCACACACAAGCGTGCACCCACATGCCCACACCTGCACACACACACACTCACACATGTGTGCGTGTACACATGCATGAACCCACACACGCATACACACGTACATGTACACATACACTCACACACATGCTATACACGTGTGTAACCACAGCCATACGTGTACACACATGCACATGTGCATATACACACACGCACACCCACAAACACACACCCATGCTTGTGTGCCTGGTAAATCCCTACACATCTTTCAAGACACGATTCCGTTATGGGTTCAATTGCGTTTCCTAAAAATTCATACGTTGAAGTTTCAGGCGCCCATAACCCAGAATGGGACCTTGTTTGGACATAAGGTCTTGCAGCCGTAGCTGGCTCCGTCAAGAAGAGGTCCTACTGGAGTCGGGGGGGCCCTAAACAACATGCCTGGGGCCTTTACCAAAAGGGGAATTTTTTTTAAAATTTAAATTCAATTAATTAACATAAAGTATATTAGTTTCAGAGGTAGAGGTCAGTGATTCATCAGTCTTATGTAACACCCAGTTCTCATTACCACATGCCTTCCTCAATGCCCATCACCTAGTTACCACATCCCTCCATCTCCCTCCCCTCCAGCAACCCTCAGTTTGTTTCCTATGATTGAGAGTCTCCTATGGTTTGTCTCTCTCTCTCTGGTTTCATCTAAAAAGGGGAAATTTGAACACGTGAGTGCATGCACACTCACACACGCACACATACACACACACACACACACACACACACACACATACACGGAGAAAGCTACAGGAAGATTGGAGTTATGCTGCCACAGCCAAGCGACTTACCAGAGGCTGGGAGCAAGGCCGGGAACATCTTTCCCTGGCACCTTCAGAGGGAGCACGGCCCAGCCCTCAGGGCTGACTTTGGCCTTGTGGGCTTCAGCCCTATAAGCCCACGCATTTCTGCTGTGCTAACCCACCCAGTGTGTGGTAGGTTTTACAGCGGGCCCAGGAAACTGGTAGAGAGCTCAAGCATCCTTTCCTGGAGAAGCTCCCTGCTCCTTCCAGAAAGAATCTGAGTGCAGGCTCTCTCCCACTCCCCCCACAACCCGTCCTCTCTCCTTCCCCTTCACTCTGCTCTGTGCCCATCTTTCAGGTCCTCTGCCTTCTGGCTCCCTTGGGCTTGGCCAGTGGAAGACAGAGGAGAGAGGCCAGGGTTCCATTCCCCCAGCTTCCCCCGTACCGTCCTGCTGGGCTGGCTGCCCCCCCCCACCTGAAGGTCACAGCTCTTCACACAAAGGTCAGGGCTCCTGACAGGCAGCCCTCTGTGTTTCTGAGGTCCTATAACTACTCCCTTCAAGCCTAAAGAGGATGAGGGTGCCCAGCATGACCAGCCGGCCTGAGGAGGTGATTTCTCACATCCTGCCCATAATCTGTATAAACCCCTCCCACAAAACTTGCCTCCAATCATCCAATTTGAGTATGAGGCTCTCTCTGCCAGTCCCTAAGTTCCCCATCATCCCACTAATTCTCAGGCAAGCTTGATGACTCTGTCTGTGTCCTCCCCCCGTTCTGTGAACTCCCTGAGCACAAGGACCACGAGTGAGGATTTCTATACACCCAACACGGCCCAAGGCTCAGCCCACCCCAGAAGGCACTGAGTAAATACTTGAAACAATGACTTCAGCGGACTGACCGTGCAGAATCACAGGCCGGGAGAAGGGCTCTTGTGCGCACCATGGAAGTAGTCCTCATCACATCCACGGACGACAGCCCTTGTCCATCCAGCAAGCGGCTCAAGATCTCAAAAACTGATACCCGGAAACTTGCAACACATGATTCAGTAAAAGGATGATGATTACATTTTGACCCTATTCCCTCAATGGAAATGTCCCCGAGGGTCCTCTTGGCCCTTAGTGACCTGTAAAATGAACCAAACTGCTCTATTTCCAGTAATGTGAAGGACTGGGTATCCTGAACGCACTTCTCATTGCAAAATATCCAGATGTCTGATTAAAATATGCAAATAAACGTCTAAGTACATAACTGAGAAAAAAAGCCTTTCTCAAATCTCTTCCTCCCCCTGTATGTACATATTGCCCCTGGCCAAATCCCACTTTCCTTCGGGGAGCCCTCCTTGACTCCCCAGGACCTCCTCTGCTTCCCTAGCCCAGCACGTCCCCATCAAAACTCCATTCAGCACACGGAGCTGCGACGGTCCGCCTGGCCCACCCCTGCCCCAGCCAGCCACACACACACACTAGTCCGTGAGCTCCCGAGATCCTAGCACCAGAGTGCACGGTAGACACTCAGTTTGTGTGGAGGGAGTACCACGAGCCCTGATGACATGACGACAGGGGACCATTAGTGGTAAAGAGCTCCCATTCCCTGCAACATTCACTGCTTTTCCCAGGAGTGGACATTGGAAATAGTATCTCCAAGCCACAGACCAGAGTCTGAGCACCACACATTGTATGGAAGATGGGAAGGGGGTTCTGGGGTGACCTCTTGGCAGTATTGCCCCATTAAAAACCAGCACTGTCCTAGCCACAAAGAGAAGTTAGCTTACATGCAGCAGGTGGGGCAAGGCCCTCCTAATGGAAATGCCAGGGAGGCAAATGTCCAGGCTGGGCCTTGGGTTCCCAACTCTCAGGATAAAGCAAGTCCAGGTTACTGATGATTAGCATATGACCAGATGAAGGGTTCAAGATAAGGAAACAAGTGGATTGGTCCCAGTCCTGACTCTGTCATCAACTTTATTGTGTGGCTTCTGGTGAGTCACCATCCTTCCTGGGCTTCTAAACTGTCATTTGTGAAACAAGGGGGTCAGGCACTGAGTGACATCCAGGTCCCTTCACACTGGGATTTTTGTGTATCCTGGGTCCTTCCCCAGGCTGAGGAGAAGAACTGGAAGTCCCTGCCTTGCACACGACACACCCACCCACACGAGGAAGTAGAACAATGGAGGCAAGCTGGTGCTGTTTCTAGACTGACACTTGGGCTGACTCATCCTCCCAAAATATCAGTCCTGTTCCTTCTTACCCCAGTCCGCCCCTCAGGGCCCAGCCCATGAGCACCTGGGAGGTACTGACGGCAGTGCAGGCTGGGCGCAGCTGCTCAGATACCACCAAGGGCTCAGAATGGGCCCCCCTCAATCCATATCTCCCTGTGAGCAGGCTCATCCCCTGGGAAACTCCAACATCATATAGGCGACCTGAGTCACAGGGTCCAAGAGAGGACCAAGCCAAGCCCTTCATGTTACAGATGAGGGAAACTGAGGCCCAGAGGGTCTCAAAGGAAATCAGTGGTAGTGACAAGGCAAGACTGAAGCTTTCTAATTATGCTGCTTCTTGTCCAGCTGCCCCTCAGGGACTTCTCCCAAGAAAAGCCAGCCCCTTACCCCACATGGGATGTACCCCTCCTTCCTTACTCCCACAGAAAACTGTTAGAGAAGAGGGGCGCCTGGGTGGCTCAGTGGGTTAAAGCCTCTGCCTTTGGCTCGGGTCATGATCTCAGGGTCCTGGGATCGAGCCCCGCATTGGGCTCTCTGCTCGCCAGGGAGCCTGCTTCCCCATCTCTCTCTCTCTGCCTGCCTCTCTGCCTACTTGTGATCTCTGGCTGTCAAATAAATAAATAAAAATATTTAAAAAAAAAAAAAAAAGACTGTTAGAGAAGAGAAGCTCACTGCCCCACAGCCACAGAAAGCACATGAGAGAGGAAAGCTGTTCCTTCAATAATGGATGGGAAGGAAGGGAGGGAGGAAAACCATTATGTGAATAAATTAAATAAATAAACGAAATGAAAGAAGGAATGTAAAGAAAAAGAGATAAGGGGTAAAAGGAATCAGTAAGTGAATGAATAATTCTGGACATTATTTGAATTCATGTTTCCCAAACTTCCTTTACTGGGTGCTAATAGAGAAAAATGACTTGATACATTTTTATGAGAACATACAAAGAAATCAGAAAACTCCTAAAATGCCCCCATGTTTCCAGTTTGTGAAAACTCATCACATGATATGTGTACATTTCTATATGTTTGTTTGGTTTTTTAAGGCTCTACCCAGCAGGGTCCAGTGGGGAATGGAACTTCCAGGGCAATGAAGCAAGGCATGGCAGTGTGGGGCAGGGCCCTACTTTTGCTTGGATGCTGCCAGCAGGGTTCAGTAGGAAAAATCCATTCCCACCTAGATCTGTGGGCTACCTAGACAGCATAATGGCCTGAAAAAAAGGAGACTAGGTAGGATATAGAGTCTCACCTCTAACACCCAAATATCTAAGATACAACTGAAAATTACTGATTATACCAAGAAGAAGGAAAATATCAACTTAACTGAGAGAAGACAATCAGGGATGCAACACCCAAACGATACGGATGTTAGATTACCTAACAAGGATTTGAGAGCAACCATAATAAAATGCTTTGATGAACATGCTTGAAACACATAAAAAAGTAGAAAGTCTCAGCAATGTAATAGACAATAAAAAGAAGAATCAACTGGAAATTTTAGAACTGAAAAATACAACTGAAATCACTCAATGTGAATATGACTATGATGGAGGGCAGAATCAGTAAACTTGAAGAGAGAACAATAGAAACTACCCAATGCATATGACAGAGAGAAAACAGACTGAAAAGAAAGGAACAGAAGCTTGGAGATGTGCGGCCCTATAACCAGAGCTCTAACACTTGTACTATTGGAGTGGAGAGGAGAAAGAGGGTGGGGCTAGAAAAGTATTCAAAGAAATAATGCCTGAAAGCTTTCCAAATATAGTGAAAGATTTTAATCTACAGATTCAGGAACTGAGCAAATTCCAAATGCAATAAACCTGAAGAAATCCACTCCAGGACATATCACAATCAAAGTTCAAAACACTAAAGACAAAGAAAAAAAAAATCTTGAAAGAAAAAAAGCTGTGAGCCCAGAATTCAATACCCAGCAAAAATATCCTTCAGGAATGAAACTGAAATCAAGATATCCTCAGACAAAAGAAACTAGAGAATTTGTCACCATCAAGCATACCCTAAAAGAATGGCTAAGGGAAGTTCTTCAAAAAGAACAGAAATGACAAAAGAAGGAAACTGGAGACATCAGGAATAAGGAAAGAAGAAGGAAAATATGGGTAAATGCTTATTCTTCCTGGGGCAGGGCAAATACATAGGGTGCAACAGAGTGTCCCAAAGCCTTGAAAATCCTCACACATGCTCACATAATTGGACACCATTAAGGGATGAAGTGAAAGGGTATGTTTGAGGCACTTTAAGCTATGGGTCAAGCAGCCACAAGCCTTAGTACCAAATGCCAACTAGTGTGTGTGTGAAGTTCTTTTGTTAAGACATTTTGAGGAGGGTTTTCTCTTACTTGAAGCTGACAGGTTCCTAAATGACGAGGCAACTTGCTTGCTGAAACTTTCTATCCAAAGATTCTTGTGCTAAGAACATAATGACTAAAATGGACAGTCTTGATAAGTCTTCCTCATCAGGGTGACACCTAATTTAACCCATATGACCACAGATCTCATCTGTGGTGTGGACCTGTGTGGCATGGACAGTCTAACCAAAGATCCGACACCAAAAATTTGCTGCCCTAGGAGAAAGGCAAGCAGGTGAGAGCTTGACCTCTTCCAGACCAGAGACTAGGGGCAGGCACAGCTCCAGGCTCTGAAGGGAATTTTTCAGTCTGTGTTCAGATCTGCTTCTCCTTACACACTGTGGGAAGGATATCAGCAAACCACACTCCATCCACATGACGTGTGAGTGAACACAAACATGACAGTGAAGCTATGACGTCATATAAGGAACTGTGAAGACATAGGAAAAATGAACACGGAGGAATATGAGGGCTCCATTGAGCCACTGAAGGGATAACAGGTCATAGTAAACTGGGCTTGGCTGCATAGCCCCAGAGACCAGAGGGCTACTTACTGGACCCTCTACCAAATGGCTTCCCAGGAAGCAGTGAACTCTCTATCCTTAGAGATGTGTGAGGAGAAGTCAGACCGCATCCTTTCAGGATGCTCAGTAGGGATCTAGCCTCCCCACGACCTGGCCTCCCATACCCCAACCCCCTAAGAACACTTATAGCTCCATCACTCTGGAATGTGGGGGAAATGGGAGACACAGCCCCCCTGCATTTCAGGTGAATTCTGTGTTTCATTCTAGCTACATTCTGGAATATAGAATGAGCCTGAAATGTATAAGGAATTCCAGCCCATCTATACCCCAGTTGTGTTTTGTGGAACAAATGTGAATACCCCAAAAAAAAAAAAATTTTTTTTTTTTAAATCCCAGTAAAGGAAGTTTGGGAAACATGAATTCAAATAATGCCAAATTCGTTTCTTAACTAGACTATGTCTCATGACTTGTCATGTGTTCTATGTATTATAATGTTCCAATAAGGGGTAGAGTATGAGGTGATTTTTAAATATATATGACCATAGACTTGTATGAAGCAATTTCTAGATCTATGTGAACTTATATCTATTTACTTATGAAATATTTCTTAGGACCAGCGTTTTGAAGAACACATGTTACAAACAAGGTTCTAATCTGTCTCAAAGTTTCCAGGGCAACTAGCCCAGAACTTGAACCCAACTGAATAACAAATCTGTAATTCAATACGAATCATATTTTACCCCTTGGGACCATCAAGACACATTAGAGCTGCAGAAAGTTGTTCAGATCAGTCAAGGCGTGTATCTCCCTCGCCAGCTGGTACCAGAACACCAATACTCCCCTCCAGAAAAGTCACCAGAAGCCGAAGAGGAGGAAAAACCTTCAGAGAAAAAGATACCTCAGAGCAGATATGAAAGAGAGCTAGGATGTGCCTTCCCACCATCATAAAGTCAATTGAGGATCTCCCCCACAATCACCACCAACCTCCTCTCAAGACTCTAAAGTACCACAAATGCAAGCTTTTTTGGGTAATCTCGGCCCACCGAAGACCACGACTGACAAACACTTCCCTAAGCCTCCCACCCATTACCTGGAGTGCCAGGCTTCAGGGGTGTTTTCAAGGCAGGAAGTCCCAGGCCCCGTCCTGCAGTGTCCAGGCCTGGTCCCCAGCAGCCTCGAGCAGTCAGCCAGGGCGCCCTGGTAGGGAGAGAGGAGGAGGAGACACCCACATCCTCTTTCAAGAGTGGAGCCAGCATCGGCTGGAGGGAGAACCAGGCCTGCTGGTCTCTGGGCACTGGCTCCGTCTGATGAGGATGGAAAGAAAAGCCTCTTGTTTCTCACTGTTCCCCTGGGTGACGGTTACCATGGATATGAATCAATCTGGGGCGCCTGTCAGTTGCCCGTTGACTCTAAAGAACGAATTCGCCCTGAACCACAGTCACGCAGGGACACATCTGCCGGACAGCGTGACTCGAGCTCGGGTCCACAGATGGAGGGGGCGCCCGCGGGCAGCTGCTCGGGGAGCGCAGCCCAGGGCCTGACACGGTGCCCATACATGCACCCGGGCCCTCGCGGAGAAGCGCTGTGACATGGATGGGTACTAACTCCCTTTACCCCTCCTTAATAGGCAGGACACCCAGAATTGTAAAGGACACCCTCCCAGAATGCCCAAAGAAAATACCCGAAACCAAGCCCCAGGGAGTAGGCCCCGTAATGGTGCATATTTTTTTAAAGATTTTTTATTTATTTATTTGAGAGAAAGAGATCACAAGTAGATGGAGAGGCAGGCAGAGAGAGAGAGAGGAGGAAGCAGGCTCCCTGCTGAGCAAAGAGCCTGATGCGGGGCTCGATCCCAGGACCCTGAGATCATGAACTGAGCCGAAGGCAGTGGCTTAACCCACTGAGCCACCCAGGCACCCCCGTAATGGTGCATTTAATAACCACAGCCAGCCCTCAGTCACCAGCCCAAGGGCTTTATAGATTCTAGCTCCTTTATCCCCACAACAGTCCTTGGGGGTAAGTACTCTAGGCACCTCCACTTTGCAGACAAGGGAACTAAGGCCCAGAGGCATCACCCAGCAAGCAGCAGAAGGGCCAGGATCAAAAACCAGCTTTTGGGGGGTGCCTGGGTGGCTCAGTGGGTTAAAGCCTCTGCTTTCGGCTCAGGTCACGATCCCAGGGTCCTAGGATCGAGCCCAGCATCAGGCTCCCTGCTTGGCAGAGAGTCTGCTTCCTCCTCTCTCACTCCCCCTGCTCCTGTTCCCTCTTACTGTGTCTCTCTCTGTCAAATAAATAAATAAAATCTTAAAAAAAAAAAAAAAAGGAACCCATTAGCATTAATAATCCAAGTCCCCTTGGGACTCTAGTCTTCTAGAATCCTCATCTGCCCCATGTCCTGCCTCACCAGCTACAGAAAGGCTGCAGCTTCCAACTTCTGCAGTTGGGACAGGTGCCCACCCTAGCCCAAGACCCTCCGCCTCCAAGTCATCTGTAGCACCCACTGCTCTGTCCCACATCCATCCAGGCAATCAGACCCAACCTACTCAGCTTTCAAGGGGCTAAAACCAGAACCGGAGCATGCCTGGCAAATCTCAAGGCCTGAACGTAGAGTGCTGTGCACTGCAAACCTTACAAAACTCCTCAAGTCCAGTTAGACTCCTCCTGAGGCCTCTCTGTGCACAGAGTATCCTGATGCTTCATGAAACCCAGATAGTCACTTGTCATTCTTGCTGCATACAGGAATGGCACATTCTTTTGCTAAGATCAAAGAGCAAAGAGCCTGCGTGCTGGTCTTGTTGGAGCTCCCCCAACTACCAGGAGTTGGCCTCATCCACCCCAGAGGCAGGGTGAGCCTGTTGGGGGGACCTTTTAAATGCTGCCCAGGACCAGTGCTGAAGCCATAACTCTCCAAGGACCCTGCGGGTCACTGGGGCGGGGGGGGGAAGGCAGGGGGGTGGGGAGTCTCCTAGGAAACACATCCAGTGGGCACACTTTCCTTGGGATGTGTGCCACTTAGAGGAGGAAGGCAAAGGTAAAAAGGACAAAGATGGCCTCATCTCCACCAGGTAGACCCACTGAGAAAAAGGGAGACTCCCAGGTTGGGGGGTGGGGGGCTGTGGGGGAAGACAGTCAGCAAGTGACGGAGAGAGCCAGAAAGAGAATGTCTATGACAGCCCAGCACGTCTCGGAGTATGGATGCCAAGTGACCATGTAGGACATTTGCAGCCTTATGGGCAAAAATAACAATTTAACTCTTTGAAAAGAGAGTCTCTAACTGGACCACAGACGAAGATGGGGGAACAAACGTACTCTGGGTCAGAAGAAGTGATGTGGTACTTGACGCCCTGCCGCTCTATGGTCTGAAGAGTTTTATAACCTCCCTGAGGGTTTACTGAACACGGGGCCATGGGACACACTAGCAACTTTATTTTACTACATCTTCTCTGCCACCTTCGTAACTGCACTAACCTTCCCTTTGTGGATGAGGACACAATACTCGGGGAAGGTAAGGGCTTGCCAGGGGCCTGGGTCCTCTGCACTACTCCAGAGCTTTTGCTGGACTCGATTTCTTTAGAGGAAAAGGCATGCCGGGCCAGGCAATGGCTGCCTCGGAGACGGCCAGCATAGGCCACAGAGAATTCATGCATACAGTTCTTAAGCAGCGGGACCTGTTTGCTTCTTTCTTTCTAACTTTAAAAGATCTACATTGAGGTAGGAGTGGAAATGCCCTCCACTAGATGAATGGATAAAGAAGATGCGGCCCATAAATACAATAGAATATTACGCAGCCATCAGAAAGGAGGAATATCCACCATTTGCATCAACATGGATGGGACTGGAGGGGATTATGCTGAGTGAAGTAAGTCAAGCAGAGAAAGTCAATTATCATATGGTTTCACTTACTTCTGGACCATAAGGAAAAGTGTGGAGTACCACAGGGGAAGGGAGGGAAAACTGAAGGGGAAGAAATCAGGGAGGGAGAAAAACCATGAGAGACTCTGGACTCTGGGAACCAAACCGAGGGTTAGAAGGGAGGGGGTGAGGGGATGGGGTAACTGGGTCATGGGTACTAAGGAGGGTGTGTGTGGTGATGAGCACTGGATGTTGTATACAACTAATGAATCATTGAACACTACATCACAAAATAATGATGTACTATAAAAATAAATAAATAAATAATCCAGATTGATAAACAGTCCAGACTTGGACAAATTTCTTGAAATCTGACAATCCCTAAAAAATTGTTCTCTGCCTTTGCCCACTCAAACAATACATTTGAGGACAAGCCCCGTGGGGGCCTAACAGTGCAACATCAAAACTACGACTTCTCTCCCCCAGCTCCATTAAATAAGTCTTCCTCTTGTAAAATTTTACATTTGCAAACTTGCAGACTTTAAAAAACAAAGATGGTTTTCTTCTACACGTGAAATTTCTCAAGTCCAGAGTCTTGCAAATGCCTCCGAGATGCAGTAGGGCTCTCCTGTGAAACTCATGAGCTGTCATAATGCAGACGAAAAATGGACGCCATTTCTCTGGCGCTCTTGGGGAGTAAGCAGCTGTTATAAACCATCGCTGTGGTGGGGATAGTAGGGTCTTATTTTTATCTTTATAGATACATATGCACATAGAAAAGTCTGGAAGGATATATGCTAAACATTACTTCTGCTTCCTCCATGATGGAGGGATTATGGATGATTTTTACTTCAATTGGTATTTCAAGGTTTTCTACAAATGAACACAGATTATTTATATGCATTTTTAAATTACTATAATAAAGACTATGTAGCCACATAAAAAAGATCAATAATCAAAGGTTAAATAAGACTTCTCCTTCAAACATGATGGACTAACATAGACCAGATTTATCCTCCCACAGTAAATAATTAGAAAAACAGACAAAATATATGAAACAATTATTTTCAGACACTGGACAACAGGCAGCACTGTGAATCCTCCGGGAAAGGAAATGGAAGTAGGCAGTCCTGAAGGAAACCTAGCTTTCTGCTTGGAGGCACCTTGAGACCACAGAGTGGGGAAAGGGAACCCCAATCTGGCTGTGTTGTGGTTATGGAGATGGGGGTTCAGAGAAGATGAGGCAGCCAGAAGTTGCAAGACAGAGTTCTGGTGGAGAGAGATGTAGGTAGAAAAGCAGCTTCAAACTCTGCCCAGGCATGCCCTTGAGTCTATTGAATACCAAGAGGCTCAGGTGTAGAGTGCAATCCCAGGAGGTCAGACGGAGAGCTACCAAGAAACAGCGAGCAGAGCAGGTCCCAGAACTTACACAGCATTTAAGTTCCACCTCGTCAACAAGGAGAGTCTTTGTTGGTAACTCAGGAGCATTCAGT
This sequence comes from Enhydra lutris kenyoni, assembly GCF_002288905.1. NCBI lineage: Eukaryota > Metazoa > Chordata > Mammalia > Carnivora > Mustelidae > Enhydra > Enhydra lutris. The sequence continues at coordinate 1,255,626 of NW_019154182.1, read as the reverse complement.
TGGGAATCCTAAAGGTCACACAATTGTGATGCATATGGAAACCTAGAGCCATCAGTAAAGAAAACAAAGAAAGAAGTAGAGCAGATGAAGTGTTATTTTTAAAACTATTCAACCAAAAGTCACAAAAGGGGGAGAAAGAGAGAACAAAGAGCAAAGGAAATAAATAGAAAACTACTAGCAAAATGGTACACTTAACCCGGTCATACGAATTACCATGGTAAATGGGCATCGTCTAAACACTGAGATCAAAAGGAAGAGAGAGACTGGGCAAAAACAAGACCCAACTACATGCTGCCTTGAAGACATACATTTTCAAATTTAAAGCACAGATAGTTGTGGGGCTCCAGGGTGGCTCAGTTGGTTAAGTGGCTGGCTCTTTGTTTCAGCTCAGGTCATGATCTCAGGGTCCTGAGTTGGAGCCAAGTTGGGCTGTGCACTCCGCAGGGCGTCTGCTTCGGGAGTATCTCGCTCCCTCTCCCCTTTGCCCCTCCCCCTGCTTGCTCTGTCTGTCTAAAATAAATAAATGAATCTTTTAGAAAAATACTTCAAGACATAGGTAGGTGAAAAGTAAAAGGATGAGAAAAGTTTTCTATCATGCACAGAATAAGCATAAGGAAACTGGAGGGGCTATGTTAAAATCAGACAAAATAGACATTAGGACAAGAAATGTCACCAGCTGTACGGAGAGACATTTCACAATGACAAAGCAGTCCATTCGGTCCAGAAGATAAAGCAATCTTAAATGTGTATGTACCCAATAACAAAGCTCAAAGTACATGAAGCAAAAACTAGGAGAACATAATCACATTTATAGTTAAATACTTAGTTGAATAGACTCCTTTCAATAATTGATAAGTAGACTCAAAACGTAGAAAACCTGAACAATACCATCAAACAACTTGACCTAATTGATATATTTTTTAAAGATTTATTTATTTATTTGGAAGAGAGGGTGCATCAGTGGGAGGGGCAGAGGGAGAGGGAGAATCTCAAGCGGCCTCCATGCTGAGTGGGGAGACTGATGCAGGGTTCAATCTCACGACCTTGACTTCATGAACTTGGGATCATGACCTGAGCTGAGTTTGGCGCTTAACTGACTGCGCCACTGAGGTGTCCCAGCCTAACTGATATTTACAGAACACTCTACCCAAGAATAGCAAACACCCATTCTTTTCAAATGCATAAGAAAGTTTCAATGAGATAGATAAATTTTGTACCGGGCCATAAAATAAGCCTCAGTAAGTGTTCTCTTACCACAACAGAATTAAATCAGAAAGTAATAGTAGAGAGGTGCCTGGGTGGCTCAGTGGGTTAAAGCCTCTGCCTTTGGCTCAGGTCATGATCCCAGGATTCTGGGATCAAGCCCTGCATCGGGCTCTCTGCTCAGCAGGGAGCCCTGCTTCCCTTCATCTCTCTGCCTGCCGCTCTGCCTACTCGTGATCTCTGTCAAATAAATAAATAAAATCCTAAAAAAAAAAAAAAAAAAAGAAAGCAATAGTTGAAAGATCCTCAGGAAAGCCCCAAATATATGGAAATTAAAAATCACACATCTAAATTATCCATGAGTCAAAGGAGAACTCACAAGAGAAAAGAAAAATTAGAGAATGTTTTATACTGAATAAAAATGAAAACACAGCCTACCAAAATTTGTGGGTTGCAGTAAAGGGAAAGTTTGGCTTTTAATGCTAAACCAGAAACAACCCAAATCTCTATTAACAGAAGAGAAAAACAAATTGTTATTTACCCATGCAATGGCACAGCACTCAGCAATAAAGGAAACAAACTATAGATTCGTGCAACATCAATGAGTCTCAAAAACATTGTGTTGAGTAGCCTTCATTGGAGACTCAGAACCGAAAGAGAACATTTACATGATTTTACTTACATGAAGCTCTTGGAAAGGTATCTAGTCCACAGTGACACAGAGCCTGTCACTGGTGGCCTCAGACTTACGGGGAGGGAGACATTTGGGATTAACTAAGAAGATGCACCAGGGAAATTTTTGGGTTGATGGAAATTTCCTCTATCTGGATCATGCCGCAGTTATACAGGTGTAAATACCTGTTGAAACCCATTGACTTATATGCTTAAAATGTATGCTTTTATAGATTGTAAATTATACCTCAATAAAGGTTTGGTTTTCCTTTTTTTTAAGCTAGCATCACTACTTGTAAGACCATGTGTCATTATCTCACCTCCTGATATGTTACAGTGTGAAGTATACAGTGTCATCTTTGATGTCTAATCAGAACTAGGAAACCCAGGGGCGCCTGGGTGGCTCAGGGTTAAAGCTTCTGCCTTCGGCTCAGGTCATGATCCCAGGGTCCTGGGATTGAGCCCCGAATTGGGCTGTCTGTTCGGCAGGGAGCCTGCTTCCCCCACTCTCTCTCTGCCTGCTTCTCTGCCTACTTGTGATCTCTGTCAAATAAATAAATAAAATCTTAAAAAAAAAAAAAAAAACCAACCTAGGAAACCCAAATCTGACTTAGTCTTAAGATCTGTGCTGTTCCATACCATAGCCACTAGCCACATGTAGCTATTTCAAATAAATGAATGAATGAATATTAAATAAAATGTAAAATTCAATTATTCAACCATGCTGAATAAATTCTAATTGTTTGATGACCCCATCTGCCTAGTGACAACCATACTGGGTATTGCAGAGAACATTTCCATCATCACAGAAAATTCTATTGGATAGTACCAAGATGTAACATCCAGATTATAGAAAACACAGAGTTTAGAAGAATGAGTTATACCCACAACAGAGAAACAATCAAATCCAGCGTGTGGCTCATTCTACAAGACAACTGGCCTGGTCGCTTCAATGTGTTGATATCAGAGAAAAACTAAAGAGGGAAAGGGAAAGAGACTGTTCTAGAGCAAGAGTAACCAAAGAGGACTTAACCAGATCCAATGAGCTAAACTTGACTAGATCCTGGCTTGAGAAAAAAGACAGCTATTAAAAAAAAGTAAAAGGAAATAGGTAAAAGGCATTGAGGGGACAGCTGGAAAAAATTGAATATCAACCAGACATCAGACAACATGAGGGAATTACTGTTCGATTTTTTGGGGTGTAATATTGGTGTTGTGATTATGTTGGCAGTCACAATTTTTAGGAACTTCACAATGAAGTATTTAGAAGTGTTGTGACATCTCCAGTTTACTTTCTGAAAGATGGGAAAAACTAAACATGCCCACAAATAGAGGGGATGCAAAATATAATATTAACAATGGTTTAATGTAACCAGTGTACATACAGATAATTATACTATTCTTTCAGCTTTTCTGTATATTTGAAATTTTTATAAGTTGGGAAGAGAAGTGGGAAAAAACTTTACGCCCCTTCCATCACTGCCATAGTGTAAAATCATGGCTTCCATGGACAAGGTTCTGTAGGGCAGACGAATGCTGTTGGTGTATGTCTGTGTGATTTTTCTGACTGTGGCTTTATCATTATTACTTTGTGAGGGAATGGAGAAAGGGAAACATCCATTCGAACTTCCTAAGCTGAGCGACTCCCACAGATTGCTGCTTTTCCTGGCAGCTGGCCATTTTGTCAGGCAGGCGCTTGTGGTCCCATAGGGGGCCTGGCGGGGGTGGGGTGGGGTGGCACGCAGCAGGCAGATCTGAGAGGCGAGTTGACAGACCAGCTGCCTACTCCACGGCCACTGTCAGGAGGGGCCAACCAGCTAGAGACTCAACCTCTTCTAAATTCGGGTTCACATCTGGGTCCCTCTGACAATGCACGTTGCTGGGTTTGAGACCCTCGGGCTCTGTTTCTGGACCTGGACCCCAGAAAAGAGAGCTGGGCAATTTGCACAAAGCAAGGATGGCACCTAGTGGTTGTTTTTATACTGATGTTGTCCTTCTAAGCTGAGAACGTACCCGGGCAACCGGACAAGGCCTGATGAGGATGGGAGAAAATGCAATGCTCTGCTTCTAAATGCACTCACTGGGCTCAGCAGAGTCAAGCCAGGGCAATAAGCAACACACGTGTGCACTGGACACGGAATGTCGGGTGGGGGACAAGGACCATGTGGGGCTACCTGAGAAAATTTTGCCATAGGCTCTCTGGTCATCAAAACTCATTTTGGTTTCTTAAAAGTGGATAGTCTCCCACACTTCACTGATCAAGGATCTCAGGCCTAAGGTATTCATGTTGGACGTTTCTAGAACGCACCTAGTAAGCATCTATTTGCTGCTCGCTTTCGTTGTTCTTGCTTCCTAAAAGACCCTCCCTCAGGCCAGGGTCAGTGTAGTAAAGTCTGATTCTGATTCCTGGTTGGGACAAGTTTATTTCCCCTTTTTCATGACTTCCATGGCACCTCTCTTGTGAAAGGAAATGACACTTACTTTATTCCACTTGTTTTCTCGTTAGTTGTCCCATGGTCTCTCCCTACTCATCCCCACCCCCAAATTATAAGTGCAGGAAGCAGCAATCCCAGGGAACTTCAACGCCGCGCATCAAATGCAATCAACTGTGTGCAAAGCACTAAGCACCCAGCTCGGGAAGAAGAGAGATACAAAAACAAACCAAAACCAAACCAAAACAAAACAAAACAAAAAATAACCCTTCCCATTGAAGACACTCACCTGAGCAGAAGCCCAGTCCCTCCCTAGCCTATTGGAGTCCTAAACAAACACACAAAGTAATAGCCTAGCAAATATTTTGTGCGAGAATCTTGTTTACTTTGCCCAAACTGGGATGTTCAGCGACATACACTCCTTAAGGAGCAATTAGGTCATTTCTTCCAATGCAATGACCCCAGCCTAAGGAGATAGAAGCAAGAACCACCATTTCCCAATTTTAAAAAAATCACAATCATCATGTGATATTCCTATCACATGGGAAAAATAAATTTTAATGTTAGAATCTTTCAAAATGAAATCACTTCTCTTAATGTACTGGTCTATCCCAAGCCCCACCAGCTGGTCCTGATACAGTTTGAAGGAATGTGGTAGTTCTATCTTACTAACTTGGAAAGTCCTCCAAGATACGCTGGCTAATAAGAGGGAGTTCAAGTTGCAGAATACAGTATGATTCCGTTTACATGAGAAAAGAAGAAACTATTTATTTCCTAAGAGCACACGTGAATGTACCCAAAAGCACAGGAAAAGACTTGAGTGCCTAGGTGGCTCAGTGGGTTAAGCAACTGACTCTTGGTTTCAGCTTAGGTCATGATCTCAGGGTCTTGAGATCAAGGCCCGCAAGGGCTCTGCGCTCACTGGGGATCCTGCTCCAGATTCTCTTCCTCTGCCCCTCCCCCTGCTTGTGTGCCCCTCCTCCCACTGGTGCGTGCTCACACTCTCACTCTAAAATAAATACATTATTTAAAAAAAAAAAAACTTGGAGGAACCCAAGTTTCTTTTAACCTAAAATAACCACGGTCCCCTCTGCACGTAACCATTGCAAGTGGCGAGAGAGGGAGCCAAGGTGGTGGGCACATTCAGTTTAGCCTTATACCTAATGTTTTCATCCTTTTTTATAAGAATGCATTTGTGTTACTTGTCTAATTAAGATTTACTTTTTAATGAGGTGCCTAGAGTAATCAAACTCAAAGGCTGAAGGGAGAACAGTGGTTGCCAGGGGCTACGGGGAAGGGGAGATGAGTCCGTGTTTAATGCATGAAGAGTGTCAATTTGAGAAGATGAAATGGTTCTGGAGACAGATGGTGACGGTGATGGTCGCACAGTGTGAATGTACTTCCTGACACCGTACTGTGTACTTAAATGGTTCAAGTGGTAAATTTCATACTCTATATCCTACCACAACTTAAAACTTGTTAAATATATTTTTTAAATGCTTAAACTCTCATGAGCAAGACAACAGCTCAGCTCACAATGAACCTGGCTTTGGGCAGAAGACTGCCCCCCCACCCGCCTTGGACTGAGGTGGGCTCCTGGAAAGCACCCATGTGGCGCTGGGCGGTTGGATGTGACCCGGCAATCCTGACCGGCTCAGGCTCCCTGCGGAAAACAGGGGCACACTCCAAGAGTGTCTGAAGAGTTTCATCACGGGGCTGCTTACAATATTGTGGCCCGAGTTAGGAGAAATTGGCCGGGGAGGGGAGGCATTCTAAGACAAGGCAAAGAAAGCAAATCGAACTTTAAACTGCAGCCAGCAGAGGAGCAGAGAAAGGCGACCGTCACTGGCCTCCGGCTAGAGCTAAGCCCTTGCTACCCCAGAGCGAGGTGCGGAGCTCGCCAGCCCCAGACAAATCAACATCACCCTCCTGGCCCAGACGCCCATCGCCAATGCCAACCAGCTGCCCGCCCAGGAGCCAGGCTGATGCAGTGTGTAAAACTCAGCCTCCCAGGGCACAGAGCAGATGGAGAAAGCCAGAGAGTAGGGCTGGGGAGGCAGAGAATATCCAGCTCTCCTGAAGGTCAGCAGTGGCTGGATTGTAACATCACAACGTGGGCACTGTCAGGCAGCCAAACGATGGAGACTCTGAGGCAGCAGAGGGCGGCAGGTAAGGGACCTCATGAAGACCCTGGCGGTTCTTGCCCCTGCCACCTGCAGTCCCTCCCCAAGGTCCAGCCGGCTCTGCCTGTGTGCAGAGATGCTTTGGGCTTTTAATACACCTGTTTTGCTTAAGCTGCCTCTGGTTAAATGTTTGTTTCTTACAACAAAAGAATCCTTCCTTAATAATATGGAAGAATGAAAAGGCAAACAAAGATTTAGGAAATATGTAGGAATAAAGATACCAAAAATAAAATGAAATTAACTATAAAGCTACAATAGTTCAAATTATTGAGTCCCCACCCGAGAGGGGAGTGGACTGAGTGGATGGCACTGAGACAGACTGATGGCTGGAGCACGGGTCTATGGGAGAGAGTGTTAGTGCATTCGGGCTGCTGTAGCAAACTACCACAGTCTGGGGGGGCTTAGATGACAAATGACACTCACGGTTCTGAAGGCTGAGAAGTCCATGATGAAGGTGCCGGCAGATCTGGTGCATGCTGAGGACCCAATTCCCGGCCTGCGGGTGGCCATCCTCCGTGTGTCCTCACATGGAGAAAGCAGAGAGAGGAAGCAAGCTCTCTTGGGTCTTCTCTATAAAGGCACTAATCCCACCACAAGGGCTTCACTCTCCTGACTTGATTAGCTCGCAAAGGCCCCACCTCCAAATACCATCACATCAGGAATTAGGGTTTCAACACAGGAATTTCAGGACACAAATTCGGTCCACAGGAGACAGTATTCAACAGTGTAGGGAAAACTGATGTGTGTAGGGGGAAAACTAAATTAGAGCCTCATCTCACAGATACACTGAAAAGAATTCCAAATGGATTACCTGCAGAAACACATTTTACATAGCAACCTAACATATATATATACCCCCGAACAATTATTCTCAACTACATGCAACGTACTGATAGATTTTATAGTAATTATTTTTTCTACTTTGAAAAGTGATAGTTGCAACCAACTTTATTTCCACAAGCATGATAAATCACAACCAGTGCCTAGAGAGGTAAATGTGAGGGCGGTGGGGGAGATATAAAAGGACTAAAACAAAATACAAGGAATATTTTCCTAGGGGAAAGTTTTTTTTTAACTTAAAAATAAGAAAACTATAAAGGAAAATAGTATCACACAAAAAAGGAAAAGGCAAACTGGGGAAAATATTTGTGGTATAAGTTTGGCAAGGGTTGAATATCTTTAATATATAAAAAGCCTTTACAGGTAAATAAGACAAATCTTTTGAGGCAAAGATAAGGACCTGAACTTGCAATACACTATGGAAATACAAGCAGCTATGAACAAAGCAGGTGAACGGAGATTCATAATAAAGCAGAAACACAAGCATTGCTTGTGGAGCTAAAAAATACAAAATTTTTGGAAAATGATTTAGCAAATTTCTCAAGTCTGAAGGGACTATTCATGTGGAAAGTAACACTATTCCTATACATTTAAAAAGAAATATAAAATGTGAATAAAAATGTTCATTGTAGCATTACTTATAACAGGTTCAGTTCAAGTATAACATGGCGGAATACTAAAACCACAGACAGCATTATTTCAAAGGATAACTAATGATATTATGCAACAAAGAGTAAAACAAACAGATATTAGGATTCCAGGTTCATAAGAAAACTGTGTGCACTCAGGCAAAGAGAAAAAGATTAAAAGTAGGTACACCAACAGTATAAATGGTTATGTTTTATTTTCCTTCTATATGCTTTTTGCTATTTTCCAAATCTCACTCAATGGACGGCACTAGTTTAAAAAAAAAAAAAAGATTTTAAAAATATATTAAAGAGGGGCACCTGGGGTGGCTCAGTGGTTTAAAGCCTCTGCCTTCAGCTCAGGTCATGAACCCAGAGTCCTGGGATCGAGCCCCGGCATTGCGCTCTCTGCTCAGCGGGGAGCCTGCTTCCTTTCCTCACTCTCTGCCTGCCTCTCTGCCTACTTGTGATCTCTCTCTGTCAAATAAATAAATAAAATCTTTAAAATACATACATATATATATGTATATATGAAAGAAAGGAGAAACGATTCATTTTACTTTTCACCTGTGGAAGTGGGGAAGGATGTGTTCACCCATAAGGCTGTGTGAATTTCTTTAAAATGCCAGACACAAAAAGGAGGTTGCCTTAGAACTCGCACCCCATCTTCCCCTCTGTTAGAAAAATGTCTGACAATTGTTCTAAAAACTAGCTCCTCACCAAGTACCGTGCCTTGGTGTTTGGTGTTCAGTGTCCCCCAGACACTGTTCCATTTGCTTCTCACGGCATTCTTGTCACAGACAGCACGGTTGTTACCCTCCTGTCACATACCAAAAAAGAAAAAATTACGTAGATTTATCATTGCGTCCTGCAGTGTGGGCCCAGAACTGAAGCTCCTGGCCCTAAATTGGGCCCCTCCACAGCACAGCAACTGTATTCACGTTTGCCCTCTTTCATTTCCTGGACCTGACCCTATGACAAATTTCACCAACTGACTTTGCCAGTTGCACAACAATGTAAATGTAACGAATGCCACAGAACCGTACACTTAAAAATCTGTTAAAATGCTGCATTTTATGTATATTTTACCACAATAAAAGAAAAGGGGGAGAGCCACATTTTTGCTAGCTTAAATATAGTGAACAAGGTCAAAGTTGGGCTGAAAATGGCAAGTTTCTTTCTTAGGTGTAACCGTGTGGTGATGATACCATGGTCAGGAGGAAGCTGTCCCCTAAATGATTAGAATACCCTAACCAGGTGCCCTAAGTGGGTGTCTGAGGAGACCCCAAACACCAGCACTGCAACCACAGTGACTGTCCTGTTAAAAGAAGGATTACTATGAAGCGAGAAGATCCAGAGCGGTATAAAAGGAAGCCAAGTGGGGCACCTGGGTGGCTCTGTAGGTTAAAGCCTCTGCCTTCAGCTCAAGTCATGATCTCAGTCAGGGTCCTGGGATCCCCCCCCCCCCCCCCCGCATCGGGCTCTCTGCTCAGCGGGGAGCCTGCTTCTCTTCCTCTCTCTGCCTGCCTGTCTACTTGAGATCTCTGTCTGTCAAATAAATAAATAAAATCTTAAAAAAAAAAAAAAAAAGGAAGCCAAGATCTCAACGCTACCCATAACACCAGCTGGTAAGACCATCCAATTCACTTCTCTTATTCCAATTCCACCCTCTGGTGCAAAGACAGCCTTCCAGTTATAAAGGCAGCTTCCTCTGCGGCGCTGTGGCTTCCCTGCGCAGAAAGAAGACATGTCACCACCCAGCAAGAACACTCCGCTCCGCTGGAGACATAGAATTCTCATGGTAAATACACCAGATACCAAATTTTTCTTAGAAGGCTGGTTAATGACTTCACTCTATGAAACTGCATCAACTCCAAGGACAAAGATAAAACAAACTTTCTGAACTTGAGAAGCTTTGGCCCAGTTTCAGAGCATCGTGACCACACGGGGCCAGCTAAGGCAGTAGCCAGGTGGCCTCAGACTTCAGGGACCACACTGGCAGACCACCATGCCCCTTCCCTTCCTTCTAACTAGAAAACACCCCATGGTGGGGCCACGATAGAATGGAATGCTTTCACACCTACTTATCCCATCAGGAAATCCTTTACCTTCAGCAGCCAATAAGTAGAATATTTCTTCCCTCTTTGAGCCTCTTACTACCTGCAAACAATATGCCAGGCAATTTTTAAAGTGGTGATTTTCAACTTCCAGGTTTAAGGGTTTGTTTTGTTTTTGTCAGAGAGAGAAAGGAGCGCATGCAGAGAGAGGAGTAGACTCCCCACCCAACAGGGAGCCCGATGTAGGACTCGATCCCAGGACCCTGAGATCATGACCTGAGTCAAAGACAGACAATTAACCGACTGAGCTGGCCAGGCAACTCAACTTTTGGGTTTTCATTTGACCTTCCTCACCGTAAGTGCGTTTATAATCGCCCTGTTCGTCTCTGAATGACCTTACTAAAAATTATCCACATATTTATGACAATCTGATCAGAGTACTGCCAAGTACAGCCCACCTGGTTTTCTCACAGCAAGGCAGCCAGCACTGTACAGAAGAGTGAACCGCCCCCCTTGCCCTGGGGCTCTGCCAGACTGTGTTCTGATCTGAATAATGCCTGCTCATCTGTCCACATGGCTGTGGCCTCTCGTTCTGCATCCTCTGATGCAGTATACAATTTGGACACATAATGGGTTGGCACAAGGGACGGTGCTGAGGGGCCATAAAAGTGAAGACCACATCGGATTAAAGAAACAGATCGTATGCCCGAGTTGCCTTCAAAGAAGGGATCAACGAATGGTCATTTATGAAGGGCGGACATCATATCCCCTGCAGCCCGGGAGGACTGACCAGGAACATCACTTACAGTTTAAAGAAATCAGGGCTGAGGGTTGTCACGAATCCAGATTTGAAGAGAATGAAGAGTAAATGAACGCCAATCCTTCCTACCTTATGGACACGCTCTCTTGGATGTGTCTCTCGCAGCTTCTCTTCTCCAATGCTGGGGCACCAGGCCCGGGTGCTCTGCCTCTGTGCCTTCACTCCACGGGAAGCTCATGCAGTCTTGTGGCTTTACTGTCACATACATGTCAATACCAAATCTCTGCCTTCCTCTCAACCTTTCCCCAAAACAAGCATGTATACACATTCCCAATTTGGTATCTATAATTCAGCATGTCTGAAACTCAATTCCTCATCTACTTTTCTAAAACCTGTTCCACCCACAGCATCATCCAGGTGCTCTAAAAACAAAACAAAAAACACCTGGTAGTCTTATTGGAATCCTCTGCCTCTCTCATACCCCATAGGAAATCCCATTAGCTCTAACTTTAAAACAATCCCAGAAACCAACCGAACTCCATGACCATCACCCTGACCTAAGTCACCAACATCTCTTGTTTGGATTACTGCAAAAGCATCCTACTGGCTTCTGACTGGTAGGATGCAGTCCTTCCATTTCTCAACATAGCACCAGGGTGATCACAGAAGCCAGAGCACAGAGCACTCCTCTGCTCAAACGCTACAACCGTGTTTCACTGAGAGCATGGCTAGTCCCTACAATGGCCTGAAAGGCCTTATGCAACCTGACTACTCATTATCTCTGCTAACCTCTTGATGCACTCTTTCTCCCTCTGTTCATCTCACTGACCTCTCTCTACAACACAATTGCAGGCATGTGCTAGCCACAGGGCCTTTGCTGTTTCCTCACTCCGAACACTCTTCCCCAGATATGCACTTGCTAATTCCCTCATCCCTCCCTATGATCAAATCTCACCATCTCAATGAACTCTAATCTGATGTGTACTTAATTCTGCAACCTACATCCCCCCACACAGACTACCCATTTCCGTACTCCACTCCCCAACCCCAAGTTACCACCCTCTAAAATACTACACAGAATCTACTTACTCTTTATACATTGTTTTTGCATAGATCTCTCCGGTAGGACGTCAGCTCCTCGGGACATAATTGTGACGTATACCAAGCAACTACAAAATCCCTGGTAGGGTTGGCAATCAGTCAATATTTGTTAAATGAACGAAATGTAAAATGGCTAACTTCCGCAGGAAACAGCCTTATATAGCATCAATATACCCAGTGTTCGCACTACCAAGATCCTGTTTCTGACCCTCAAACACCCCTGTGCACTAAAACTTCCAAAGTCCCAAACCTAAAAGCTTGACATTTACTTATGTCAAAACATATTTATACTCAATATATATTCACCTATACCCAAAGAACTACTTCTTACAAATTAATCTCAAATACCATTACCTATTTAGTATTCTTGCTAAAAAAAATTTTAAGCCAGAATCTAATCATAACAGACAAATCCAGACTGTAAAACATTCTCCAACACAGCTTAATTTACATGGAATCATTTAAACATCAAAATCATCACACACACACACACACACACACACTTAAGAGAATTCTGGATTAACAGAGCAAGAACACAACCAAATACAATAGATAACCCTTGATGTTGATGGAAGGTTAACTTCTCAAAACAAAAGGTTGGGAAGAAAAATTAATCTCAGAAAAGATGACCCCACCCACAAAGAATGTTGCCTGGATTAGGAATGGGAAATATAGTGAAAAATACCCTGAAACCAGGAATGTCTTTGGAACAAACCTAATTAAGCCCTGGATTAGTCGAACCCAAAAAATACTGAGTAAGCAATCACTACACACTGTAGTCCGTGGCTCCCTCGTCAGAGTTGGGAAGTGAGACGCAGACAAGGCGGAACCAGATGGATGAGCACTCTCGTCCTGGCCCCGGCGATGCCACTGCGGCCTGGGGCAGTGGAAGCCCCATCCAGCCACACGGGGCTGCATCTAAACTCAAAGTTCCTGGTTCTTTCACTGCTTTGCAAATTCTAGGTTTTCCAACAAACCCTGAGAGCGATTTTTAACCTTTTAATGCTAGTGGAGTAAGATCACTTTGACACCTGCACACGAGCCCAAACATGGCTATTTTCCTCTACATACACCACAAGACGAGCACCGGGTAAAGATGAATATTTATTCACTTTACAAAGAGAATGGTATTAAATTGCCATAAACAGTTCCATTTATAGACAAATATAACTGTACATTACACCAGTAACGGCTCAAACTTGTCTTCCCAAGATGCTTGTGTGGCTCCAGCTCTGTGAGCTGAGCACAGAAATCTCTGTTCTGCCATTAAGCTTAAAAAGTCCCTCAGAGATAATGGTTTTGTGTTTTACATATTCACAGGTGGTAAAAATAAACCCATCTCCCCAGCCCTCCCTTAGAGTTGAGCGTCCATCTGCATGTTCCCTAGAGAGCACTAAACAAATACTGGCTCATTCATTTAAAAAAAAAAAAAATTACTGATAATTTGAAAAGGCTTTTGTAGCACACCAAAATACTTATTTATACATACATAAAAAGTCTCGAGTCAGATTTATTATTTTAAAGGTAAACAGATACCCTAACACTGCCAAGAGTGGGTAATGAAAAGGAAGGAAAACATTAAATTACTGAATTACAAAAATATTTTCTTTGGAAAAAAATTCCAACAAGGTTATCATTAATATCTAAAACCAAAGAGAAAAAATAAACAGTTGTTCTTTGATCCATTAGTAATTTAAATAAAAATGAAAACCTCTTCAAAAGCAGCTATAACTGAATTTTTTAAAAAGTTGCAGATAATGAGTATTTCTAAATCTATACACTGATGATTCTTTACAGGCAACTTGCAGTCAAGAAAAATCCTTAATATGGCTAATTCTTTAGTTTTTTAATTACCATAATTTTTTGTGTTTTAAAAAAATATTCCACATGACAGCTTAAAAAATAAGTGGCTGTTTGGGGGAAGCACTCCAAATAGTCAACCTGACTCAAATCAGATCACACCAGTAATAGACAAGCTAGGGATACTGGTATTTAAGTTTTTAAATCCCAACCGTTTTTACTCTGAATCTTTAGTTACCCCTTCATATTTTATGAAAATGTACCAAATTAAAAATTGTTTTTACTAGTGCCGCTTCGTGTCTGGATCTGATGAAAGATACCAACCTGAGATAAGAGCTGACTCCTTCACAAAGTCCAGGTCTTGAAACCTTACATGGGAAATGTCTGTGTCTTCACTTACGTCAATTCTTGCTATAACCAACCATACTGGGATATTATATTATAAAAATATACCATATATCGGACACTTATGTCAGTACATTGCAGAAAATGTCTATTTGCTGTGTAAAGTTTATTAACATTTGAAGGAAACACTCTTATTTACACAGTGAAGTCTGGGGTGCTCAGGACAGCGAGATGGCATGGGAACCACCACGAGGATCTGGAAATGTGCAACGGTCCTTGGCGCCTGTCCCAGAGACAACCCTTCCCAGGAGAACTTGGCAGCACTGGGGAAGGCGCACCAGAGGTGAAAGCTCCATCAGCTTGTTCTCCGTCCTCATTCTTCTTCACTTTCATTTTCAGGATCTAAGTCAGAATCTCCATTTAATTCTTTCTCACTGGCCACATCCCTGTCCTCCTCCCCGTTCTCCTCATCTTTCTCTTCGGCATCTTCCTCTTCCTCTTCGTTCTCTTCATCAACATCCTCGTCTTTTTCACTTTCTTTCTCTTCCTCATCTTCATCCCAGTTATCCTGGTACGAACAGATGAAGCACGGAAAGCACTCATTAAGGACTCATTTGTAAGAGCGCAAGGGCGTAAAGGCAGATTTATGCACCAGGAAACAAGGTACTCACATCAGAGTCCTTCTCTGCAATTTCATCATCTGACTCCTCTTCAGAAGATTCTGCAAGGGGAAAAGCCCAGCCTTAAGTTGGTAATCAACAAGCAGAGGGCAGAGCCCTAACAACTAAACAGTCAGATTCCTGAATTTACTTTTAGAAATACTGCATTCAGCTATCATCCATCTAAGCAGTAACATTAATATTCTTATCCGCATAAAAGTTTATTATGTTCTTCTATCAAGATCTCACTGATTAGGACAAAGTACCAAAAACCTAACAAAATCCATCTTAAAAAAACTAAGCCGAGGATGTGGAGAAAAGGGAACCCTTGTGGTAATGCTGGTAGAAATATAAGTTGGCCAATCACTATTGCAAACAGTACGGACGCTCCCCAAGAAATTACAAAGAAAGCTACCAGGTGTTCCACCAATTCCACTACTGGGTATATATCAAAGGAAACAAAATCAGGATCTCAAAGGGATACACACACCCCATGTTCACCGCAGTATCACTTACAACAGCCAAGACATGGGAACAACTTAAAAGTCCACCCATGGACTGGATGGATGGTTAAAGAAAATGTGATAACTACATTCAGCCATTAAATTCCATTCAGCTATTAAAAAAAGGAAATCCTCCCATCTGTGACAACACGGATTGGCCTTGAGGGCACTGTGTCAGGTGTGTAAGTCTGACAGAGAACAGTTAGTACTGCATGATCGTACTCAGATGTGCAACCTAAAAACAACAAACCAACAGACACAGAGAACAGACTGGTGGTTGCAAGAGGTGTGGCGAGTGGGGGAAATGATGAAAAATCAAAAGGTACAAACTTCCAATTATAAGAGAAGTCAGTCCTGGGAATTTAACGTACTTAACAGTATCATACTATATGTTTGAAAGCTGTTAAGAGATGGGCGCCTGGGTGGCTCAGTGGGTTAAGCCTCTGCCTTTGGCTCAGGTCATGGTCTCAAGGTCCTGGGATTGAGTCCCACATCAGGCTCTCTGCTCAGTAGGGAGCCTGCTTCCCACCCCCCGCCTGCTGCTCTGCCTACTTGTGATCTCTGTCAAATAAATAAATAAAATCTTTAAAAAAAAAAAAGAGAAGAATCTTTTGAAAGCTGTTAAGAGAGTAAAAGAAGTTCTCTGAGCAACTATGTGTGGTGATGGACATTAATTAAACATATAATGGTGATCAGTTCACAATATATACATAGATCATCAAATCGTTAAGTTGTACACCTAAAAAAATGTTGTATGTAATTATAACCCAAATTATATCTCAGTAAAACTGGAAAACAAATGAGGTCTAAGTAATAACCCAGACATGCTTTTACGTCCTTCAGTTATGTTTTATTATTTTCTCTATAAAGGTTTTATTTCATTTTTTAGATATTAGGTATATATCTAGGTACTTCATAGTTTTGACTGCTGGTGTGAATGAAATCTTTTTTTCCTAATACATTTTCTGACCAGGACACACATCAGTAGACACACAATACATTACTGAGACAATCATGCTATTGATTCCTTTCTGGTGATCTTGGTGTCCAGTAAACTTACTTATGTCCGTATCTCATTAACTGTAGATTCTCCTATATTTTCTAAGTTGAAAAGGATAGCAACCGCCAGGGCCAAGGTTCTAGAATTCACTTCTTTCATATAATACTAGGCAGGCTATCCAGAAGCAATAAAAGGTACATTATTGTCTACTTGCTGACTTTATGGGAACACTTCTCAACTTTTGTCTGATAGAGATTAAGGAAACTCCTTTAAATTTGTAGGTTACTCATATTATCAATAATGAGATGAAGACTGAATTTTACTGAATTCTTTTTCTGCATCTATTAATATATATTGTTCTACATTAATCTGTTTATGGTAATTAAAGATTTCTTGATGCTAAATCACCTTACAATCTTTAAATAAATTCTACTTGGTAATGACATATTATCCTACTTAAGTACTTCTGTAATATTAACTTGCTACTCAGGATATTTAAAGACATTCTAAAATGTTGTTTTCTTAACTGTCCTTATCTGGTTTTGACTCATAAAATGCCTGAACTGCTGGGGCACCTGGGTGGCTCAGTGGGTTAAAGCCTCTGCCTTCGGCTCAGGTCATGATCTCAGGGTCCTGGGATCGAGCCCCGCATCGGGTTCTCTGCTCAGCGGGGAGCCTGCTTCCGCCCCCCCTCGCCTGCCTTTCTGCCTACTTGTGATTTGTCTGTCAAATAAATAAATAAATAAAATCTTTAAAAAAAAAAAAAATGCCTGAACTGTTATATATGACAAAACTGACTTGTTCCTTGAAAGACTGATGAAATTCACCTATAAAAACTCTATGCCTGGGGGCGCCTGGGTGGCTCAGTGGGTTAAAGCCTCTACCTTTGGCCCGGGTCATGGTCCCGGGGTCCTGGGATCAAGCCCCACATTGGGCTGTCTGCTCCGCAGGGAGCCTGCTTCCTCTTCTCTCTCTCTCTGCCTGCCTCTCTGCCTACCTGTGATCTCTGTCAAATAAATAAATAAAATCTTTAAAAAAAAAAAAAAAAAAAACCTCTGTGCCTGGTATCTCTGAGCAAAGGTTTTGATTAAATCAATTCAAAGCCACTGGCTTATTCAAGGTTTCTATTTCTATTTTTTTTAAATTAAAGATTTTATTTATTTATTTATTTGACAGAAAGAGAGAGTAGGAGCAGGGAGAAGGGCAGAGGGAGAGGGAGAAGCCAGGCTCCCCACTGAGCAGAGAGCCTGATGCCAGGGCTCAATCCCAGGACCTGGGGATCATGACCTGAGCCAAAGGCAGATGCGTTTAGCCAACTGAGCCACCCAGGTGCCTCTCTAAGTCACTTTTGGTCAATCATGTTTCCTAAGATATTATCTCTTATTATCTAGGGTTTTAATGTGCTGGCATAAAAGTTTGTTCACAGTGTTCTCCTACTTAAATCTCTTCCATACCTAGTGCCCTTTCTCATTTAACTGTACGGTATTTGCACCTTCTCTTTTCTTACTGGATCATATTTTTGCCACAGGCTTGCCCACTTTAATAGAAAATCTGACGTGCTATAGTATGATCTTAGTCATGTTCTACAAAATAAGGTAACAGAACTCAATGTTAAAAAATGAATATTCCAATTCTAGATCTACAAAAACCTCAAGCCTTACCTTCCTCATACACCAATTTTGCCTTTTGTGCAGGACAAGTCATTCCCTTTGTTTTTTCTGATGCTGTAACCTGAAAGATAACCAAGTATTTTCATGAAGCGGAGTATAAGGTTATTATCTCAAGTATGTAGCCACCACTATGCTCCACCTTCCCCAACAGTAAACTCGTCCTCAACCAGTATGATGGATGACCTCAATACGATACAGATCAAATACAGGGCAAAAAACAAACTTATCAAATACAAGAATAGTTACTCTGTAAAAGCTGAAAACCTTTTAGGGTGATCAGAACTTGTTTCCAAAACTGCAACAATATCCTATATTAAGTTATAATATATATAAGCTATTATATGTATGTTATAATATATATGTTATAAATATCCTGTAACTTGCTATTCATAGCACAGCCATCCTAACTGTAATAACAACTGAAACAGGACAGTGAGAACCTTTGAGGAAAAGCTGAATCACAAGGAAGTTTACTTCCAGTTAAAGACTGGACCCTGATTTATCAATTTCTTGCTGAAACATGGGGCTTTCGTTGTTCAGGTAAACAATCCTTATTCCTCTCCATTCCTATCACATCCAAAGCTTAGCACAAAACAATCTTGATTTACTCACTTGAGTGATTAGAAGAATAAGCTTTCCATGAAGGTGGGAGAGTTTCTGAAAAGTTTTTACTCTGCTTTCCATTAACTGATACAGTGTTCCCAGCTGGGGTACCAGATCAGGCAACTAGGGGGGAAAAAAGATTATCTCACACTATCATGACAAAGTACAGATAACAGACATATATACAAAGTACAGACAACAGACATACAAATCATGCTCAGATACAACCAAGTATCCAGCCACCACACCACAAACATCTGCTTACACCTCCTGTGGCAGTGGCTGCTTGGGACACACCCCAGTAACATCTTAAACTTTCACAAGCTGACCTTTAATGTCCTAATGGCAAAAAATAGTGTGCTTTTTTAAAATAATGATACAGGCGGGAGGAAGAGGCCTGGGTGGCTCAGTCAGTTAAGCATCTGACTCTTGATCTCAGCTCAGGTCTTGATCTCAGGGTAGAGAGTTCAAGCCCTGAGCCTACTAAAAAAAGTAAATAATAAAAAAATTTTTAAATAAAATATTGAGAGGTCAATGTAATTGAAACACTAAATAAAAAATACCATCACCACGTATCTCCGGGCTAAAGTGGGTTTCTTCTGAAACTTACTCTTTGATAGTATCACATGATCTACCTCTACCATAAGCAAGCTAAAGAAAGCTTTGCACAGCTTCCAGAGACCAGAAAACAGAGCGACAGAGTACAAAGCTGACCTTACAGTATTTCAAACATACATCCTGTTAAAGAACTCTCTGAACCATACTTAAGGAAGTAAAGCCTGAAATTTGTCCCTCCAGGGGGGAAAAAAAAAAGAACCCCCCTCTTTGCCCTTTAATTAGCCTTTACTTGCCCTCTGACTGCTGACAATTTAGCATAAATAAGAGTTTCATTCAAATGTTAAACTTTAAACAGCAAATACACAAAAATGCATAAAACAAAGTTTAAGGTGATCACATATCAATTGCCATCATCTCTTTTTTTATCTGTCCATATTCACACAGTAAGCTCCAGGAACAGGGGACCACAGTATCTTGTCCATTCCTTAAGCCCCGTGCCTAGCAGTCCCTCAGCTTGGAGAAGGTAAGGACACCTGATAAGGAGGAGGAACCAAAGGAAGGTGAAGGAAAAAGCACTGCTCTCTGAGGAGAGAATTCCCGGAGGCCGTGGAATCCTCTCCACACCATCCTTCTTTGGTCTACTGTGCTATGACTGTGAACTTTACACAACTGCTACCTCAGCAGTTCACCCTTGGCTCCAGAAGGGATTTCTCTACAAGGCCTCCTAGGGCTCTTTTCACTTCTAAGCAAATGAATGAGGTTATAAAATAAGTGCTGTCCTGTTCACCCCAAGTCCTGATGCTTGTGGGAATCTTCTAGTGCCCATCGCCCACCACTCAGCCGTTCCACGTACCACCGCCCTCAACTGATCCCAAGATTCCAAACCTAGGAAACCCCACAGCCACTCTTAGTATCCTGTACCTCCTCTCATTCTAACATCCTGGCAGAGTTCTCCCCAGACACAGAAAGATCAAACTGCTGGCCTCAAAGCAGGTTATCCACTTGTTTCCCCTATTTCAAACTACTCAAAGCACAATGAGCCTGAGACAGAACAAGGGACAGCGACCAGGCAGAGCTGGGTGAAACGGTGTTAACAAAGAAGAGCAATTACTAATTTTCTTCAACTATCCATTATAACCTTTTAAAAAAATCTATTATAAGGTGCTAGGTATTAAAATTAAAGAAAAAGAAAAAAGGGAATTTCTAGCTTAAAATGTAACTGATTTAATGAGCAAAGAACCTAATTCATATTATGAAATGTATGTAAATATGTGTATTATAAAATTTGTGTTTTCTGGTATTGATTAAAATTTGATGTTTCCTCTCTTCCATTTGTAACAGAGCTGACAGCAGCCCCACAAAATGACAACCATTTAATATTTAATTTCATTTTTACCACAAGCTATCTTCTATTGTCCTGGGACAAGGCAGAACAATGGAGAGGTACATACATTGTAAAAATAATTTTGCTAAACAGGTTATACACATAAAAAACACCTAAAGGCTAACATGACAGTATGTTACTTCTCTCCTTTATTTCTCAAAGTTCTCTATAAAATGTATATTACACTTTTAAAATCCAGGGCAAAAAAAGGGCCAGTTTTCAAAAGGCAACAATGATGACATTATTACATTGCACCTGGGGTAAAATAAAATCTTTAAAAGCGAGCAGCTGATGGTTGAAGGTTGAAGGGCAGGTGGAAGGAGGATGGTTTCATTAACACATCGGTTTATAATCCTTATTAAAGCCAAACTATTCAGCAACTACAGCTGAAGACTTACTGTGGATAAGTAGGATGCATGGACCGTTAACACACATTTTAGCCACTGAACCATTAAAACGGCACTGAAAAAAAAAAAAATCCAAGTAAATGAATATTCATGATTTCAAAATTAAATACAATGGAGTGATAATATTAGATAAATTCAGACCAAGATCTATAAATTGTGCCCGTAAAAAACAACCCTACTAAATAACCACTGACTTTGATGATCTTCTCGTCCCTCCGTGAGTCTATCTGAGATCTGTGAAACAGAATCATCTCTTGGGGAGGAGGGGAGAGTAACATCAACTGAACCGGACAAAACTCTCTTCCTCTAAAACAATTCAAGAATAAAGCCCATGCTTTACTCCAACTGATACCAGGGCAGTAAACTGGGCTCAACTGACTACATTTTTACACCTATCATCTACTCGCCATCAAGTACAAATAGCATAAGATTTCCATGCCACATTCAAAGACAAATACAGACCAAGAATGTGGAAGCTGGGCTTAATCAATGAATTCGTTGGCTTTTCTTTGTGAGCTCCAAACACGAATGCAGTCTATCAGGGGGAAAACTTGGAAAAGGGGACACCTGGGTGGCTCAGTAGGCTAAGCATCTGCCTTCGCAGCTCAGGTCATGATCTCAGGATCCTGAGATCCAGTCCTGAGTTGAGCTCCCTGCTCAGCAGGGAGTCTGCTTCTCCCTCTGTACTCCAACACCACCCCACCCCGCTCATACTCTCTCTCACTCTCAAATAAGTAACATCTTAAAAAAAAACAAAAACAGGGGTGCCTGGGTGGCTCAGTGGTTAAAGCCTCTGCCTTCGGCTCAGGTCATGATCTCGGGGTCCTAGGATCGAGTCCCGCATCGGGCTCTCTGCCTACTTGTGATCTGTCTGTCAAATTAAAAAAAAAAAAAAAATCTAAAAAAAAAAACAAAAACAAAAACCAACTACATACTGTAGCACTGAGAATACTATACGGTCAGTTTAGGATCTCTGAGATACCAACTCCCTATTCAAATACTTAATCATCAAATTATTAACAAAAAGACTCACAAAAATTCAGTCCTACAAAATATTTCCTTACAGTGTCTTACCAACTACCAGAGGTTTGGGGAATTTGACAAATGGCAATTTTACATCTGATCAGGACTAAATCATTATATAAGACTAATTCATTACAAGACCTGACAACAAAGCTAGAAAAACTACACAGGATTTTACTAAAAGAAAGGGAAAAACTGTACTAAAATCTTAGGAATAAAAGTCATTCAACTTACAGTAAGAGGGAAGAGCAGTATCTGACCTTACAGATACACAGTCTTACCAATTAAGAATGTGGAGCTGCCCACTATGTAATTTCAAGCCAAACACTGATTTTTTTTTAAACAATCGCCTCTAAAATATTGATAAAATCAAAGCAATTTAAGTCACCTAAATATCTTACCTATTAGGATGTCCCTGCAATCTCTTTGTAAGCTGAGGGAGGGAAAAAACTGTATTAGTGACCGCACTTCAGAGGCAACCCATATGCACCAATTCCCACGATACACACATCCAGGAGAACAAAGAAAATACAGAAAAAATATTTAAAGGGGCGCCTAGGTGGCTCAGTTGGTTAAGTACCCAACTCTTGATTTCAGCACAGGTCATAACCTCAGGGTCCTCAAGGTCGTCAAATCAAGTCCCAAACTGGGGCTCCGCGCTGGGTGGGGAAGCTGCTTAAGATTCTCTCTCTCTCCTCCTCCCTCTGCCCCTCTCCCCAAAAAAGACTTAGGAAATCACTATTCCTAAAGGATCACTAATCCTAAAGGATTCCTAAATTTCCTAATTCCTCAATGTTCAACCAATGTATCATAATCTAGGAACACATTCCCACATGAAGAATAATTACCTGATAAAAATCTAGGTTATAATTTATATGAATGAAAATTTAGAACAGGCAAATCCAGGGACAGAAAATAATCTCTGGTTGCCAGAAACTGAGTAAAGAAGAATGGGGAGTAGCTAACTGGTACATGATTTTTCTTGGTGTGACAACTGCACAGCCTGTGAATATATGAAAAAATACTGAATTATATGCATTTAAACAGAGTGTATTTTATGGTATGCAAATTTCATCTCAATAAAAAAATACATTAAAAAATGTGGACTAGGTAAATTTTTAGTATATCTATTATCTACTGTGAATACCTTGCTTGCTTACACATTGCGAATCTGCTTCTCTAAACAAGAGATTTTTCTTTTTAACTCACAGTGTTAGGACCTTAAAAAGAAAAGAGTATTCAGTTACCTCTTGCAACAATGGAATAACAGCATGCAGGGGCATCCTTAATACAGTCCTCTTAATTAGGTTTAAATTCCTAGTTTGAAGTACTTTCTGTGAGAAAATAAAGGAAACATGAAGATAAGCATATGCAGAAGCTAGACACTAGAGTAAAAACAGTAAAAAATGATTTTTTATTAATTTAAAATCTATTTAGTCAACATACGATGTATTACTAGTTTCAGGGGGAGAATTCAACGATTCATTAGTTGCCTATAACACCCAGTGCTCACTCCATCAAGTACCCTCCTTAATGCCCAGCACCTGATTACCTCATCCCTCTTCCCACCTCCCTTCCAGAAACCCAAATTTATTTCCCATAGTTAGGGAGTCTCTTATGGTTTGTCTCCCTGTTTTTATCTTATTTTATTATCCCTCCCTCCCCCCATGTTCATCTGTTTCTTAAATTCCACACAGGAGTGAAATCATGGTATCTGTCTTTCTCTGATTTATTTCACTTAGCATAATAGCTCTAGTTCCCTTCACGTCATTGCAAATGGCAAGATTTCATTCTTTTTGACAGCTGAGTAATATTCCCGTGTGTGTGTGTGTGTGTGTGTGTGTGTGTGTGTGTGTGTGTACATACACACATCATCTTTATCCATTCATGTTATCAATGGACATTTGGAATTTTGTATTTTGGCTATTGTGGATATTGCTGCTAAAAAACATTGGGGTGCCCCTTCAAATCACTATGTTTGCATCCTCTGGATAAATACCTAGTAGTGTAATTGCTGGGTCATAGGGTAATTCTATTTTTAACTTTTGAGGAACCTCCGTACTGTTTTCCAGAGTGGCTGCACCAGCTTGCATTCCCAACAATAGTGTAGGAGGGATCCCCTTTCTCTGCATCCTCGCCAACATCTGTTGTTTTCTGACTTAATTTTAGCCATTCTGACAGGTGTGAGGTGGTATCTCATTGTGGTTTTGATTTGTACTTCCCTGATGCTGAGTGATGCTGAGCATTTTTTCACACGTCTGTTTTAAAAAACCAAACAATAAACTACCAACTGAATTTTAGGTTGGAGGGACTAACTAGACAATGTTATGTTAATGTCTTTGGCTATCAGGAAAGTATTATCTTCAGGAATCAGGATATTTACTTTGATAAACGGGTTACTTTCCTACAGATTCTAATCTTTATGAACAAATTTTTATATAAAATACCTCTAGACACTTAAATACAGTATATGCCACTGTAGAGAAGCTGTCAAAACTGTTATTTTAAGAAATCAGAGACATATCCATATGAGAATGAGCAAAACACACTAATACCACACTTAGCAACGAATCTTTCAAAACTGACAACTTTTGCTAAAACTTCAAGCCAATCAAAAGATCATATATAATGAGTGCTTGAGTCAAAATCCTGGGAGGGTGCATCAACTAGAGAAACCCAGTCTCCACCAAAGAGGACAGAAAAGGAGAGAGGAGTCCTAATCCTGGCAGGCCTTTCCATGTCTCAAACCCCAAATGCTTCATCTACAGGAAAGGATGGGAAATACAAGGCTTTTCAGGTTCAAAACCTTGATCTCCCCATTCCTCTTGAATACTTCTATATATTTATTCTTTCCAAAGGGCTTAATTCCCAGAGTAACTTCCCTGATGATGGGCGCATACGGTTTTGGAGGTGGTTGGTACTACAAAAGTTATGCCTAAGATACAAAGAGTGGAAGTACCAAAGAACAAACAAAATATAGAAAACTGGTTTACAGCCTATTTTAACAGTATCCTTTCAGAATTCCCTATGAATTTCATTTGCTTATAAAAATATCTTTACACGAAGCCCTTCTAATAAATCTATCAGGAACTATATAAAAAAACTACCACTAGCATAACTACATAGTTTCTCATGCAAAAGAAATAAAACTTTTTATACACAATCACCGAAGAAATGAGGGATGGAATGTCCTTATTTAACAGTCCCAATTAACCTAAATTTATATTTTCAAATAATCAGAATACAGGACTCAAAGCAAAGTATGTTGATTAGAACTTCTACAGTAATTCAGAAGGTATGTGACGATACTAAACATTCCTCAAATCACCTCATTTATTGTAACTATTAGTTATCACAAAGTTCCAACAATGTACAGGTTATAGGGAACAATGTGTCTGAACCAGTCTACAAATTAGTGTTTGAGGTAAGATATGCTCTTGTTAAGATCCTGAATTTCCGCAGGATGTCCACCAACCCATCAGGTTTCACTGACTTAACTGGCTAAGTCGGGCAACTGCCTTTCAGGTCAAGGAATACTAACTTGAACCTGCTGCCGCACATTATGTCTACGAAGCTTAGTTATAAAACAATGTAGGAATGAGGGTTTAAAAAATATCTCCTGGTACCCTAAATACAAAGTGATCATAAAATCTGTTGTCTGAACTGGGACATCTGTAACAACAAAAGAAGTCACTAGTAATTACTGTATCAAGAAAAAAGGTATAAACCAGAACTATCAAAGGCAAACAAGAGTACCTATAGCCTAGGACGCTTGGGTGGAGTTGGTTAAGGGTCCAACCCTTGATTTCAGGTCAGGTCATGGTCTCACCAGGTTGTGAGATCGAGGCCTGCCAGCATTGGCTTCGCGCTGGACAAGAAGCCTGCTTAAGATTCTTTCTCTCCGTTTCCCTCTGCCCATCCCCATCTTCCCTCCCTCTCTCTTTAAAAAAAAAAAGAGAGAGAGAGAGAGAACCTATGGCCTAGCTATTCGGAAGTTAAATCAAACTGCAAGGCAGAAGAGTTTTTAACAACCTCTCAAGAAATTCTTATGCCAACTAACAGGCTCTATGATAATTTTCAAATTTAAAATAAACAAGTAAAAATAAGTTACCCCAAAACAAAGTGAAGTGTTAATGGATACAGAAGTTAACATTAACTTCCACTGAAAATATATTTAAAAAACAACCCTATAAACCACAGTTGTAACTAGCAAGAAGATACTAAAGGTTTGGTTTTTTTTTTTTTACAAGTCTACGCTATAAACGAAGCATAATAAACTGTACACGCTTGAAGTACACTATTTAATCAGTCTGACATAAACATTTGTCCATGAAACACTGTGATAAACATTCCATCACCCTCAAGTCTCCTTGGGTCCCTTAACGTTCTATCCCTCCACCCCGCCCTCAGGCAACCACTGAACTACATATTGGTCTGCATGTCCTAGCACTGTACATAAGCAGAATCACAGAGGGCACGCACTCTTTGTCTAGCTTCTTTCTCACAGCGTTAAGTGTGAGATTCATCCATGTTTTAATGTATCAATAATACATTCCTTACACTGCCAGATAAAGAATTTGTTTATCCGTTCATAAGAGGAGGGTCACATGGGTGCTCTCCAGGTTCTGGCTATTAAAAAAATAAAGTTGCTATGACCATTCATGTACCAGTCTTTATATGAATATGTTTCTGATTCTCCCAGGTAAATACGTAGCAGGAAAAAGGCTGGGTCTTAAAGCAGATGAATCCTTAACTTTAAAGAAACTGCCAAATTGTTTCCCAAAGTAGCTGTACCATTTTATTTTCTCAACCAACAAGATAGGAGGTTCCAGTTGCACCACATTCTCACCAACAGATGGAATAGTCTTTTAAATTTTAATCAATCCATACTGGGAATATAGTGTTAGCTCACTGTCATTTTAATTTGCATTTGTGATGATCAATGATGTATAATACCTTTACATGCACTTATTGGCCATTTGAATTCTATTATGAAGTATCTGTTCACACCTTTACCAACTGCTTTTTATTTGAGTCTCATTCTTAAAAGTTTTTTGTATCTTCTGGATATGAATCCTTTGTCTGATGTAGAAATTAAAAATATTCTCCCAGCCTGCAGCTTGCCTTTCCACTCTCTTAACAGTGTTGTTTCTTTTATCTTTTTTTTTTTAAGTGACAGAAATTTATTGAGAATTCCTGGGATGGTGGTTTTCACCTCCCCACCTGCAAGGAGGAACCAACACTGCAGGAAATCACTCAGAAATCACAAACACTATCATTTCAAGAGCAAAAGATTTCAACTTTCATTAAGTCCAAATGACCACTTTTTTTCCTATAGTGTTTAATACTTTTTGTGATGCCATCTAAGAAGACTTCATCCGCTAACGTTTGCATAGATTTTATCCTGTTTTCTTCTAGAAGTTTTGTAGGTTTGGGTTTTACATTTATCTATTTTCAGTCAACTTTTGTGAAGGGCTGAGATGCATTTTCTTCCAAATGGATATGTGGTTAGTTCACAACTAATTGTTGGTAAGATTTTACTTTCTCCATTAACTCAACTAAGTACTTTTACTAAAAACCAATTGTGAGTGGTCTATTTCTGGACTCTCGATTTTGGTTCCTTAATCTGTATTTTTTTTCTCACTAATATCAAACTACTTTGATTACTAAAACTTTACCTTGAAATCAAGTAGGCTAAACCCTCCAATTTAACTTGGAGATGCTACTGAAATTTAATTGGGAATGTGAATATACAGATAAATAAGGGGAGAATTCCTCATTTTAACAGTACTGAATCTTTCAACACATAAAGGTGGTCTACATCACTATATACTCAATCTTTGTTAATTTCTTATAATTTTTTGTAATTATCAATGTAGAGGGAGAGGCATCTTTTATAGACTTATCCTAACTTTTTGGTACTACTATAAATGGCACAGAAATTCTTTAAATAAATATTTTAAAATCTTAAAAGTATCTGTCTTCTGTAGATGCCATAAATTACATAAATGACTAGGCCTCTCTTCTCTTCTTCTCATAAGCTATAGACATTTTCTTTGAGTCAAATTTCCCCCTTCCTAACACCACAAATTTAATGTCAAGTTTCTATGTAGGGATTCTTATCCTCACTTCTAGTAGTATGGTGTATCTCTGCCACTGCTCACGTCCTTCATTCTTGTTGTCCTCCTACTAAATTTCATGTATCCCCATAAGGTAATTTTTGGGAATGGGGAAGACTGTTTTTAGGAGAAAAAAATATGTATTTTTTTAACCTGTCCTTCTCTCTCTTTTTTTAAGAGAGATGTACAGAATATGAGTGCATCATCTCCTAGGTGAAATACTATGGGAAAATCTCCATACTTATTTTTTTATAGGATTATTTGAAACCCTTCACTATAACTTTTACAGGTTTTTTCCAGGATTCTAGTTTCCAATTACTTCTACTGAAATAAAACAATATATCACCTAAAGATCCTTAATAATGAAAAAGTCTTATGTGTAGAATACTTTACAATTTAAGAAGTGCTTCCATAAAGATCATTTCATTTTTCTTCCAACAACTCTATGACACCTGATGACACACGGTCACCTTTGAAGTGCGAAAAGATTTTAACTTGAATCTCTACAAGCTTCTAGAGCCAACTACCAGTGTATAAGAAATATGTCAGAGGAACATGTTAAATGATACCATTTATCAGATTAAATTAAATGACCCAAAAAATGGAGTTTTGTGGGAAGCAAAATCCAGAATGTGAGAATCTCTATAGGGCAAATAAATTAGCTTCTCCAAAAAATTAGCTACAAGGGGCAGAAGAGACCTCTCTCCCACATACTGTGTGGACTTCATGGAGATTATGTTTTGAAGAAAGCAAACATAAAAACTTAAGTTTATGAGACAATCAGGGAAATGTAAACACACTAACTGGGTATTTGATGATTCTGAGGAATTACTGTTTATTTCTAGGTGTGATAATGGATTGCGGTTGTTTTCAGAAGGGGTTGTTATTGTGAGAGTTAAACAGAGATGTATTTATGGATAAAATGAGTGTCCCTATGCTTCACTATAACCTGAGGAAGCCTGTGGGCAGATAGATGACACAAGGACAGAAAGATATGGCTAGTGTTGATAATTTCTGAAACTGAGTGATGAGTTCATGGGGGTCCACTCTAGTAATTTTTAAATGTTTTGAAATGATTCTTTAAAAAAAAAAATTGGTAGCTAATTTAGTTGTACTACTGAGAAAGGTTTCAAAGGACAGTTAAGGAGATAATGGCAGATAAGTCATATTACATTTTAAAAACATTGTCCATTGTTTTCCATAGCTTATTTTTCACCTAGGTTTCTATGCCATGTTAACCAAAAACCACTTTCCAAATTACATACACTCACAAACTACTTTACAAGTAATTTTAAAAGTAATTTTAGAATGTACTGATTTCCCCTCTCATTTTGAAAAATCTAGACACAAATGATATTCCATTTAGATCAAAATATAAATCAGAAAGACACTATTCATAGGTTACCTGAATAAAGTAACGTATGAATAAAGTCACATCAATACTAAGTGGCACCATAATATCACTGAATCACTGAGAATAAATGCACTTAAGAAAATGTAAACTGTTTCAATCTAATCAGGAAATGCTTAAATCTAATTTTTACACTTATTTTTTTTCTACAGACCACTATTAAATTCTGGAGTCTAAGAGGACTAATTAAGTAACTTCATACAAGCAGTCACCAACTTACAAACACAGAAATAATAAATGCCTCCTTTATACAAATTTCTAGTATTTTTAACCTCTAAATACTTCACAACATAACCCCCAACCCTCTTGAATTTTTCCCCCAAACCTCCTACCCATTGCCAAGGTTCCACCTCACCGCCCCCTCTCACGGCCAGGGGGACATAAGTTTCTGGAATCCAGAGTAAAAACTCAGGAACGCATTTTCCTACAGAAAAAAATATAAATTGTGATCTAGAATGCTGAGTATTATAGTTCAGCTACACTATGTTTATAAAGGCTTTTGTGAACTAAAGCCTAAAACCTAATAACAATTCATAACAGTATTTCTATGAGAAAATGCATTCCAGGTTCAAAATAATTTAATACAATGCCTTTGTAGGTTGGTGACTGTCTGTATAGTGCCACCAAGTGATAAATGTTTGACTAGACTCACAAAATATTAAATTCAAAACAGCTACATCACGTGACTATCACTCTGCGTATGCTATGTCAATCACTTTCTAAGAAAAATTAACTGTGTTAATTCATTTTCAAAACTGCCGGAATACTTACATTTAGCATTTCGAAATCATTACTTTCTAAACCCTGTGTGAGAAGAACTGGAAAGCTATTTGTCTGTGGAAGGTCATCCTTTTCTTTCTTTGTATCTATATCCAGTGCTCCCAAGCGCTCTTCAATGCTAATCTGCGAAACAGAAACGATCTATTAATGTTAAACCAGACAAGGCCTAAAGTTGTTTAGTCAAGGGGTAACTGGGTAGTTCCCAGATCGGTGATTCCTAATCCGTTTCCAGATTGTAGTGAAAAAAAAAAAAAACAACTGCCCAAGAAACCATGATGTAAAAACATAATTCATAAACATAGCTATATAAGATTCAAATAAGACAAGCACCTGGCATCTATTACTAAAACACAAGAAAAGACCTATTATGGAAGAAGCTTTGTCATCAGCGTCAGATCTGCAAAAAGGAAACAAGTATTATCAAAAGGAAATTAAAAATAAAGACAACTATGTTGTTTTATTAGTCAGTTCCAAATGGTGGTTTATTTTCTAGAAGATGCTCTACTACAACTAAGTTTCCTTCATAAATACCTAAAATTTAAGTATAAATAAACATGATTCAATTTGCTACACAAAAACTCAATTGTAGGGGTGCCAGGGTGGCGAAGTCACTTAAGCATCTGACATTTGGTTTCAGCTCAGGTGCTGATCTCAGGGTCGTGAGACTGAGCCCAGCATCAGATTCTGCAGTCAGTGCAGTCCGCTTAAGACTCCTTCTCCCTTCCCTCTACCCCTTCTCTGCCACCCCATGCGCACATGCATGTGTGGGCTCTTTAATAATTAAAATCTTAAAAAAAAAAAAAAAAACCGGGGCACCTGGGTGGCTAAGTAGGTTAAAGCCTCTGCCTTCGGCTCAGGTCATGATCTCAGGGTCCTGGGATCGAGCCCCGCATCGGGCTCTCTGCTCAGCGGGGAGCCTGCTTCCCCCTCTCTCTCTGCCTGCCTCTCTGCCTACTTGTGATCTCTGTCTAATAAATAAAACCTTTAAAAAAAAAAACAAAAAAAAACCTTCAATTGTAGAGAACTGATCTCTTATTAAAACAAAATAACCATGTTCTGCCAGCCTCTTAGATTAAAATACAAATGTTCTACAACTACCAAACCAAATAGATAGGCTTTGCCAAAGCTTCCTATTTGGGTTATCTTATCAAAAAGGCAGGAGGAAATTAAAGAATTGGATCTAGGCCAAGCTAAAAAAGTTGGCACATTATTTTTAAATACAGGTACCATGCTATTGAGAAATAATTTTTATGAATAGCTATTCAGCCCCAACCCCCCAGCCAATAAAGATATTTAAAATCGCATAAAGAAATAGAACACTCTTTCTCTAAAGATAGAACAGTTAAAGCTCTAGATCATTTAGGGTGACACACATGAAGGGCTGCAGAGACAAGTACAGTAACCACAGGAAGGAAGGTTTAGGGAGTTGAGAAAAAATGAAATTTATATGCACTTTAAGAGATTATAATGACCATTTCTAAAGACCAACTATCACTAAACTAGCCAGGATTGCTCAGACAGCCAAGAGAAGAGGCATCACTGATAGTCAGCGACATGCGAAACCCAATGGAAATCATCACAGCAAGTCCTGGCTTCTTGTATTCAATTATGTGGTCCAGCTGACCACTGACAATGGCCAAACAGCACCCTCTGTAGTTAGTGCCAGTCTGTCCTCTCCCTTAGCCTTAGAAGCGACCAAGTAAACGTCTCACAGACTACAATCTGGAATTTCAGAACCTATGCTGCTGGGGATGAGAAAGAGGATAACAGCAGCAATCTCAGTGAGTTCCTTAAGTTCCAAGTTTGGCTCTATCCAATATATGTGCTAGGGTCTCACAAGTCATCTTAAATTTCAAACTCAAAAACTGTAAAAGTGATTGCATTACCTCATTCTCCCCCAATTTCCTCTTGCTCTCTACTTCCTCAATTTGTGGAGGAGCAGGCTTGATAGCTGCATGATGACCAGGTACCCCTGGCACCAGAACTTTTGCTTCAGAATTCACCACTGGTGTTCTCACCTGTTGAACACGAACAGCGGGGGTGTGACAAAAAAATGTCTTGGTCCTGGCAAAATTGAGCCCCAACGAGAAAACAGCAGCTAAAAGGTTTTTCTACTGGAAAAATCTAATATAACTTAGTATGTTATGAATTAAAGATAAATTTTAACTGAATGTTGGCAAGTAAGTTTTTAAATTATAATCTGAAAGTTCATAATTTTAAAGTTTTCAATACCAAGTAAGAGTAAAAACCAGGAACATTTACAGATTACAGATTACTTAAAAATGTTAGAGTGAAGTTGTATGTTTTATGACCACCTCCAGGAATCCAGTTGGGCCAGAAATGCTCAGACAGCCAAGAGAAAGGTGTCATCTCTGGAATTCAGCCAGAAGCGAAACCATATATGGATGTCATCATGGCATGTCTTGGCTTTCCTTTTCTCATTAAACTGCCAAACATATGATATCTACATGTAGATACCATGTTATATTCAAAATAAAGTATCAAGATAATAATCTTATACAGTATTCAATTTCAGACCCCTAATTCTAGGCTTTATTCCACCCTTAAATATAAGATTCCTCTCAAAGCTATGCTCCTTTAAATAGTGACATCAGTAAAATAATTTATTGATAAAGGTGATATTTATTTAATGATCATACATGGGGGGAGGGGCTAACTCCAAGGCCTTAAACTTCTACTCATTGTCTATTCATTCATGTATTCAATGTATCACGAGCACAGAAACAAAGTGATTTTATAATCTCGTTACCTGAAAATGATTCCCACCAATTTGTCAAGATTATAAAGAGGATATTAAACAGTCTAAACATAATGTTATATTATAATTCAATTTACCCAAATCTCTTTTTTCTCAACTTCTAGTATGAAATGCACTCACCTTTGTTACAGCTGTTTCTACTTTGGGGGCCCAGCAGTTTGAAATATCTCTTACTAAACACATATGAGATTCTTTGGAATTTAAAGCCTGGGAATATAATTTCAAAGGGGGGGGGGTAACAAGGGAGGAAAAAAAAAAGGAATGTCAAACAAAGCAACTGGGAGTAACATGAAAAGCAAATTCCTACTCATGCATTTTTATAAAAATACAAAAAAGTGCAGAAAGGTTCCCCAAAACTGAGCCACTCAGTCTGACCACCATTCAGACTGATGATGGCAGCAGAGAAAAGTGGAAAAACTCTGAAGATATTAAGCATAATGTGTACTTTCTTCAGTTATGAGCTGCTCAAAATTTTTCACATGTATAGCTTTAAAAAGATCAACAGGCTTTTAAACTGTGACACATTTTAGGGGTGCCTGGTGGCTCCAGTTAGTTGAGTGACTGCCTTTGGCTTAAGTCATTAACCCCGGGGTCCTGGGATCGAGCCCCACACTGGGCTCCCTGCTCAGTGGGGAGCCTGCTTCTCCCTCTCACTCTGCTGCTCTGCCTCCCGTGCTCTCTCTCACTCTGTCAAATAAATAAATAAATAAAGTCTTAAAAAAAAAAAAAAAAGGTAACAGATTTTAAAGAAAACATTCCCATCTGTCACCCTTGTAAAGAACAGTCTAGGCTACAGGATGCCTGGGTGGCTCAGTGGGTTAAAGCCTCTGCCTTCAGCTCAGGTCATGATCTCAGGGTCCTAGGATCGAGCCCCGCATAGGGCTCTCTGCTCAGCAGGGAGCCTACTTTCCCCCCTCTCTCTCTGCCTGCTTCTCTGCCTGCTTTTGATCTCTGTCAAATAAATAAGTAAAATCTTTAAAAAAAAAAAAAAAAAAGCAGTCTAGGCTAAAAAAGAATGGCCCTACCCTAAAACTTCCTACTGCTATACTTTTCACAAGCAGGTCAAACACAGCACTGCTAAAGAACAAAAATGTTCTAGGGTGGACCTCTACATCCTGATGTGGTACTGAACAGGGGACAATCAGACACAGCAAAGTACATGATACCCATACCCCTGAGGCTTTAAGGTTATATCTAATTCTCTGTAACCATATAACAAATCCATATCCGGAAGGACACAAAACAAGCAGGAAACAATGGCTTTATGGGCAGAGGAGACTTAGGGAATCCACATATGGCAAAAGGACTTAGGTGTACAGCTTAACAAGCCTGTCTCTTTTTTTTATTAAACCATAACCATGTGTTAAATTTCCTAAACGCAAACAGTTAAACTCAACAAGAGCTTAAATTTAAGTTTTAATTAAATGCGAGTTTAAATTAAACTCAACAGGAGTTTGCTTGGGCATGTACTATTCCACTCATCATCTCCCAGAGGGCCTTACTGAGTAAAAGCAGTACAAACACAAGCTGAAGAAATCATCTATTGGACATGCTCAAACTCACTGGAAGTCTTCAAAGAAAATTTCTGTAATCAAAAAGTTAAGTGACTAAAACAACCCATTACATTTCCACAGAGAAAATTCAATGAGTACTGTTACTAAGGGCTCTTTCATTAAGATTTAGCTTTTGGATAACTGGGCAAAATCCACTCCTACCTATGCTGATCAGAGTATTTGCCACTAGGGACGTGGAGCTACTGAGCACTTGAAATGAGGCTATTCCAAACTGAAATGTGCTTGTTAGTGAAAATATACACCAAGTATCAAAGACATAATACCAAATAAAGGAGAGAAATAAAATATCTCAAATAATTTTTCATACTGACTCAGGATTAAAATATTTTGGATACCCTGGGCTAAGTAAAATTAAATACATAGCTCTCACAAACTAAAATAAACCACTCAATGAAAGGTCCTTCAGTTAAGGGAAAATACAGGACTTCTTTTTAAGGATTCCAATAAGCAGACCAATGAATCATTTTGAAATCATTTTTTTCCCATGGCCTTGCCGATGCTGCATTGCTCTGCGCCAGGGTAGCATTTACGTACCACTCGCTCAATGACGGGCTGAAACCAATTGCCATATACAAGCAACAGTGACATTTTGTCTGAGCAAAAACCAGCTGCTAGAATAGGGATGGGTTTTGGTGTTGATTTCTTGCCTTTCCCAGGTGTTGCTATCTGAATTGTGCAGTTTGAAGTCAAAGGCTTTTTGCAGTATCTACAAGTGAAAAAAAATTAATTAGAAAATTTGAAGTAACACCTCACAAGAATGCTTTGAAGTTGGCATCAAGTCAGGAAATGTAACCTTCCTGTGGCCTCCACACTATAACCGTGACCAGGGTCACCACAGCAGCAGTGTTGCTGTCAAGACCTCACTATCATATCTGCCTGGAGACCACATACCCTTCTATCCCACTGTCAAGCCCCAAAAGGGGCCCAAGCTCCAAGTGCTCTCTTGCTGCCTTGAGCTTGAACCCTAGATGACTCTCTACATGTGTTCCAATCAGCCCCATCCCCAATTGTTTCCAACCCCCAGAAGCCTCACTATGATCTCTGCAATACAGTTCGGGGAGCAAAATTATCAGCAAAGCGTAATCAACAGAATCTCATCCTCAATTTCTTCTTTAAGGGTTTTCTTCACCTTCTCGCTCTACGCTATCTCATCAGGGCAAATCTCCCAAGTTGCAGCTGTTTTCCCTCCATACTCTTTGTGTCAGAAAGGACATGATTTAAGTGTGTTCCTTGTTCTTCACGAATATTTTAAGACAAGCAGTCTCCCTCTTTCACCTTTATAACCTTGGAAAGTATTGTCACCAGATACCAGCTATCCCCCTCTCCTGCTGTCACCCAGTGATTTCTGGGTCACTACCCCCCTTATTTCTTAGAGATTCTAGTGGCTCCACTGTCATTCCGTCCAACATTTTAAGTGGTCTCCATAACCACCACACAGGTTGATTATCTTTCTGACATACTATCCTCCCAGTTCCGAACCCTTCCCACCTCCAACAACCATGGCCACTCACACCATACACATATCACCAGTAAGTACACCGCACTATCCCTATCTTTCCAACTCACTCCCCTTAATTAAGCGGACCCCACAATCATCTCTATCCAGGACTTCTGGCCTCTGCTTTGGCTTTTGATCCCTCTGTAGTCTATTCTCAACACATCAGACAGGAAGACTTAAACCCTAATGTCTTAATACTTAGGTTAAACCTCATCAATCTTCTGCATAAAAGCAATGGCTTACTACTATTGCCCAAGGAGAGGGGCCCAAGTCCTCACTGCAGCCCACTACTTCTGGGCCCAAGTATATATTCCACATACACGTAATTAAATGCCTCAAGTGTTACACACAAACTGTTCACAGTAACCTCTACAGAGCATAACTCAATGGAGGGAGAATTAGGCTTTATAATCAACTGCCTATACAACCAAATGTTTTAAAATAATGTTTTATGTTTTTGTAACTATTTTATATTTAAATAAATTGCTACACTAGGATTGTAAAAGGAAGGATACCAACTTCACAAAAAGTTGAAACCATTTTAAAATTTACATGACTGAGTCTTAGATCATGTTTATAGAGTAAAGCAAAGATTGGAAAACTTTCTATAGAGAGCAGATATTTTAATTTTGGGGGGCCACATGTGGTCAGACTGATTTCACCCACAGATCAAAATTTACTGAGCCTTGGTCTATAACTACTACACATCCCAGCAGCAACATTCCCTTCTATTCACCAAAACACTAGCATTACCGTGTTTCACTGATCCACATATGTATTACCAAAGTTAGAAACTAAGGTCTTACCAAGATCACAAGCTAAGTTTTCCAAATGAACCACTTTCTTTTTAAAATGTATTATCAGAATGGCCAACATTTACGAAAGCATGTATTGTAAAACTACTTTACTAACCACAAACATGAAGAAATGGTCCATGACTCCAAAAACTCGAGTTCTTACTGGGAATGTATGTACTCATACAGATAAAGAATAATGCTTTCAAAATAATCTAACTGAAAAGGAATATAATGCAAAAAATATTGAGGTGGGAATAAAAAGGAGTAACAAATTAGGAAAAGAAAATAAACTTGACGTGAGAAATTTCTTACCCATTTAGTATGTGTTCAAAAAGATGAACTTGACCATCTCTGCAAACAACAGCTAACTTGACAGGCTAAAAGAAAAATTTAACTGATTACTCTAATGGGTTAATATACTTCAACCTACTCTAACGGATAACTGTTTTAGTAACTTACCAAACTTCAACTATTCTTCCCCCCCTCCTTTAAATAACCATAGAGAAAGTTAGAACACCAAGGTTGCACAACTCCTGCATTTAAAAATCATACTGTCATCAAAATGACAACTGGAGTTGTTGTTGTAAAGCTTAGAAATAAAAGTTTAGGGGAAGAAGAGAATAGCCTGCAAGTCAGAGGAGCAAAGTCACTACTACCAAGTGCGGAGACTGACAAAAGGGACTTGGCAGGTCCTGCACAGCAGAGCAGTCAGGATCGCTGAAAATGCCTCTGCACGCTGACCCCTCCCCTCACAAGTGCACCCTGACGATTGAATGCTCACTCTGGACAGTCTAAGATTTTTGCTATATTTTCTTCTCCCTCCCTCGTGTCCCCTTCTTTCCCAAATCATTAAATCATCAAAACACTAATTTTATAATAATACAATATGTGAAATTCAAAAAACAAATTCTCAAAAATCAAGCCATTTACCTCTTCCTTATTTTCTGACAAAGTCAGATCAATATAGACAGGTTCGTCTGTAACTGTAAAAGACATCACTGCATTCTTTTCTTTGTTTTCTGACCGGACCTGCCTAGATAACAAAACCAATGATTAGATAAAAAGAAATTAAAAAAAAAAAAAAAAAAAAAAAAAAAAGATGAGCACCTATGGGGAGTCACAGCATTAGATTCACCACAGCTTTTGCATCTTGAAAGCCAAGTAAGGGGACTACAGATCAAACTTAGTGACCCATCTGTGTCACCGCCATTTAACATGGCTGTAGGGAAAAGAAAAAGCACTAATGCATTTATGCAGATTTAAACAATGAGTAATGTTCTCTATTCTTTTTCATGAATCTATTTGCCTTTTTTTTTTTAAAGATTTTATTTATTTATTTGTCAGAGAGAGAGAGAGAGAGAGCGAGCACAGGATGGCAGGCAGAGGGAGAGGGAGAAGCAGGTTCCCTGACGAGCAAGGAGCCCAATGTGGGACTCGATCCCAGGACGCTGGGATCTTGACCTGAGCCGAAGGCAGCTGCTTAACAACTGAGCCACCCAGGCGTCCCTCTATTTGCCTATCTTGATGCCAATACCACACTATATCGTTTATTGTAGCTTGTTAAGTCAGGAAATCAGGCAATGTGAGCCCTCCAACTTTTTTCTGCTTTTTCAACGTTGTTTTGGTTCCTCTAGGTTCTCTGCATTTCCATTTGAATTTTAAAATTAGACTGTCAATGCCTACAAGAGTCTTCTAAGATTTTGAATGTTCACATTGAACCTACAGATTAATCTGAGGAGAATTTTTATCATAGCACACGAAGAAAAGAGTCCAGAAATAGACCCACAAATATATTTACCCAAATGATCCTCATTATTTGTTGATTCCTTGTTTGAGAATTTGTCTACTTGCTAAAATTTATTTGTACACCCCCAAAGCAGTATTTGTGGAACTTCCAAGGTCTTTAACAGGTATGTTCAGAGCAGTGAAATTAAGAGTTGCCAACAATGTTAAACAAGGCTATATGCTCTTATTTCAGCTCTCATACTATATAGTAGTAAGTATTATAAGTATTACTTAGAATACTTAAAAGATTCTTTCTAGTGCCACTTTTTTTGCTTTTATTTTTTTGTTGATTTCACTGTTTAAAACATCCCCCAAGTATAGTGCTGAAGTGCTGTCTAGCGTACTTAAGAGAAAAAAGCTGATATTCCTTATGGAAAACAGCTAGGTAAACTCTGTTCTGACATGAATTAATGAACTATAGATATATATATATATAAAATTATTGTGTTGTGTATATGTATATTATAGTATGTGTATATAGTTATACACAGCAAGTTTTGTGTGTGTGTGTGTGTATAAAATGAAGTATTTTTAATAGAAACACATAAAACAAAGTTACGTATTGATTAGATGACAAAGATGTGACCGACGCTTGCAGAAACCTAACCCTGTATTTCCCAGATGAATAAATAGTTCAGTATCACCAACTCAGTGCTCATGAGGATTTTATACAACATAACTACTGCAAATAATGAGGACTGTATGTGAATACCCATGTATATATGCAAAACCAGTTCACTGTAAATAGTCTTTTCAAAAAATGGCACTGGGACCACTGGATAGTTTCAATACCAAAACACACATTTCCTTTCATTCCTTGAGAATGCAAACTTGTGCAGCCATACTGGAAAACAGCATGCAGGTTCCTCAAAAAGTGATCCCAGCAATCGCACTACAAGGTATTTACCCAAAGAATACAAAAATGAATTCAAAGGGATACATGCACCCTGATGTTGTTATAATAACAAGTATCTACAGTAGCCAAATTATGCGAACAGCCCAAATGTCCATCGACTGATCAATGGACAAAGATGTGATACATACACACACACACTACATTCAATACGGAGTATTACTCAGCCATAAAAAAGAATGAAATCTTGCCATTTGCAATGACATGGGTGGAGCCTGCTTAAGATTCTCTCTCGGGGCGCCTGGGTGGCTCAGTAGGTTAAAGCCTCTGCCTTCAGCTCAGGTCATGATCCCAGAGTCCTAGGATCGAGCTCCATATCGGGCTCTCTGCTCAGCAGGGAGCCTGCTTCCTCCTCTCTCTCTCTCTCTCTTTCTGTCTGCTTCTCTGCCTATAAATAAATAAAATCTTTAAAAAAAAAAAAAAAAAGATTCTCTCTCTGCCCTGCACCCACCCCCTGCCACACACTGCTCTCAGGAAAAAAAAAAAAAAAAAAATGGAGTACACTTGTGATGAGCACCAGGTGCCATATGGAAGTGTTGAGTCAGAATATTATACACCAGATTAGTATTACACTGCATGTTAACTACATACACACTGGAATTTATATAAAACTTAAAAAAAAAAAAAGAGCCATGCATCCTTACACCATCTACAGAAAATAAAACAGACCACAAAATCAAATTTAAGACTTAAAACTAAAACTTTCAAAAGAAAACCTTTGTGACCTTGGATTAAGCAAAGATCTCTAAACATGATCTGGACTTCATCAAAATTAAAAAACTTCTTCTCTTCAAAAAGATACGCTATATACTAGAAGAAAATATTTGCAAAGTGCATACCTGATTAATGGGTTTATATTCAGAATATACACACAATTCTCAAAACTCAGTAAGAAAACAAACCCAATAACAGACCAAAATATTTGAATAGACACTTCATCAAAAAACATATCCAGACAGCAAATAGGCACATAAAGATTCTCAACATCAGTGGTCATTAGGGAAATACAAATTAAAACCACACTAGGGTACATACCTATTAAAATGGCTAAAATTAAATGAGTACATCAAGTATTGGTGAGAGTATGAATTCACACTCTTAAACACAGCTGGTTAGAATATAAAATGGTATAATCACTTTGAAAAAACTTGACAATTTCTTTTTTCATAGGCCCTATGCTCAGAGTGGGGCTTGAAGTCACAACCCTAAAATCAAGAGTCATGTGCTCTGACAGAGACAGCCGGGCGCCCAAATTTGGCAATTTCTTAAAAAGTTAAATATACACCTATCATATGATCCCCCCGCACTGCACTCCTATGTATTTATTTACCCAAGAAAAGTGAATCCTATGTCTATACAAAGATTTCTACACAAATGTCCATTTATTTGTAATGTCCCAAACATGTCAGTAAGCCTGGTGACCGGAGTGGGGATGAGGGTGGTAAACGGATATGAAGAAACTCTTAGGAGCAATGCACCTGGTCACTGTCAATTGTGATAACAATTTATGAATATATACATATGTTAAACTTCATCAGATTGTATACTTTGAATATGTGCTATTTATTCATAACCCCTAGAAACAGGAGAATGGTGGACCCCAGGTCCTGTAGAACAAGAAAAATGGAGAGAGGCTGTTGGTACAGCCTTTCATGTACAAACCTTTCATGGTACAAACTTTCAATTATAAAATGAGTAAGGTCTGGAGATCTAATGTACAACATGGTGATTATAGTTAACAATACTGTATTATATACTTCAAAGTTACTAAGAAAATAGATATTAAAACATTCTTGCCAGGGTCTGGGGACTAAGCCCCATAATGGGCTCCCTTGCTCAGCAGGGAGTTTGCTTCTCCCTCTCCCTCTGTCCACCCCTGACTTGTGTGCATGTACATACGCACTCTAATAAATGAAAAATAAAATTTAAAAGAATAAAAGACTGAAACACCTGAGTAATATCAGGAGGCATTGGTGGTGTATTTTAACTTTCTGGCTTTACTAATACATAGAACTAAAAGGAATTATCCCAATAGGCACATCTCAAAATCCAAACACAGGACAGAAAACCAACACAATGTGATTATCAGAGGCGTAATTAGGAACTACGGCTCAGATAATTCGAAGGTGAACAGAGGTCCACACTGGGCCTCATGAACCTGTCCCCAGCCAACTATGTCAGGATTATATATCTGATGAGGCCCACTTCTATTTGAATATAATTTGGTGCAAATTCATAATAAC
The DNA here is from genome assembly GCF_002288905.1 of Enhydra lutris kenyoni. Taxonomy (NCBI): domain Eukaryota; kingdom Metazoa; phylum Chordata; class Mammalia; order Carnivora; family Mustelidae; genus Enhydra; species Enhydra lutris. Next base: position 1,213,901 of record NW_019154182.1, on the reverse strand, counting down.
TTTATATGGTCAAGAACATCCTCAAATGATTACTAAGATGAGAAACTGCATGTTGTTTAAATCTTCATTATTTAAAAAAAAAAAAAACAACCTTCACCATCAGATCTTATAAAATCTAAGAAAACTCTTATTTTTCTTAAAATTAAAAACTTTCTGATAGCTGTTTAATACTAAGTTAATTTTTACTTTTAAAAGTAGTGTCAGGGGCACCTGGGTGGCTCAGTGGATTAAAGCCTCTGCCTTCGGCTCAGGTCATGATCCCAGGGTCCTGGGATCGAGCCCCGCATCGGGCTCTCTGCTTAGCAGGGAGCCTGCTTCCTCCTCTCTCCTTTCTCTGCCTGCCTCTCTGCCTACTTGTGATCTCTGTCAAATAAATAAATAAAATCTTAAAAAAAAAAAAAAAAAGTAGTGTCAGGTTTCACTCATATGTGGAATATAAGGAACAGAGCAGAGGACGACAGGGGAAGGGAGGGAAAACTAAATGGGAAGAAATCAGAGAGGGAGACAAACCATGAGAGATACTTAATTCCAGGAAACAAAAGGTTGTGGAAAGGGAGGTGTGAGGGGTATGGGGCAACTGGGTGAGGGGCACTAAGGAGGGCATGTGATGTAATGAGCACTGGGTGTTATTACACAACTAATAAATCTTATCAAAAACAAAGTACTATAAGTTGGCTAATTGAATTCAAATAAGTAAGTAAATAAATAAGTAGTGCCAAGGGTGCCTGGCTGACTCAGTCAATAGAGCACATGACTCTTGATTTTGGGGTTGTAAATTCAAGCCCCACACTGGTTGTCAACTACTTAAAATCTCAAAAAAAAAAATTTTTTTTAAAAAGGGAGTTCCAAGGAAAATTAGGAACAGCAACCATTGCAAAAAGCAAAAAAAGGGGGGGGGGGGGCAACTGGGGATTTTCATACAAAGCCAAGGAATTAAATGTCCTCAGTAAAACATCAGTAAGTAGACATTACTGCTAACCCAGAAGTCGTATCTTCTTCAACAAAATCAGAGATTATCCCAAATTTTTTAAAGGTTATTTATAATTTGCCCAGTCACAAAAATATTCAGACTGTTCTACCTCTAAACAAGCAAAGAGGAGGTTCTATCATATAATGATCTTAAATTTTTCTCATGAAGATCGGTTTTTTAGGCAGGCTCAATTCTTCATTACCTGTCAAGGTAAATCTAATACTAAATACAATAAAGTAAGACTCACATTCATCACTTGTATTAACCATACAAGTTGACACATTCTTTCAAGGCAATGCTACCTCCCAGATCCAAAAGACTACATACCAGACATTGAGTAACCGGTCGTGTACTGCTCCAGACAAGAAATAAAGACCAGTGATTCCATCAAAGGGCTGGCTCTCATTAGGAGGTCTGACAGTAGTGAAGATGAGTGTCGAAACTGGCGTTGCATGGCCTGTGAAGTGCTGGAGAAAGTTAAATCTCATTTAGGAGAGAGCACATTGCAGTAAAAAAATTAAAGAGTCCATGTGGACCATAAGCAATATGTATGATCCATATCCGAAATCAGAACTCCAGATAAAGGTAACAGCTAAATTTAATTCTGAGCAACTGAGGCTATTTGTGCTACATTCTCTCACTTTTAAAAATTCCATCTGAAAATACTGAAAAATCACAATGTCTTTCTCTTATGGTCCTACCCACAATCTTTCTTTCTTCCATTTTTGCATTAAAGATCCACTTAATTCCATCCATATTTAAAGGGGTGCCTGGGTGCTCAGACACAGCCAAGGAATTGTAGGTCCTCATTTTACTCTCAGTGAGTCGAAACCACAATTTTAGGGCATCATCACAGCACCAAAAGTACACCCCTGAGCACACTCAAAACATAACACTACATCTCCGCAGTCAAATACTATAAATGTACTACATGCTGGAGGTAAGCTAGAAACCAAAACTATTATCATTACACAGCAGAATAAAAGATTTTTAATTCAAATTCTACTTATTTGTTCTACTCAAATGCACGTGAAATGAATACATCTAACTTATTTAGTACCAACAAACCAGGTTTGGAAACTAACTTTTATCTACTGATTCTATTACTTGATATGCCTGAAAACAAATCTGTATTCTTAAAACAATATGCTACAGTTCAGACTTACTGTCCTGCTCCATACTTACTCTAGATGACTGTTAGGTTTACAACTAATTTGATTCACTCACTCTGTAGATTTCTTTGGTCTCCAAAACCCACAGTTTGATTGTTCGACCAGCTGAAAGCAACATCTTTCCATCTGGGCTGATACACAGGGAGCTGACACTGCTATTGTCGCCTTTCCATTTGCTGTTTTGTGAAGAGAAACAAAAACGTCTCAATGAATAGGGAGAAAACTTTACTGAGAGCAAAAGGATAGCAAAAAGCAAATCAGGCATTAAAAATATCACTTAAGGTTCTATGCCACATTGCATTCCTTAAAAGCCTGTGTCAAGTGACTAACTGTGGGCACTAAGGTAAAGCCTGCCCAATAAAACAGAGATTCTCAAGAGGTTCCAGAAAATGGAAGAGTAAGAGTTTTAAGAATGTAAAATGGGCAGTTGTGTGCCCTGTGAGGTATACATACATCTATCTACCACATATCTACATATGAGGTAGATTTTAATACCCCGGGAACTATCAGGCTGTGTACCAGGACCACAAGTCCATTGCATCCCTTGGAAAGGACTTCCAAAGCAGTTACAAACCACAAATCATAATGGCAAAAATAACCTGATTTAAATAAATAAAACTTCTGTACCACAAAGTAAGTCATAAATTTAAAAGCAAAAGGCTAAGGGCACCTGCGTGGCTCAGTTGGTTTAGTGTCTGCCTTTGGCTCAGTTCATGATCTCAGGGTCCTGGTATCAAGCCCCGCATCAGGCTCCCTGATCAGCAGGAAATATGCTTCTCTCTCTCCCTCTCCCGCTCCTGCTCTACCCCCTTGAGCTCTCTATCTCAAATAAATAAAATCTTTAAAAGTCAGTAAATAAAAACAAAAAACTTTCTAGCAAAAGGCTAGAAAATATCAAAAATACATACTTTAAGAAAAGGATTAATATTCAGAACACATAAACTCTATATTCAAGAACTAGCTCAAGTTAAAAAAAACTCAAAATAAAAAAACACAAAAGATATAAACAGGTAATTCATACAAGAAATTCAAATTGTCAATAAACATGAAAACACTCAACCTCACTAGTAATCAAGGAGATGCAGCAATAGCGTAGACCTTTTCCCTTACCCTTTCCAGCTCCTAACACTTTGACAATTTCTCATCAATTCCCAGAGCTTCTACATTTTATATTCCCTATTCCACACCTATTCACTTAACATATGTATTAAAAAGAAAAAAAGACAGGATCACCACCTGACAAGCTTCCCTGAATCCATCTCCCCAGTCAGCACTAAAAGGCCGGGACAGAACTAACACCACTGCCACAGCTCCCTCCTATCCCCCATTAAGAACTGCGCAATTTACAGTGTAGCCTCCTACACTGGCATCACCTGGAGACTTACTAGACTTCCAATTCCCAAATCCCAACTGGACCTACTGAATCAGCTCTATCTGCACAAGTAATTCACATGCACACCAGAGCATGAGAAGCTCTAGATTAAAAGATTCCTCTCTAGGAAATATGACTGGTGCCAAAGTAAAAACCCACACATACTGACATTTGAAAGCTTCCCCATCACTCTACAAATGAAGCTCAGCAACTGAGCCACCCACCCACACGAGCCTTCCAATCAGCTTTTTTTTTTTTCCCAATCAGCTTTTTAATGTTTCATTTTCAAATAGTGACAGGCAGCCATCCTCAGTCATTTGAAGAATGCCTTAAACAAAAGACAGAGGCTAAAATCAAATAAAAATCAAAACACAAAAACAAAAACAAAAAACAAGAGGGAGATGATATAAGGAATAAAAGAAAAATACTTTAAATCCTATAATTATCTTCAGAGAGTTAGAAAATATTATATCCATGAAAGAAACATGGTGCAATAAAAAGAAAACGGAGAACAAAAACAAAGCTCCCAGAAGTTAAAAATATGGTTAGAGAAATTTAAAAATTCCCTAGATTTGGAAGATGAAACTGAGGCCATCTTCCCAGTAACAAAAGAAAAGGACAAAAGGGAAAATAGGAGGGAATAAACTTAAGGGATTAGCTCAGGATAAAACATCTAAGTAACAACAGGTTGCACTTAGAGAAAGATCAAAGACAACAGAGGGGTGAAATGGTCAAACACATACTAAAATAAAAAGAACACAAACTCCCGGGCTAAATGGTCCCTTGAGCGCCAATGTAACTCACTGACTAAACATTAAGGACAACTAGTACTGACAGCTAAAAACCAATGAACCAAAATCAAATAAAAAAATAAAAATAAACCAATAAACCAATGCTTCAAAATCCTGAGGGAGAATTATTTCCAACCTATAATTATCTTCAAACTATAAATCAACCATGAGGATACAATAACGGTGCTGGTAGACAAGCAAAATCTCACGAAATTTACCATCTGCATACTTTTCTTAGGAAACTACCGATTGGTGTGTCTTACAAAAAAGAGGAGAGTAACCTAACAAAGAGAAAAATGGGATCCAAGTAATAGAGGCTCCATCTGACAAGAGAATTTTCAGGATGATAATGAAAGAATGTCCCAGGATCATTGCTGTTCAGCAGATCCTGGAGGAAAGCAGAGAAGTCCTCCAAGAAACAGATGAAACTGGAGGGAAGCTGTCAAAAAACAAATGTAACTGATTAATGGATGTGCCCCAAAATAACATGTTACTGTGAGAGTGGAGCTAATGATAAGTATATAGGAAACTAAGCAATGAACAAAAGGTAATTATACACCCCCAAGAAAATAAGAGTTTTATGCCCAGAAATAATATAAACCTGGTAGAGTACAAGGCTCATCTATAATAATATTTAATGCAAACAATGACTAGCCCATCATCAAAAACTGTAATGTACCAATACTTGGAGAACAGAGAGGGGAGAGGCTAGAGGCCGAGAGTTAAATCCTCATCTTCCACAGCAGGAAGTCAACACATAGTACCTAAGATGGAACACAGACTCCATTAACAGCAGCACAAGAGTAACAAGAATGAAGCTGGGAACACAATACCATATGGAACTGTACTGTGGATGAGAGCTCAGGCTCGGATCCAACCTATTTCTCAACTGTAGAGCCCACCACACAGCAGGACAATTAAATCCAACACTGTGTACAAAGTGAACAGAGCCTTGAACACTGGTAGCCCCTATGTGAAGGACCTGACATTATGAACTCTCATCCAGACAGCATTTTAAAAATACAGTTCTAAGGGCCCCACCCCAGACCCAGTGGGGGACAATCTGCACAGGTGTCTCTGACAGTCATCAGTGGGAAACTACTGCCACAGGTAAACGGAGAATCACACTTACTGAAACTCTAGGCAGATGACCTGCTCATCCACACTTCCTGCCCCAAACCCCCTTCAAATTCTAAGCCTCTATCACCACCCCATCTGCTGGGTCTTGCCTTTCATGTATTATTTCAAATTCAACTTCTCTGAAAACTCAAAACCATTTTGTTCTGAACTGTAACTCTATTCACCTAGGAAGTTCACAAAGCTGAAAATGAAGAGCTACATTTAACTTATTTCTGTTACTTAATACCCCCTTCCATGCTACCCAAATGTTCTTAGTTGGTATCTTCATTCTCACTTCCTACTCTTATCATCCCACACTTGAACTACTACAACAACCTGGAACCTGGCCTCTGTGCCTTGTTTTGTTTTGTTTAATGACTTCTCTGCCTTTGAATCAGCTCCTTTCCATTTACTGTACACAATACTGGCAGAGCACCTTTTCCTAAAGCATTATCTTGGTGACTTTATTCCCAGGACATTACCTTCAGTGGTGCTCTCCTGCTTATGACATAGAATCTAAAACTCCAAGAAAATAGTTTTAATGCAGTAGAAAAACACTGTACCAGAATTCAAGATAGTATGAAAGAACTTCTTCCCTGCCACTTATTAGCTTTAAGACCGTGAGTATCATTATCCTTCCTAGTATCATTATCCTATCCTTCCTATCCATCCTCATCTGCCTAAGTTGAACCAATTCAACATTCACTGAACAACTACTATAAAGCTTATCACAGGATTAAGTGCTTGAACCAGAAGAGTAGTCTGAGATTTTTATCTATGACAATTAAGGCCAGACTCTTAAAATACTTTGGCCCATATCCTCTACCAGCCATTATTCCCTAGTATGTAAATCCTCTAAATATTTTACTTCCCTTTCTCCTAGCCTTTAGTCTTGTCATCTCCCCACCACCCTTCCCCCCACTCAAAAGGATTCTCCCACCCTCTTTATCCAAATCTTACCTCTCCTAGAAGGCCCAACTGAAATCTCTTTCCTTCCACCAGGCCTTGCCAATGCTATCCAACTCATTCGACCAGTACTCGCATGCTATCTTACGGTATCTCTTGTGCAATTATTTTACTCTTGTATCATTACTTAACATTCATGTATTAAAATCTTGCATGCCTGGTTTGATTAACAATTCCTTGAAAAGTCTATAACCTCTTTAGTATCTACATTCCTCTCCATGTCCAGTATCAAACTTGACCTACCGCCAAGAACAGTCGATTGGTCCAACTCTAATGCGTTTCCAACAATAACCAAATTACCCCTCCAGTACCATGGAACCCTCAATATTACTCACCACTTTACTTTGCATGTCTGTGTATTCCATTCCACAATATATTTATCATCTGAACAACTATACAAACAGCCATTGTCTTGATGCCACTGTATGCAATTAACCTTGTTGTCATGTCCACCACTCTACAGATTTAAAAAAAAAAAAAAAAGATTAAAAGAAAAAAAAACAGCCTGATATAACATAATTAACACATCCCAGAATCATTACTAACAGTTAAAACAGCCTGATATAACATAATTACACATCCCAGAATCATTACTAACAGTTAACAAAAAAGTCAGGCTTTAACCTAAATAAAACCACCCTAACCTACATCTATCCATTTTTAATATCAAAACTGAAATAAATCATCTATAAACTCATCAAATGTTAACTTTCTCTTCTCTGCCGAAAAAATACACTTCCACATCACAAGACAAAGGATGCTAGTTTTGTTTGTTTTTTAATGATTTTATTTATTTGACAGAGAGAGAGAGAGAGAGACAGTGAGGGAGGGAACACAGGTGGGGGACTGGGAGAGAAGCAAGCCTCCCACTGAGCAGGGAGCCCAGTGTGGAGCTCTATCCCAGATGACTTGAACCAAAGGCAGCCTCTTATCAACTGAACCACCCAGGTGCCCCAAAGGATGCTAATTCTAAATGCCACTTGCTTTTGACAGGTATGCCAGCACTAAGATAAGACAGTGGCCAAAGTCTGTGATTTACAATATACTATTACAACTAAATCCCAAAAAAGCATGCAAGGTAGGTTATAGAATACCCATTCAAGAAATGAGAAGTTCAGCTACTTACCCATGACCACATAACTAGAAGTCAACCTCAGGATGGAACCTCGATTCCAAAGCCTGATCCCCTTCTACTTCACCAATCATAATCCCAACATCCCTTATTCTGATCTTCTTGCTTATTTTTTAATACACTCATTCCCTATTAAAGATTTATATATAATCCCATGAAGTACCAAAATCTAAAAAGGAGTTCTAGGGGCGCCCGGGTGGCTCAGTAACTAAGTGTCCGCCTTTGGCTCGGGTCATGATCCAAGGATCCTAAGGTCGAGCCCCATATCAGGCTCTCTGCTCCACAGAAAGCCTGCTTCTCCCTCTACCATGACCCCTGCTTCTGTTCCCTCTCTTGCCATCTGTCAAATTAAAACAAACAAACAAAAAACTTTAAAAAGGAGTTCTAGGTTTCATTAGCATTATGTCCACATCCACAGTAGTTCAGTAAAGCACCTATCACACTGCATGGATTGTAGGCACCTGTTCACCATAAAAGATTGATCAAATCAAAGGATGGGCTCCCAGCTACAGTGGGGTAAAAGCCTGCATGAGGACAACACTTGACTTGGAGAGGAGGGAGGAAATAAGAGAAATTCCCTTACTATCTATACCTCTAAATGCTTTAATTCGCTTTACAGTTGTATTTTTATAATATTTAACATGAAAATAAGCAACGTACTCTGAAATGCAGATTTAAAATCAGATAAAATTTTTCATATATCAAATCAACTGGGCTTTTGTTAACGTTATTGCTGTTTTAATGGGTATATCCAATGGCGGAAATAATGCTATTGGAATACAGGTACTCTTTCCATTAGTGACACATAAAATTAGGAAAACTTTCAGAAACTATTTGAATACCATGCATAAAAAGTGTTACTCATTAATTACAGGTCAGTAATTTTGGAAATCCATGTAAACAGCAAACAAAATGTGTAACAACAAAAAACTGGAAGGCTCCTTAATGGTCAGTAATAGCTAAATCACCAAGGGACTATCCAATTTAGTGGACTTTAGGCAGTCATTGAAAATGTTTGTAACTAGTTCTTGACAAATACGAAAACTGCTCATGTTGTAATTTAATGGAAAACATCAGGATACAAAATAGATGAGAATTCAATTAAACATATGCACAATGAAATACACACTCTATTAAACATCTCTTGGTGATATCAGAATAATTTTTCCCCTTTTCAACATTAATGTACTTTCAAACTATCTATGGAAAATGTTACTTAAAACAGAAAACATTGATTCATATATACAGAAGCATTCCTATACAAAGACAGAAGTTCAGTGAACGCCAAACAAGTAATGTAACAGACAATGTCCGAAACAAATTATGCTAAGTTAAGTCACTGCCCTGGAGTGCCAAGCTCTCACTCTGCTCTGTGATGCTGGGGCTAGACTCCACAGATCACACTCCTGCTTTGCCAGCTAGATGGCCAGTAGGCACCGCCAATAAGGGGTGCTAGAGACAGACAAGCCTGGAAGAGGAACGAGGGACTTGTTCCATCCTGTCTCCGAGTGTGCATCAGCCCAGCATTTCTTCATCCCAGCAGAGCAATCCTTTTGGTAGAAGCTGAACTCAATATGCAACTGTTCCAACACCTGAGGAACGAGTCTCCCCTTCCTTCCAGGACACCAGCAGTCAGTTAAGAGCTCTGTCCTCAGAGGTCTGGCCCCCAAGCCCATGGGGCCACTCTTCCACAAGGGACCGCAAGCAAAGAGAACATCTGCTCCTCAAAGGTTTGCATTTCAGCAGTAATCCCACCTCCCTCATTTGTTCCCTCATTTGTTCCCTAGAGGTGGTGAGCTCTTTCCTGCAGTCAGTTTGTGGTACTTAGAACGCTTTCTACCCTTTATTTTAAATCTAGCCAACAGTTCTTCATATTCTCACCTGTAACAAGGATTATGTTACCTATTATATTAACAAATATTACTGTTCACAATTTTAAATGTGGGGGCAGAAAAATGCCCCTGTAATAAAGATCCTACAACACTATTCTATTTTGTTTTTAAATCTCTAATGATCAGTTTCCCCATTTCTTTTATATACAATACACACACACACACACACACACACACACACACTTTATCTATACTTACTATCAATTTACTGTGTAATTCTCCTTTTACTGTACTGTATAATAAAATACTACCAACTGCTGTACCAATAGCCAACAAGTCAATCTGGTTACTTGTTCCTATAGCTTCTGATTTCCTTTTTTTCCTCTGGGGACTTTCCTGGGGGGGAAAAAAAAAAGGTTCATTTTGTATTTCAAACACAAGACATCATTAATGCATAAATACAAATGCCCACTAACCCACAAATAAAATGTGACTGCTACCAAAAGACATTTAACTTAAAGATGGGGGGGGGGCGGGGACAGATAACTCACTCTCAAATGCTTTGTTTTTCACTATTTGGGGGGGAAAGAATCACCCCAATGGAAAAGAAGAGCTTATAATTCTCTCTCCCTGTCCCCTACCTCTCTGGAAGGAACGGGAAAAAGAGGACATGCTCCTGGTATTCTCTTAAAAGGTCCAAGCAGCCTCACTGCTGCTTCTACCTCTCAAAAATGAGCCACTTGTGACAGGGCCAAGTGAAGTCTCCATTCCCAAGCAGAGACTACAGATCCATAGCTAAGCAACCAACATTTCCCCTTTTTCCTCCTCATCTCTCCTGTGTTCTAGCTTCGTTCTCAGGAAAGGGGACTCAAAACTTGTTTTTATAAACACACTTTTATTTCAGTCTCAGTCAAAAAACAGTTGGAACTACTGGAGCACAGTAGAAGTTGCCCTAGTGTGTGAGAATTACGGGTTAGTCCGAAAGTTCCATGTGGTCTTAAGTGATCCTAATCACTTAAGAGGCACAAGTTCCAACCTAGTGTCGAATGCCACAAGACTGCTTTGATTTGCTTCAAAAACAGTACTGAAGCTTACAGTCCAAAGACAATCAATGATCACGACTTCAGGGTATTACATCAAAGTTTACAATACTGAAAACATAGAATTTAAGAATTTCTTTACCACATGATGTTTTTTAAATTAAAGCTTGCCAGCCTTGCTTTAGCATAAAGCTCTGAGATATCCATTCTTTTAACATAAAATTGACCATTACCACAGGAAAAAGAACATTTTCTCATTTGTGCAAGATCTTTGCTCTACAGCACAAAGCAGAAGCCCAGGATATCTAAAACTTTGCCTAATCCAAAACACACCAGTGAATTTATGATGTTACAAGTGTATAAAGAGTATCAAGGAGTAGAGATGCCTGGGTGGCTCAGTCTGTTAAGCGTCTGCCTTTGGCTCAGCATCCTGAGCCGGAGTGTCCTGCACTGGCTCCCTGCTCAGTGGAGAGCCTGCTTCTCCCACTGCCTGCTGCTCCCCCGCTTATGTGTGCTCTCTGACAAATAAATAAAATCTTTAAAAAATATATATATATATATTTTAAAAAAAGAATATCGGGGTGCCTGGGGGGCTCAGTGGGTTAAAGCCTCTGCTTTCGGCTCAGGTCATGATCCCAGGGTCCTGGGATTGAGCCCCACATCGGGCTCTCTGCTCAGTGGGGAGCCTCCTCTCTCTCTGCCTGCCTCTCTGCCTGCTTGTGATCTCTGTCAAATAAATAAATAAATAAAATATTATTAAAAATAAAAAAAAAGAATATCAACAAGTAGATTTAGAAAGCATTTTCCATTTTGTTTTCATTTATTAATCTTATGGAGATGTTACATTTGAAGAATTTTATTCACTTGACACATTAAGGTCAACAAAAAGTGAAAATATTTAACAAAAAAAGTAACTTTCATACAAAGAAAATTACACATTTTGTAAGTCTTAAGAAATATATCTACATTAATAAACCCCAAAGAGAAGTTATGATTAAAAGCCAAAGTACGAGAGGCACCTGGATGGCTCAGTCAGTTAAGTGTCTGCCTTCAGCTCAGGTCATGATTTCAGGGTCCTGGGTTCGAGCCCCACATCGGGCTCTCTGCTCAGCAGGGAGCCTGCTTCCCTTCCTCTCTCTGCCTGCCTCTCTGCCTACTTGTGATCTCTATCTGTGTCAAATAAATAAATAAAATCTTAAAAAAAAAGTATAAAAAAATCCGATGGTCTTATCAGTAACCCTTAATTTCCCTGAACCAGTGAAACCTTAGCACAAGCAATGTCCTAGGTCCCACCTTCAGTTCAATGAATTTCTAATGCCACCTCTGAATGATCCCGCAAGGCAGATATGGTTTCAGCACAAGGTTATGAACACAAACGCCCATCTCAGGCAAGGGCAGTAGGGGAATGTATACCAACCTCTTACTACATTTCAGCAGAAAACTCTTCTCTGAAAGATTCTAGAAATTATTTCTCCAACTCCTGGTTTTACCAAATCAAGTTAAAATCATTTCACACTGACGTTTCTAACGTGTGAAATATGTGTATGCTTTTCTGCAGATACAAATGCATCTGTCTTTGGCTCAGGTCATGACCCCGGTCCTGGGATCGAGTCTCTCATCGGGCTCCCTGCTCAGAAGGGAGCACGCTTCTCCCTTTGCCTGTTGCTCCCCCTGCTTATGTGCTCTCTCTCTCTCTGACAAATAAATAAATGAAATCTTTAAAAAAAAAAAAAAAGGAGCACAAAAAGGGGCACTTGACTGGCTCAGTGGGAAAAGCACCAACTCTTGATCTTGGGTTATCAGTTCAAGCCCCACACTGGCTATGGAGATTTCTTAACAAAATTTTGAAAAATTAAAAAATAAAAAGCACTAAAAAACTTCATATATTAATCATTAACATATTCAAACCCTAATTTCCCTATCAACAAGATCTGTGTATTTTGGGAGAAGCAAGCAGAGGCAAGTGGAGGAGCATCCACAGAACTTATGCCCAATTTTGAGGATCAGTGGTCCAAGCCTAAATAATAACACAATTAATGCAACTCAAGTAACTACTGACTCAAGCATATTTTTGCAGAGCTGGACCATCTTTTTAAAAATCACTCCCCAGTGAGCAGGATGAGCATGTCTGAACAGGTCACCCAGATAAGTTTATATAAGCAATGTGCATTTTAGTCAAATCTGTTTTAAATATTACCCCTTACCAAGTATTTCTGAAACCAAGAATTTAGTGCTGATATTTACAGATTATGACAGACCTTTGTCAGCATTTTCTTTCAGAATCTGTTGCTCCTGTGATCACAAACTTCAATGACTCCCCAGGGAAGAATAAATCATTGTACTGGCATCTGCAATTTGCCTCCAGACCACCTTTCCCAACTTTATTTCCAATTTCCATCTTTATATTACATTCCCTAATCACTAACATCTTCCCATTTTGCTTCTGCTTTTCCCTCAACTTGGGAACTGCTTATCCCTCAACTTCCTTTTGGTTAAAAATCTATCCATGCTTCAAGGTTACCCCAACTCTCATCTCTCTACAAAAACCTCTTCTATATTTTTATGTAAAGACTTTATTTTAGAGAGTGCACGATGCGGTATGGGATTGGCAGAAGGAAGCAGACCCCCACTTAGCAGGGAGATCAATGCAGGGCTCTATCCCAGGCCCCTAGGATCATGACCTGAGCTGAAGGCAGATGCTCAACCGAGCCACCCAGCTCCCCCCTCCCCCGCTTTCTCTTAAGGCACACATCATACTGTGCTCTGCATTACAGACACGGTATATCTGAATTGTCCACTTCTTCTTTGATGTGTCTCAATCACACTGTTTTACTTCCTCCGAAGTACCTAGCACAAGGTTATGTGCACACTCATTATACATATCATGTAAATTCACCAAATAATGAAAAGGGTAGGCTAAAACTTTAGTTCGTATCTGTGACTAAAAAACTGGAGTTCCTAGAGGTACCAGGAGTGAAGACCCCAAAAATGTGATTTCTTTCAAGAGTTTTTTTCAGTGTGAAAGTCGGACTAGGCTAAGCAATAAAGAGCAGCACCATGGGGCACCTGGGTGGGTCAGTCGTTAACCAGCTGCCTTTGGTTCAGGTCATGATCCCAGGGTCCTGGGATGAAGCCCCGCATCGGGCCCGACTCCCTGCTTGGTGGGAATATTGCTTCTCCCTCTCCCACTGCACTCCCTCTCTCGCTGTATCTCTCTCAAATAAATAAATAAAATCTTAAAAGAAAAAAAAAAAAAAGTAGCACCAGTCTGAAAAAAGTTTATCAGCATTTGATCCAGAAGGCAATCAGAAGGCTGAGTGAGTCTCAAGGGGTTAAGTGCATGATTTACAAAAGCAAGACATAGGGCAGATGTGGTGAAAACAAAGAGGAAAAAGGGAAAGTGCTGAAAAGTCTGAATCTGATCAAGTAAGCAATGACTTTTTAGACTGAGATCCCAAGGAAGAAAAGTTTACATTGAGAGCCAGTACATACACTCATAAATATATATATACATATAACTGAAACCAGCTCCACAAAAAACTTATCCTTTCCATGCAAAATATACTCACTTTTTTTACACTCATTTTTTTTAACTCTATCACAACCCACTAAATCTGTTTCATAATGATCAAAACCTAATTTTGAAAAATCCTGACCTCTAGACACTGAAAATTTCTAGAAAATTTCTAGACACTGAAAAAGTTTCAAGTTTCATTCTGCAAGTTAGTCTCCTATGCCTTTTCTTGGCCCACCTTCCTGTCACTTCTCTGGCAAATGTTTAAGTCATGGGTAACAATGAACAAAATGTGTGCATTTTACATGTAATTACATAATATTTATTATCAAAAACAAATTCTAATAACCAGGACCTTCTATTCCTGCCAACAGGATCTAATCTGCACACTTTTCCTTGTTTTGAAGTCTACATACTGGAGAGACCCTAAGATACAGCAGCGTACATTCAGGAATACAAAGAGACTGCACCGTATCTCCAAGGGACAGGAATGGGGATACTCAACTGAGATTCTTCCAAGAAACATTCTTAATGCTACTGGCTTGCCTTGTCTTGTGTCTGAAATGCCATGTGCTTCGTTTAACAAGAACTAAGCTGTGTGAGATCATTTTAATTGCAGTGACAGCAAAGCAGCATGGTAGCTGAGAGGAGACAAAGTCTGTTTCTTCAGGGCTATACACCAGCTAGGGAAGGAAAGTAGAAAAGTTTTGAGAGATTTTAGGGGGCAACGAAATAGGGTCAGTTACTAGGTGGGGCTCAGGCACTTATTTTGTGGCTTTGGCATATCATTTAACAGCTCAGCTTCAGTTTACACACACACACCTGAGAAGCTTTAAAAATAGCATCCATCTATAGTCCACCCATGTGTCTTCTTGCACTTTTCTTATCATTTGAGGTCCTCTTCCCCCCCAGGCTCCATCAACCAAATGAAATATTCAGCTATTTAATATGTACAAAAACCCTCCAAAAACTACTGTGGCATAAATGTGAGGTATTATGATCATTCTTGGCCAAGAAAACAATATGATTTTTCTAAACATCCAGGAACCTCTACTTTAACTCTTATTACCCAAGTAACCCAGCACTAATTCATTTTATTCCACTCACAGAAGTAATGTTCACCAAACTTTGTCCTTGGGTGGCAAATTGCCAATTACTGAAGCAGATACAGAATACTCTTACAAAATGATTTACACTGAGGAATGTAGCAGTAAATTATAAAAAGAGCCCAAAGAGAATGCTCACGGTATCATTCAATAATAACACCTAACATTTACTACGCACTTACCACACCAGTCATATATACTGCCTCACTTAATTCTCAAAGGACCATGAAAGGTGGGTAGCATAATCTCTACTTCATGTTTGAGTAACAAAAATCTTAAATTGTTGGGAACACAGGGAACACAGGAATAACATCCTTACCAAGACTCATACTCTAATCCTCAAAGATTTAAAATAAATAAATTTAATAAAATGAGGGCATCTTAAAACTTCAGTGGCAAGGATCCCAACCCAGGGACCTGGGACCAGAGACTGAAGCAGCTGCTACACACATCGCTCTTCATTTTCTAGCTTTTAAAAAAAAAAATCACATGACTTTATAATTTTATCCTGTAATAAATGTGCACATTTAAGAGAACCACTTCTCTGGGGCGCCTGAGTGGCTCAGTGGGTTAATCCACTGCCTTCGGCTCAGGTCGTGATCCCAGGGTCCTGGGTTCGAGTCCCACATCAGGCTCTCTGCTTTGGCCGGGAGCCTGCTTCCCGCCCCCCTCCCCCGCCTGCCTCTCTGCCTACTAGTGCTCTCTGTCAAAAAAAAAAAAAGAGAACCACTTCTCCCTCTAATCTTCAAGTAAAATTGATGCTCTAGAAGGATATATCCCCAATATGATAAGGATCAAATGTCCTCTCTACATTCCTCACAGCTCTCAATTCTGTGACTCAAGATCTAGGGTTACAGTGTAAGAACAGTGGACCAGGAGTCAGAGGACCTTGATTCTAATGGTCCCAGTCTCTTTACTGGTTACTAAAGATTTGGTGAAGTCACCTGGAACTTCCTTAGCTCTGACTCTCAGTTTTTAAATATTTTATTTCAGGACATTTCATAGAGCTGTGTGGCTAAAATGAAAACATGCAGCTAAAAGAATACTGAAACCTATACAAACTTTTTTTAAGTAGCCAAATTCTCATTTTTCAATGAGGCCCTCTAAATTAGTAACTTGCTCATTGTGACAAAAGCAAGTTTGAGTCCTGGATATGAAACCAAATCCAGATATTTTTCTACTATTTCAGAGTGGTATACAAAATCCAAAACTCTGACTTTCAACAGGAAATTTAAGATTAGGTCAAAGTTTTATTCCTGAGGCATATCATGTGACTTAAGTCAACAGAAAAGCAAAGGGGGAGGGGGCAACAAATTTTTACTATCCCAATATTAATTATTATTTGTTGTAGATAACGGAACACAAAGCTCTAAATACTTGAGTTCTAGTCCTGGTTCTATTTCTGGTTTTTATGCATGCTGACTAATTTTCCAGAGTCTCAGTTTCTTCTTCACAAACAAGGCAAGAAGTTAGCCTTTATCTACCTGCAAGGACTAACCATACAAATCTGAGATACTAATAACAACACTTGCAGCACTTACATACACTAATAAATGTTCCTACGTTACTAACAACGTTCACCTTCACAACCACTCTGAGGTGGGTACCATCCCCCCTCCCTGTTCTACAAACGAGAAACTAGAAGTACAATCACCACTATGAAGCCAAACCTAGATTCAAATGGAAACAGCAGAGCTTGGATCGATGCATCTAATCTTTGCTCCACGTATTCCCCCAGCATCAGTCTTAACATCTCTTTACAGGACTGTTAAATAGAAACACAGAAAATTTTAAAAAAGAAAAATACGCAGACTGCTGTAACTTTAACAATGGCTATGGTTTTGTTTTTTCCCCCGAAGTCCAAGTTCGCCTTGACTTAAGAGCCCTGATAAAAGTTTCTTTTATTAACTAAAGTCACTTCATCTAGAAACTAAGAAACTCTATCTTAAGATCCGAAAAATACCTAAACATACACACCCAAAGCATAGTTAGATGTACCCCTACTTTCAACCTAAAAATTTAGCACACATTTACCGCACACTAGTCGGATGGGAGTTAAAAATCTGTCTTGAATAGCTTTTGAAGTTTTACACATAGTGTCAGCTAAACACTCAGGATACCTGTTCTTCCAAATCACATTAGACTGATTCGATTGCCTACCCTATACCTGTAGTACCCACGTGCAACTGCGTTAGAGCAGACGTGGTCGAGTGACTCCACAGTGAATGACATCTTACCTGAGATGGGGCCCTAACAGAAAAGCCTTCCCTAACACGGCAATGTCCTGTCTCAGAGAAACTTCACCTGAATTCACATTCATTACATTAAACCGGCTACCTCACTTTACCTCCACATCCTAATGCAGACTTCAGACTTGGCTAAAAGGGGGTGTATAAAAGGGAGAGGTTTAAAAAAAAAAAAAAAGCATAAAGTTTCAAATGACTGAGAATGGAAACGAGCCTGAGAAAGTCAAGAGTTTCAAGAGTGAGAATACCACACACTGGACGTGGAAGAGAACACGTGGTGAGCCTGCACCCAAGGGTTCGGGGGTGGGGGGGGGGGTTATCCGGAAACAAGGAAACAGACTTATTCATTCCAATCTCCTAAGGCAAAGCCGATGAGCTAGAGAAATCGGAATAGAGTACTCCAGCCCCAAGAAGGGGCTCTGTCAAAATCCAGGACGCTGAAAAGCACATGTTGCTGCGCCAGGCTTCGCAGAAAGAAGCCGCCCTAGGGAAGCTGGGGGCCTACGCGAACATGGCGGCCCCGGCGACAGCGGGGCGCGGGGCGCAGACCGCATGGAGCCAGTCAGGAGGGCTCCAGCCTACGGCCCGTCCAATAGGGCCGCGCCCTCTTTCGCTACTCTGCGGGCAGGCCGCACGCGGGACTGGAGAAGTGGACCGAGTCCGCGCCGCCGCCGCCGCACTCCGTGCCTCCTCACCCGGGGCCTCGGAGGGCCGCGCGAGATGCCGGGCCACGCGCCGTCTGACCGGGGATGCGCTGAGTCCCAGTCCGGGCGCACGCCCGCCCCCCGCCGTCCCTCCTGCTTTACCTTGGCCTGCAGTCGCGCTGGCGCCCAGGCCAGGCAGGTGCAGGTACCGCTGAGGTGCGCGGAAGGCACGTACTCTTGGTGCAGCCTATTGTTAGCGGTCTCCCACACTCGCAACTGACCGTCGGCAGACGCCAAAGCGAAGTAGGCCTGGTTCAGCGGGGAGAAGGCGCACGGAACCCCTGCCGGGGACAGGGGGTCGGCAACACCACGGCCACCCGCCGCCATTGCTGCCCTGGCTCCGCGGCAGCCACGTGTTCGTCTGTGCGCATGCGCACCGGCGTGGGGCGGGGCCTAGAGGGAGGAAGTGGGGCGGAGGGAGAGCAGAGACTCGAAGGAGTGGCTCGTTGCGTCTCTAGCGGGCGTCGGGCAGGCCCAACCTGTGGACGGTGGCCTGGAGGACTCAGTGCTAATTTGTACTGGTTGGAGGAGGAGACGTGTGGAGGGATGTGACTGCAGACTGGAGAGCAGGCCCGTTACTTTGAAAAAAAAAAAAAAGAAAAAGAAAAAAAGAAAAAGAAGAGAAATAAAGAAAGAAAGAAAAAGGTTGGGTTTTGTTTTGTTTTTTAATAACATGATTGAACTAAATATTTAAGAGACAATCACTTATAGCGCCGTGATTGTGGCAACTGTTTACATTTTTCTTAACCACTTCCAGGCTGTAATCATGTATACATATAACAATTTATTCAGTCATAGTAGTGTAAAAGTTACGGTGGGATCTACTGTCCTCCCACCCCCCATTTCCTCAGGATTAATCCCGTTACTACATCAAATAGATAATTTGTACGCCATATTTCACCAAATCTATGCATTGTGATTCAAGAAGTGTCAGATTAATAATATTCTGCCCACAGTTTATTGCCCAGCAAGAAAGACAAAAAACTCCACCCTCAGGGATATGGGGAGACTAAAACTTTTACAGCCAGGGAGTGCCACGGTAACATTTGTGTTTTAGATTATTTGTAATGACAAACATGTACATGTTTAAAAGGCCTCCTGGACTCCACGGAGATGGTAAAGACGCAAGAAGGAAAACTGACACAATATAGGACAGTGCTGGGTCAGACTCAGATGAAAGCAGTAAAGGTGGGGAGAAGCACCCAGATTTCAGATAGAATCTGAAGTTAAAAGTCAACAGGGTTTGCTAAATGATTGCAAAGGGTGAGAAAAAGACAAGTGAAGGATGACTCCAAGGCCTGAGCAAACTCATGAATGGTGATACCATCATCTAGATTGGGGAAATGGGTTTGGTTGGAGTGGAAATCAAGAATACTGTTTTGGACAGTTAAGTATGAGTATGCTGAAATCCATGTCAAGTGAGGGAGCTGGGGGCAGCCTGTGCGACCACCCCTCCCTCAGGACCCTCACTGGCCCCTACTGGCTATGGGCTCCCTTGCTCCCCAGAGTGGTGGGGGCTGGGACCGTGAAGGGAGGGGGCAGGTGACAGTGAGGTCCTGGGGGACTGGAGTTGGCTACAGAAGAAGATCACAAAGATGTAAATTTGGATGCACTAGCATACAGATGCTATTTGAAATTACGGGACTAGCCAGATCATGTTGGATGCAAGTATAGATAGAAAAGAAAGCTTAGCCCCAAACTGTGCAATCTTTAGAGGTCAGGAGGAGGGGAAGATCCAGCAAAGAAGATTAAAAATGGGTAGGATGAAAGCCCAGGAAAGTGAGATGTCCTGGAAACCAAATCTTTATAAGGATTCAGGAAGGAAAACTTGATCAAAGCCATGTCAAATGCTGTAAGATGAAGACTGAGCATGAACCAGGATTTGGCAACATCAAGGTCATTGGTGACCCTTCAAAAGCACTTTAGGGGCACCTGACTGGCTCAGAAGGCAGAGCATACAACTCTTAAACTCAGGTTATAAATTCAAGCCCCACGCTGGGTATGGAGATTATTTAAAAATAAAATCTTAACACACACAAAAAGCAAAACAAAAGCATTTGGGGTGGGGGACTTACTATGGAAAGTGGAAGAGAAAAGGGGATGTGAGAAAGTACAGAAAAGGGATTTTCAGAAAAGTTTTCAAGGATTTCTGTTACAATGGAGCATATATGAGTCTGTATGAGGAGAAGTCAGAGCTAGAGTTATAAAGTAGCCATAAATAAAATAAAAGCTTATTGCACTCACGGTGTGTCCAGTACTGTTCTCTGTTTTATGTCCATTAATCCATTTAGTCCTCACAATAGCCCTGGGATGTAGAAACTATGACTATCTCCGTTCTTCAGATCACAAAACTGAGGTATAGAGCTGAGCAGTGGAGGAGGAGCTGGATTTCTAACCGAAGTCATCTCTGGGTATGAACAACTTGACCCAATGAAACTATATAGAGTTCACGTAGATGACCCTCAATACCCAGAATGTCATTCCTTGACCTCCTTCCTTTCAATGATCTTGGCCTCTACCCTACACCAGCCACTTATTCCCATGGTCCTATCTCAGACCTTATCATTACAATAGCTGCACTCCTGTCATAGTCTCAGTTTTCCCACACCACTATAACCACGGACTCCTGTCTTTCCAGCTTGCTCCCGCCAACTTCCAGGCTCCAGGCAATCCTTCTATCCCACCCAACTGTCAAACCATTGATCCTAGTCTTTTCTCCTACCCTCCCCCCTCCTCCTTGATGGCTGCTCTTGCCTCTAAATTTATCTTAATCTCGATCATTATAACCCTCAAATCCCTTGCCTCTTTCCCACATCATTGTCCTTCTGTGGTAAAAGTGCAAGCCTGGTCAAATCTCTCTGCCCAGAAGCAGCTGAAAGCAATGAGAGAAAAGTCACAGCTTCCTATTATGACTCTTACCTACTCTAAATTCATGGTCACAAACTTCATGTGGAAGTCAATGCTGCCAAGTTATCTGTTGTTTCCTGGCCCATTCATACTTCCATTCTTCTCCTAGATACTGATTCATATCTCTTTTCCTACCACTTCAAACCTATCCCTCTCTCCCTGCTCTCAGTAAATGACTGTGCTTCCTATTTCTTGAGAAAATAGAAGCCATCACAAGAGAACTTCCACAAGCTTCCAGTACCATGAACTCTAACCAAACTGTACTCCGTCACTCCTGCCACTCCAGATGGATTTTCCATGCCCCTAGAAAAGGCGACCCTTCCACATAAGTTCTAGATCCCATTATTCCAAAAAGTCTTTCCTCTATCTACAAGCATCAATTTTACTTCTCAGCTTAATCCTTCTCATTAACACAGAAACATACTGGTTTTTTCTTTCTTCCTAAAAAATAATATTTCCTTTATCTTACTTCCCCCTTTAGTCACTCTCCCAAACTTTTCCTTCCTTAAAAAAAAAAGGTAGTCTAATTTCCTTTTTTTTTAAGATTTTATTTCTTTATTTGACAGAGAAAGAGAGAGCACATGCTTAAGTAGGCAGAGCAGTAGGCAGAGGGAGAAGGAGAAGCAAACTCCCCACTGAGCAGAGAGTCCAAACCTAGGCTTGATCCCAGGACCCTGTCATGACCTGAGCTGAAGACAGACACATGACCCACTGAGCCACCCTGGCACCCCAGTAGTCTAATTTTCTTAATCTCTCTCCTCCAATGGGACTTTCATCCCAACCCACCACTACCCCAAAATTCCCAGTAGGGCCACCTCTAACCTCCATATTGCTAAATAGGTGTCCATTCTAAGTCTGCCTCTCATGTGACTTGTCATTAGCATGCTTGCCTTCCATGACTTCACACCTTTCTGGCTTGCCTCTTATTTCTCTGGCTCTTCTTCTCAGGTCTTCTCTCTTGGTTCTTCCTTATCTCTTACTCTCTAACATCAGAGTGCCTTAGGTAACTTCTTTACTTGGGCAAGGGACTTTCCAGAATGAAGACTATACATTTTTCAGCTTTCTCTACAAATTGTGAGGCCATATGACTAGCAGCCAGTACAAAAATGTCTTTTTTAAAGGTATGCTATTGTTCATTGCTTTTTTCTTCTTAATTCCTGGAACTCAAATGTTATGGCCAATAGCTAGAGCAGCCATGATGGATTTTGAGGAGAAAACAACATGGTGAGAATAGCAGAGCAGCAAGACAGAAGGAACTAGAGACCCTGAAACACGATATAAGTCCTGCACCAATGCCTCGGACCTCTTTTATACAAGAGAAAATAAACATCCCTGTTGTTTAAACTACAGTATTTTGGGTGATCTTACATACAACTGAACCAAATTGTGCTCATTATTTTATATCCTTTGCCTCAGTTGGTGATTCCACCAGTCATCCAGTTAGCCCCTTGAAAAAGCCAGAAATAAGCCCTGTTTATTAACCAATTCCATATCTCACTTCTGCCCAAACACATAACTCACATCTGATCAATCACCAGATTCTGTTTTTATCTCTTAAATAATTCTCTATTCAATTTCCTCACCTCCATCCAATTCTAACCACGTCTGTTCTTATTGTGCCTTGTCACTCTCACTGGAACTGCCACCAACGCTTGTATTGGACTCCCTTTCTCCATGCCAGTCTGGTGGTATGATCTTTGTAAAATATTAATCTAACCACTCCACTTCTCTACTTAAAATCCTTCACAGGGGCACCTAGCTGGTGCAGTTGGTTAAGTGTACAACTCTTGGTTTCAGCTCAGGTCCTGACCTCAGGGTCCTGAGATCATGCCCACATTGGACTCCATGCTCAGCGAGGAGTCTGCTTAAGACTGTCTCTCCCTCTGCCCCTCCCTGCCATACTCTCACTCTCTCTCTAAAATAAATAAGTGTTTAAAAAAAAACTTCACAATCTTGCTGGCACCTATAAAAGAAACTCTATGCTGTTTAATATATTTGGATTACAAAACAATCTGTAAGCTGGTGCCTGTCAGCTCCCCAACAACATCACTCATTAGACCCTCAACTGCTTCTGGTTTCCTGCCCTTATCATCCCTGTCATGGGTCCTGCTCTTTTGCATAATTTAGGCTCACCCAGGTCCCTCTCTGCCCCAATTCCAGCTCTCATCAAACTTACTAACAATTCAACTTTTTATCGTTGTAGATAAAATTGTAGATAAAAACCAATGATTTTTATCCTAAAAGGTGTTAGATACTACGATCTCTAATCCTTAACAAAATATTTGCAAATCAAGTCAACAATATACAAAAAAAAAAAAAAAGATTAAATACCATGATCAATTGGGATTTATTCCAGGAATGCAAGGTTGGTTTCACATTCAAAATTCAAAAACTATAATGTACCAAGTTAAGGGAATAAAGGGCTACAAATGCGTGATAATTTTGAAAGATAAAGAAAAAGATTTTAACAAAATCCAACACCCATTCATAATTAAAAACAAACAAACAAATTTTGGGGGTGCCTAAGTGGCTCAGGTCCTGATCTCAGAGTCCTGAGCTCAAGCCCTGTCAAGTTCCAGGCTCAGCCCAGAGTATGCCTGAGAATGCTCTCCCCTCCTTCCCCTCCAGCATCCCCCATTCCTCCTCTGACTCGTACTCTCCCTCTCTCTCAAATAAACAAACAAACTTTTAACAAAGCAGGGACAAAAGGGAATATCTTCAACCAGATAAAGGGAATCTACAAAAAAACCACAGCTCACTTCATACTTAATGGTGAAAGATTGATGCTTTCCTCCTAAGATTGAAAATTAATGTCGCATCAATTCTATTCAATATTTTACTGAAGGTTTCAGTTAGTGCAATAAAGTAAATAATGATGACGATGATGGTGGTGATAGCATCCAAATTGGGGAGAAAGGAGTAAAAGTATTTTTATTCACAGACGACTTATAGAAAATTTCAAGAAATCCACAAAAATTCTAAACCTAATAAATTAATGTACCAAGATCTCAAGATACAAGATTAATATATAAAACCAATGATATTTCTTCATTCTATTGGTGGACAATCAAAATTAAATTGAGAATGACTCCATCTCCAGTAGCACCAGAAAAAATAAAATACTTGGGGAAAAAAATTAACAAAAGTTCAAGACATGTATTCTAAAAAGTATAAAACATTGCGGAGAGAACTTAAAGGAGACCTAAATAAATGAAAAGACATTGCATGTTCATGAATTGATAAACTCAATATTGTCAAGACAGTGATTCTACTCAGTTTGTTCTACAAATTCAAAACAATCCCTATCAGAATCTTAGCAGGACTTTTTGTGGAAACTGGTAAATTAATTCTTTTTTTTTTAAAGGAAATTCCAGAAGTTAGTTTTTTTTTTTTTAAGATTTTATTTATTTATATGACAGAGAGAGAGATCACAAGCAGGCAGAGAGGCAGGGGGAAGCAGGCTCCCCACTGAGCAGAGAGCCCAACGTGGGGCTCGATCCCAAGACCCTGAGATCATGACCTGAGCCAAAGGCAGTGGCTTAACCCACTGAGCCACCCAGGTGCCCCTGGTAAATTAATTCTTATGCGAAGTGAAATGATTATCTAAAAGAAGAACCAAGTTGGCGTCCTCATACTACCTGATTTCAAAACTAACAATTAAGCTACAGTATCGAGGCAGTGTAAGAACTGTTAAGATGTACTCTCTTAGCAACTTTCAAACATGCAACACAATATTAATAATTATTGGGGCGCCTGGGTGGTTCAGTTGGTTGAGCACCTGCCTTCAGCTCAGATCATGATCCGGGAGTCCTGGGAATGAACCCTTTTCAGGCTCCCTGCTCAGCAGGCAGTCTGCTTCTCCCTTTGCCCCCCCACCCCCACTCATATTCTCTCTCTCTCTCTCTCTCTCTAATAAATAAATAAATCTTTAAAAAACAATATTATTAACTATTGTTACCACATTATACATTACATCCTCAGGCCTTACTTATTTTATAACTAGAAATTTGTACCTTTTGACCTCCTTCAATTGACTTCTTCCGTTTCTAATATACAACAGTAAATCCTGGAGGATTTCTACAGAAGCCAGATTCGAGCTCAGCAGTGACTGGGGAAACAAGTGAAAAAGCAAGAGAAAAGCAGTTATATTCTCTGATTTAAATACTTTATCTTTCACTAAAAGTGTAAAAAAAATTACGGGGGCGCCTGGGTGGCTCAGTCATTAAGTGTCATGACTTAATGACTTAATGACTTCAGCTCAGGTCATGATCTCAGGGTCCTGGGATGGAGCACTGCATGGGGCTCCCTGCTCAGCAGGAAGTGGACTTCTTCCTCTTTCCTCTGTCCCTCCACCCTGCTTGTGTGTGCTCTCTCTCTCTTTCAAATAAACTAAATCTTTTAAAAAATAAAATAAAATTTAGATACATGTAAAGATATACAATGAAATACACAAGTATTAAATATATTTGGGTCATATTTGCATGCTGAATTATTCAGTATAGTCACTTAGGTATCAGGACTATTGGTTTTCTCATTCCCTACTTTCTTCATTTGTTTATTAATATTACAAATATTTATTTGTTATTTAATATTACAAATATTTATCGAGGGCACATTTTGTTCCAGGCACTATGATGGGCAATGGAATTACAATAATGAATTAGACACAGCCCTCTCCACAATCTTATCCTCCAACTTGGGAAAATGGTAAATAAAGTGATTTCATTTAATCTGACATGTACTGTGGAGGGTTGGTTTGAAGACAGGATATACCAGGAGAGGCACTTCTCCCAGTGATTTGGACTTAAGGTAAGCTCCCATTCTGGTGAGGCTGATAGCTGAAGGATGAGGGAAAAATTATACAAAACACAAGAAAGAAGCACACACAAAGAGGTAGAGGAGCACATCCGTGGAATTAGAAGTAATGATCTAATTTGAATAGAGATTTTAAAATGTCAGTCATTAGCCAGAGTACTTCTTGACAACTATTTGGGCTTTAAAGTAATTGCTCAGCTAAATGCCACTAGAAGACAGTGTCTTTCTGACCTTCTAACATAAACATGATGAGTTGATGCTGCCTCATACTGTCAGATAACAGTTTCAGAGTGCAGGCTGATTGTTTCATAGGGAAGACAGAAGGAAAAGGAAAAGTATAGCCAAAAATAGAAAGGCACATATAGTGACTTTTTTTAAGAGCTTAAATGCTCTGAAGGATCATGAATAAATAAGGAATAATTATGTTTTTCAACATATGTTGAACATTTTTCAACATATTTCGTTAGATGTGTATAGGATAAAACATAACATCCTGTCTTATTCAAACAATATAATGGGATGCCATTTACTGTTTATAGTTTATCTTAGAAATCAAAGAGATGTAAGTTTTTTCCCATTTTGTCAATATATCGTCTTCTTTCCAAGTCCTACTCCTTCTGAGATAATAGCCAAATATCATTTAATCATCTTTAAGAGATAATAAAGTAGGAATGATAAATTTGAAAACCATTAATAGGGCTTAGGATTCAGAAAGTTCAACTCAGGCCTTCATTTGACAGTAAAATAAAAAGATTGGTCATAAAAACTTTCTTTAAAAAAATCAAAACCAGAACTGAGACCTACAGGTGGAATGGAGGCAAGAACAGTTTCTTTATTCATTTTTAGGACTGAAAAGAGTGAAACCCTGATAATGGATTTTTGTGATGGCTGATGTTTTAGAGAGCACAGTTTAGAAAGTACTAACTTGTGTCTTCAAAAGTGATAACAAAACTTATTTTATTAAATTTAAACTGAGCCCATAGCCCTTTGAGCATATTTTGACTTTAACTCTAAATTCAGTTGTACTGTTGACTGGCCTTTGAGAGGGGGTGTTGTAGTACAAAGAGCATGGGCTGCTGAACCAGACTGACCTAGATCAGAAACCCTGTCATGCCATTTGTCAGCTATGGGATGTTGCCAAAATCATTTAATCTCCCTGGGTCAGTTTTCTTATGCACAAAGCAGGAACACTTATTTCTATCACAGGGTTGTTGTAAATTTAAATGAAGTTAAGTATCTACTCTGCTTGGTATTGTCAAACCCTCAATAAACTTTTGCCAAGTGAATTAATATTAAACAGGTTAGTGATATTTCATGTCAAATTAGACTTTGGACTCTAAAGATAACTTTTTCTGGTTTTGTTTTATTTTTAGGATTAAATCAATTTGTTTTTGTTTAACTCTTTTGGGTTGGGCTGCCAAAACCTGGAATAAGTGATTTAAAAATATATATATATATTGTATTTATTTATTTATTATATATACATAGAGAGAGAGATAGCAGGGGGAGGAGCAGAAAGAGAGGGAAGGGGAGGAGAGGGAGACTGATAAGGGGCTCAATCCCAAGACCCTGAGATCAGGACCTAAGCTGAAAGCAACAGTCAGGTGCTTCACCGACTGAGCTACCCAAGCATCCCTGGAATAAATGATTTTAAACAGATTCAAATTAAAAAAAATGAGAAAATGCAGATAATCTTTTTTTTTTTTTTCTTACACAACAAATTAATTTTCTCACAGTTTTGGAGCATGTTAAGTCGAAAATCAAGTTGTCTGCAGGTTTGGTTTCTTCTGAGGCCTGTCTCGGTTTGTAGTTGGACATCTGCTGCCTGTCTTTAGCCGACCTTGCAAGCGTGCCTGTGTTCTAATCCCCTTTTCTTATAAGGACACCACTCATAGTGAATTAGGTCCCACATTAATGACTTCACTTTAACTTAATTACCTCTTTAACCCTATTCCCAAATATAGTCACATTCTGAGATACTGGGACTTCAATGCTGAATCTTGAGGGGATTAAATTTAGCAATACCCTTCTGCCCTACAACCCTGTTTTAGCAACGGCTTTTCCCCTCCTTAAAGAAGATTCTGTTGAGTTTTAGGGGTAGTAAAAGAATTAACTGTTATATTTTAATTATGAGAAACAGTTCTGCTAAATAAAAACCCAGTGAGTAACTTCAGTCGGCCCTCCTCGACTCCCTAAGCCTGGGGCAGGCAAGCAGTCAGAGCCCAGTCGAAGGGACTTGCTAAGGCTGGCGGGGGAAGAACTTCGCAGTCAGTTGGAAAGGAACGGGGATCAGCGGGTGGCCCTTCCAAAAGGCGACAGTCCAACGCATCTCTTGGCTTTTTAACTCCTACATCTTGGGGTGACCATGTGACGTTCCTCTTTCTGATGACCAGCGAGCCGACCCTGGTCCAGGACTTCAGTTTACACAGCACTTTGACAGGCTTTGTCTCTCTTAATCCTCCTGTCCCCAGCGTGAGTCTGGTGGGGATTTGTCAGCGGCCAACTGTTTACTCTGCACACATTCCGAAGAGGAAAATGTGACCCTGCCCCGGAGTGTGACTCGCTCCTGGGACAGTTACCCAGCGACACCCCGCTGCCCTTGCGCCCCGCCCCCCATCAGGACTACCCCGCCCCCTGAACGCATGCGCAGTTTGCGGAGCTCTTCCTGAGAAAAAGCGGCGGATACCCAGACGGCTGCGTCAGTACGTCCAGCGGGAGAGGGCCTCGCCCGGCTCTACGCCACTTGTGTGCGACGGCGCCTGCGCCGGACACCATGCTATCAGCCGGCGGGCGAGGTCTGGTCCTCCTCCGGCTGCGGCGGCCCAGGAGGTGGCTAGGGCTCGGAGCTTCTCCGTTCCTGCGGGGCCTTGAGCGAGAGCTCTTGGAGACAGCCCGGTCACTGTGTTGCGAATCCTGTCCTAGAGACGCACGAGACGGAGAGGGACGACGCGAAGCGTCACGGAGGAAAGCCCCCAGCACAGAGTCTCCATCTCTCCCTCTGCGCGTCCGAGGCACTGGGATCAGATGTCTTTCCTCACTGGAGGTCCTCAGACAGACGACGCCGCAAGAGGAGTCACCCTCTCAAGAGCGCGAAGACTCGAGCGGACACCAGGGCCAGCCCGGTCCCGTCCACCAGGGTTCCGGGGGTCCCTTGCCCGCCTCCATGGCCCAGTCCGTGACTGGGGTAGAAGAGCTTCCTGGCTCCTCTTCCTACCCAGCTTCCAGGGAGGGGTCCTTTCGCGCTGGGGAGCTGATCTTAGCTGAGACTGGGAAGAGAGAAACACAATTTAAAAAGTTATTTAGGTTGAGTAACGCCGGACACTTAAATAGTAGCTGGGGGAGAGTCCCATTCAGCGAGATCGTGGGAAAGTTTCCCGGCCAGATACTGACGACGACTTCTGGTAAGCAGCTCATGCTGAGGAGGCCGGCACTGGAAGACTATGTATTACTGATGAAAAGAGGGCCTGCCATAACGTATCCTAAGGTAATGCGGTGGGAGTTAGGTGCGTATTGGTTGCAGAAAGAGCCCAGCTACAGTCCTGACAAATGTGCTTAAAGCACATTTCAGAACACTTAAAGTTTTTCTTCTCAGATTAAAAAAAAACCAACCAAACAACAATGGATGGGACTTACATATGTTATGATTGCGAATATTAGGAGGAAACCGCCACCTTTTACTTTTATTCTGGGAGTGTTGACTCTCATCTGTAAAGTGAAATGAATATTAACCTAATGTATAGAGTTATGTTATGTGAGCTAATCAGGCACTTATGTTTGTCCCCCATGACCCTTAAGTTTGCAAGTTCAGGATTCGAGAATGTTTAACCCTTTGGTACCATTATGGAAATATTTTAATCATCATTTAATTAAATAAAGCGTGTTACTAGGTGTATGTTGCATCAATGGTAGATATGTTACTGTGCATTTCTCTTTAGGGAAAAAATAGTTTTCTATTAAAAAAGCTAACATTAAACACTGAACATACAAGAAATATTCTGTATAATAAATTAACTGCCTAGTTTCTTGTTACAACTTCATATGAATCATCCATTGCTAGGTTTATTTCAGTTTTTTAATCACAGTCACAGTCCTTGGGTAGAATATTCCTTTGTAACAATTCCTATCCCTAGATGAAGAGTCATTCATCATTTATTCAGCAAATAATTACCTATCTTCTATAATCAGGGTACTATTATAGGGGAGGTATGGTGATGAGCCCCAGTCCTTGCTCTCAACCTGGATGTTACATCCTAGAAGGGGTGACAGAGAACACACAAGTAAATGAAAGGATGAGATAATTTCAGGTAGTGCTAAGTGCCATGAAGACAAATAGATTAACAATGACATGCTGGGTGATCTGGGGGAAGGGAATACTTTATGTCAGATGGTTAGAGAAGGTCTCAAAAGAGGTATGTTAGATAAGAAACCTTATATAAGGAGAACCCAGCCATGCAAAGATCTTGGAGCCCAGTGTTCTCACAAAGGGAAGAGTAGTGCAGAGATGCTATAATGGCTTGAGTGAGTTAGGTGAGGGGGAGAGTGGTATGACATGTGGTTATTCCATGTACATTGGGTACCACTGGAATGTTCTAAGTAGGAATCCAATTTATGGTTTTTTTTAAAGATTTTTATTTATTTATTTGACAGACAGAGATCACAAGTAGGCAGAGAGGCAGGCAGAGAGGGGGAAGCAGGCTCTCTGCTGAGCAGATCCCAGGATCCTGGGATCATGACCTGAGCCGAAGGCAGAGGCTTTAACCCACTGAGCCACCCAGGTGCCCCTCCAATTTATGTTTTAAAAGATCTACCAAGGGACTAAGAAAATCTTTTGAGGCTTTAGGCCAGGGGGGTACCATAAACTCTTGACAGAAACTGTCTTTTTCTTATTTTCTTTTTCCTCTTCTGACTGTTCAATCTAGCTCAAAAAAAAAAAAAAAAAAGACTTTCATAATTTTATCTTGCTTCCCCACATCTTTTTTCCTCCTCACTAGACAAAACTGAGAGAATAGTTGTATTTTATAAAGTTATAAAGATGAATCTTTAGTACACTTTCTGCCTTTCCATTTGTTAGAGATAAAAGTCACAGTGCTCCATTCTAAGGAGGAATTTACATATGTATGTATGCATGTATGTATGTATTTACTTATTTTAAAGATTGTATTTCTTTGAGAGAGCACAAGTGGAAAGGAGAGGGAGAAGCAGGCTGCCCGCTGAGCAAGGAGCCTGATGCGGGGGCTCCACCTGAGCTGAAGGTAGATGCTTAACTGACCACCCACGTACCCCCTCCATCCTAAATAGGACTTTAAATACTAGATATTCTAGGTGTTGACTTCTCTTTTTATTTCCCAAGTGGTGGCTACAGTAAATTTAACTTCAACCTTTACAACTTTGAAATGCTTTTTAAGAGAGTACCTCAGTAGGGGTGCTTGCATGGCTCAGTGGGTTCAAGCCTCTGCCTTCGGCTCAGGTCATGATCCCAGGGTCCTGGGATCGAGCCTGGCATCGGACTTTCTGCTAAGTGGGGAGCCTGCTTCCTGCCTCTCTGCCTTCTTGTGATCTCTCTCTCTCTCTGTCAAATAAATAAATCTTTAAAAATAAAGAGAGAGATGGGGCGCCTGGGTGGCTCAGTGGGTTAAAGCCTCTGCCTTCGGCTCAGGTCATGATCCCAGCATCCTGGGATCGAGCCCCGCATCGGGCTCTCTGCTCAGCAGGGAGCCTGCTTCCTCCTCTCTCTCTGCCTGCCTCTCTGCCTACTTGTGATCTCAGCCTGTTAAATAAATAAATAAAATCTTAAAAAGAAAAAAAAAAAGAGAGTACCTCAATTGACTTGAAAACTGGTCTCTGTGTTAGAATTACATAGTTTTGTCTTAATGTAAAAGTAGATCTGTGGAGTAATTTATTTATTTTTTGTGGGAGTAATTTCAAATAAACTTCCTAACAGATACTTGTGAAATGTCAACATTTCACATTGGTCAGTATCAAGCACTTTTAGGTTTGGAATAGAAATATAAATGGAAACATTCCCCAAATTTTATTTTTTATTTTTTTAAATTTTAAAATACTTATTTATTTTTTTTGAGAGAGAGAGTGCACATGTGGGAAGGGCAGAGGAAGAGGGAGAAAATCTCAAGTAGACTTAGTGCTGAATGCAGACCCTGACATGGGGCCTGATCTCAGGAATCTGAGATCATGACCTGGGTGGGAAACCAAGCGTCAAGACGGTTACCTGATGGAAGCACCCAGACGCTCCCATTCCTCAAATTTTTAAAATTAATATTTTCTGCTGATATGCATGATTGTGGCACTTAACAGAAGAACAAAGGGAGAGTAGAAATTGTAGCAACTTAATGAAGCCTAAGTGCAGCCTACTTACTAAATCTTTCGGCTGAGGGTTAGATTTATATTACTGAATTAATCAGGAAAGAGATTGGAATTCATGTTGAGGGAAAAAATGGAAGTTTGAAAGGGTTGTTGTTACCTGAAGTCCATTCTGGAAAACAGCATGGAGGTTCCTCAAAAAGTTGAAAATAGAGCTACCCTACAACCCAGCAATCGCACTATGGGTATTTACCGTAAAGATACAAGTGTAGCAATCCGAAGAGGCACCTACACCAGGATGTTTATAGCAGCAATGTCTACAATAGCCAAACTAGATGTCCATCACCAGATGAATGGATAAAGATGTGGGGTGTGTGTGTGTGTGTATATGTTTCTGTATGTGTGTATATATATATGTGTGTGTGTGTGTGTGTGTGTGTGTGTGTGTGTGTGTGTGTGTGTGTGTATATATATATATATATATATATATATATAT
This sequence comes from Enhydra lutris kenyoni, assembly GCF_002288905.1. Taxonomy (NCBI): domain Eukaryota; kingdom Metazoa; phylum Chordata; class Mammalia; order Carnivora; family Mustelidae; genus Enhydra; species Enhydra lutris. Next base: position 1,181,401 of record NW_019154182.1, on the reverse strand, counting down.
ATATATATATAATGGAATACTATGCAGCCATCAAAAAATGAAATCTTGCCATTTGCAACAACATGGATGGAACTGGAGGGTTTATGCTAAGCGAAATAAGTCAGAGAAAGACAATTATCGTATCATCTCTCTGATATGAGGACTTTGACAGGCAGGGTGGGGGGGTCATAGGGGGAAGGGAGGGAAAAAAACGAAACAAGATGGGACCAGGGAGGGAGAAAAACCACAGGAGACTCTTCATCTCAGGATTAAGAGGGTTGCTGGGAGGTGTAGTGGGGAGGGATAGGGTGGTTGGGTGATGGACATTTGGGAGGGTATGTGCTATGGTGAGTGCTGTGAATTGTGTAAGACTGATGATTCACAGACCTGTACCCCTGAAGCAAATGATACATTATATGTTAATAAAATTTTTTAAAAATGCAGAAAACTCAATAGTAGAATGATAGTTTGTAACTCTGGAGGACTTTAAATCCCTTTTGGGAAGACATAGGGAAATGATTAAATGCTAACGTCCCCCCTCCCCAAGTTTTGAACTGAAATTGCTAGAATGTATATAGTGAAATCCAGTCTAGAAAACTCATCCCATTGATACCATGTAACCTGAATAGCAGGAAGCAAAAGCTAAAGCGTGCTTAAGTTTTTATTTCATAATAGTTGGGTTCTTTATTTTATGTGATCCAAGAAAATAGAATCGCCTTCTGCAGGACATTCCACTGTTAAAACTACCCAAGCTGCTCCTACTTCTGTGTGAAATTGTACTCCCTCCCCACTCTATCCCTAGGTGCCTGGCATTTGGGAGATGTTATGTATGTCTGAAAGAATCAGCATTTGTGAATGAAACTTTTGGACTAATATATCTTAAAAATTATGTGTCTGTGTATCATTTGGCCCAAGCCTTAGCCCTGCATTTCAGAAAATACATTTTGGCTTTTAATTGGACAGCTGTACCTGTTGAACATTTTCTTATGCAACCAAACCTATATTTAATATACAATTTTTTGTGACTCGACAGGATCCTAGAAATCTCTTTAAGAATTTTCACAGCAGCTTTTCCCAGAGAAGGAAAAGCTAGTAAAACTTACCAGATGTGCTGCTTATTTATTAACAGTTTTCAAAGGTTCGGATGGGGTAGTGTTGAAATGCTAATGTTTAAAATTTTCTGTATAACAAGTGGTATAGTGTTAATGATCAACAGCGTGGTCTCTGTGAGTTCAACATCCATTTTACTCCTCACTTGTCCAGTTAATTCCTGGCTGTGTGACTTTGGGAAAATTACTTAACGTCTTTGATTTGTCTTTGTAATGGGGATGATGATAGTTTTCTCATATTATTGTCCTGATTAAAAAGTTTATGAAAGCAATTTGTATTCTTAAAGAAGCCTGGCACATGGTAAAGTTTCAATAAATAGCCCTTATTATTATTATTATCCCTGATACTCCTGTTAACAATTCTTCAATTATAGTGTGAAATAGGTCCTATCTATCACTGGTATTCTAATGCTAAATGAGAAGTTCATTTCCTTTCATACAGAGATTATGTAATACTTCCTAACCAGTCTTACTGGGTCTAATTTTTCTCTTCTCTAGTATATCTTGCATTTCCCTGTCAGATTAATCTTCATAAAATGCCATGTATATTACCTTGGTGACATGCCCCAGTTACTGACCAGGTCAAGTTCAAGTGCTTTAGCCTGGCATTCAGTTCTCTCCTTTTCTCTTCTTCTGAGATGAGGAAACTGTGTTTATTCTACCTCTGTTTTCTCTAATACCATTTCTACTTCGTGATTGTTTCCTTAAATTCTCTGTGTCTTTAAGCGAGGGCCTTCTGCTGATACTACTATTCTCTGGGCTTCTATTGCTACGTACTGTCTATAATTTTGGTATTATGCTGAAGTGCTGCTTTATTTGCTAATTGATTGCTGAATCTCTTATTTTGTCAAGTAAAATATCAACTCTTGGGTAGGCTGGGCCAGATTTTAATACTCTTTTTCACTCCTTTCTTTTCCAGGTCTAACATAGTGTTTGATAAGAGTCTGTGCTTAGTACGTATTTATTGGACACTGAGTCACCCATACTATGTTTCAATCATAGGATATGAGTATGATACTGTTGATGATGGATATCTACCCAGGGGATACTGTTTTGGAAGCTGGCTCAGGCTCTGGTGGAATGAGCTTATTTTTATCCAAAGCAGGTAAGAGACCGAGAGAAATGAGCTGAATTTAGATCGGCAAAGAAAACATTCAATCTTTCATAATAACAGAAAATTAAGTGGATAAAGATGTCTTAGAAAATATTCACATAACTGTGATGGAGAGCATTCTCCTTGAAACCAAATGCAGGCAACTGTTTTTCTTTCCACCTTGTACATTTCTTCTAGTCATTCTCTCTCTAACCCTCTCTCCATTTTCTGTGCTTTCTCTTGTGCCCTCCATGTGTTTTAAGGCATCTTTTTTTTTTTTTTTAACTGAACTTTTTACTGGGACATAACATAGCTATAGTGCACAGATCCTAAGTGTGTAGACCTCGAAGAATTTTTAATATAGTGACTATACTCAAGTAGTTATCACCCAGATGAAGACAGGGACTGTTGCTGCATCACAGACATGTTCTCATGTCTCCTCTTAGTCATAATCGATTCTCCTTTTACCATCATTGATGAGTCTTGCTTGCTTTGAACCTTGTATAAAAAGAATCATACATTATGTACACCTTGAATGTGGCTCCTTTCAACATTCTGTTTGTGAGAGTCAGCCATTGCGTGTAGCAGTAGTTCTTCCCTTTGAGTGGCTGGTAGCTACTCCATTTTATAAACAAATCACAGCTTTTCCATTCGGTCGATGGGCGTTTGAGTTGAATATTATGAATAGTGCTGCTCTGAACATTCTTGTATTTGTCTTTTGGTTCATATGCGTCCGTGTTTTTGTTAATAACAATTCCAGATGAAGATTCGGTAGGAGAGAAGATAAAATGTAGAGGGCGCTCAGCTGCAAAGTCTCTAAAAATTGTCAGTTGGTAAATGTATTGCTTGAGGGCAGCACCTCATCAAAAATCAAGAGGCATACAGTAAACATAAATATCTAATTGATTATTGCTCCCGTTGACTGTTTAATTCCTCTGAGTGTCAGGATTGCATTGGCTGCTCCGGCTGCTGGTGCAGTTGTTCTTCCTCGGTTAATGACGGACCACTGAACAGTGACCGCACTCTCTGTGGGTAGATTTTTTTTTTTAAACCATTCACGTTCTCTTTAGTGCATTCTTTTTTAAATAATAAACTTTGTTAGAGCTGTCATAGGTGCATGTGGGTAGCTTGTATAAAGAATACCGGTAGAAATATACAGAATTAAACTTTTTGTTCTTTCACTTAATGGCATCACATACAGACATAATCCAGTTTATACTAGGTCAGGAAATTCATTCTGGCCTCCTCAAATCTTTTTTTATTCTTTTCTGTACATAGTTAAAGGCAGTCATTTCTTCGCAATCAGTAACTGAATCCTAAATGCATCTGACAGAGAGAATTTATAAAAATCTGTGGGAGAGGAGGAGCGCCCGTGTTTCTAACGTCTACAGTGTCGGAGTGTCATGGCATGAATAATCCCAAACTATGAGCGATCAAGAAATTACTGCTATTTAACCTTTGCGATGGATTTTTTTTTCCTCCATAATTTTCTTTTCCAATTATTTAGCATATGCTATTGTTAACATTAAATTCTGTCCCTTGAGAACATGATGAATTGCAGCTGGAGTTTTATTTCAAAAGATGTTCTAGAATTTAAATTTTTCATTAGTAAACTGTAGACTTACTGATCTAGGACAACTTCTAAATGATATCAAATAACCTCAAATAGAGGTGGGTGGGAAATTAATTGCCTTTAATTAAAATGCATAGTCTTCTGCAGAAACTATTACTATGCCAAACAGTTTAAAAGTTCTTCAGACACACACAAAAGTACAAATATCTTTTAAATATATGAAATGCCTAACATTCATATTAACATCCATAACAAAAGAAATGAAAATAGAGCTACCCTACAACCCAGCAATTGCACTACTGGGTATTTACCCTAAAGAGTGTAGTGATGCGTAACATAGGTTAGGTTTAGGATTAGGGCTAGGGTTCAGGGTTTCATCCACAACAAAAGAAATGTAAATTACAACTACAATGATAAAACTATATTTAGTTTTTAGATTGACACAGGTTAAAAGTTTGAAAAGTTTTTGTTGGAGAAAGTATGGCAAATTAGGCACTTTACTACATTGTTTGTAGAATATAAATTGATACTTTTTTTTTGGAAGATAATTTGGCAATTTCAAGATAAAAAAGTCACATGCCTCTTGAGCTTGTAATTTCATTTTGACGACTTTGTCTTTTCATGGATACAAAGGTTTAGGCAACAATTTTCATTGCAGTATTGTTTGTTAGTAGCATAAGGCTAGAAACAAGCTGAATGTTCATCAGTAGATGACCAGTTAAATAAACTATGGTATAGCCATACCATAGTAGCTCTTAAAAGGAATGGAGTAGATTATTAATCACTGAAATAACACTGGTAAGTAGGAGGAAGTATAGGACAGTATATACAATACATGTATGTTTTAATGTGTGTTAAAAACAGGGAAAGACACTTGGCACTAGGTATCTTGCAAAGAGTAAATACCTGGTAATATGGTTCCTCTGGAGAGGAAAATTGATTAAGGATCTGGGATAGGATAGTTTTCTAACCTTGAACTATTTGAATTATTTTTTCACATTAATGTAATACCTTTGCAGAATATTTTTTATATTCTTTTATGAAGTGGTACAATACAGTGAAATATTATAAATTTTTTTTTAATTAAGTTGGATCACAAGGACGAGTCATAAGTTTTGAAGCACGAAAAGACCACCATGAATTGGCTAAGAGGAATTATAAAAACTGGTGTGATTCATGGAAAATGAGTCATGTAGATGAGTGGCCAGACAATGTGAATTTTATTCATAAGGATATTTCAGGAGCAACCGAAGACATAAAAACTTTAAGATTTGATGCGGTAAGTTTTCTAAAGTGGGTCCTATGATATCTAATACTGACAATGTAGAAAACAAGGATCACACTTCCTTTGTGTGGAGAATGCTCTTCCTTTATTATTTGCCCCATTTCTGTCTCTAGGAGTAGGAGGAATATTTTCCTTTAATATTATGGTACGATTTAGAGCAGAGAGATATGCTGAATCAGGTGCCAAAGCTGTTAATAAGTGTGGGGTAATGACCAGATAGTAAGAGGAGTAGTTGAGCATCATGAACCGCAGCATTTCTAGGATAAAGGAATAATAATTTAGGAGCAGCTTTGGGAGCATATCCCAGTACCTGACCTCATGTTATGAGATTTGGGGGAATAAATAGCCCTCATTTGTTGGGGAACAGGCAAGAGGCATCTTTAGACAGTTAACATGAGGATGTAGATGAGTGTTCATTAAAGATACTGAGGTTGGAGGCATGCATTATGAGCATAGCTCCAGAAGGTGGAGTGGATGGATTTGTGAGGAGGAAGAACAGTGAGAGGTTGAGTTAGGGAGAAGAAATAGAGTAGTATGAAGATGAAAGGATAGATGATGAAGGAATATTTTAGGCTGACCAGTGATGGTAGTGATGTGGGACATGGAGGTATTTAGTTGGCTTCAGAGGTTCAGAATTCTAATGTAAGTTGCCTTATCCTTGATGATTCCATTATCATTTCATAGCTTGGCACTACAGACTGAGACCTAGGTTGTCTTTGCTTTTTTTAATTGGCTGTTGGAAAGTAGGATTACTTTAGGACATTTATGGGGAAACTAGTAGAAAAATGAAGTTCAAAGAGATTTTTTTTTTTTTAACCAGGACTGGTTCCTATCTTGAATATTAATAAAGTCTGTAGTTTTGGTGACTCAGATTCCTGGATAGAAAGACCACAGTTCTTTTTCCTCATCCTTGTTTGGCTTGCATTAACAGCTCAGTAAGGGCCAGAAAAAAGTAATTTCTTTACATAGACCATCCATCAGAATGTTACAGTTACCTGGAAGGTTAATTGTCATCAGAAGTTTGCTTGATGATCATGAAATACAACAAAGGATTTTAATGATACCATTGAAGCTTTGTAGAAACCTGTTGAACCATCCCTGATCTAAAAGAATATTCTGTACCAGATTTATCTGATGGACTGTCTTGAGTAATAGTGTCATATCATTGCCAGTATGAGAAATTAGAGGAGGAGGAGCCATACTCCTACCATCCAAAATGATGGTAAATTGAACAAATAAGGTGTTAAACCACAAAGACAGAGAACAAAAGGAGAAAAAATGGCTAATAAAGTATTTTAAACAAAATTTAAAAAGCCTAACCATCAGAAGAATGAATGGACAAATGGAATAGTTTAAAAACAGTGAAATTTAACATAGTGAAATAAATGTACTATACCTACATCAGTGTATCTCAAAGACATGGTGCTTAGTGAAAAAAAGCATTATAAAAGAATATGTATGGAATGGCCACACATATGTAAAATTTCAAACTATGCAATAGGACAATGATTACCTGAGGAGAGAAAGGGAGAGAAGAGGAAATAAGTTTTGGCGTCCATTCAGTCTGGTTTACTCTTGGGCTCCCATAAAAGCCAAGATGATCTTGGATAAGTTACTTAATCTTTCTGTGCCTTAGTCCCCTCACATATTAAACAGGAATGATAATAATAGTTCATATTTCATAGAGTTGTTAAGGATTAAATAAGATACTTCATATAAAGTACATAGAACAGTACCTGGTGTATAGTAAGCATTAAAGAAATATTAGCTATGATTTTCATCATTATCTCTTTCCTTTTCTCTACAGTTTAAAATCTATTTTCCCCTCAAAGTTTAGATCAAAGATCACCTCTTTAATGGAATGTACCTTACTCATCTAACCGGGGTTTATCCTCATTTTCTGAATTAGTGAACCACTGTTTCTTGATTCAACAAACATTAAAGACCTGTTATGTGCCATGTACTATGCTAAGACAGAAATGAATTATACATTTAAAGGAGCTTTCAGTTAGAAAATAGACATATAAACAATTACTGGAAAGACCCTGAAGCATGGAACACCATGGCTGTAGAAATTGAGTATCATGAGATGAAGCTGTAAATGCAGTCTTAAGGGGCTACATAATGAAGAACATTTGTATGTATATTAAGCTAGGGCATAGAGACATTTTCTTTTCTTTTCTTTTCTTTTTTTTTTTAAAGATTTTTATTTATTTGACAACACAAGTAAGCAGAGAGGCAGGCAGAGTGAGAAGGACAAGCAGGGAGCCCGAGGCAGGGCTGCATCCCAGGACCTTGGGATCATGACCTGAGCCGAAGGCAGCTGCTTAACCAACTGAGCCACCCAGGTGCCCCAAGACATTTTCTTATAAATAATGAGAACTACTGATGAGTTCCTGAGTGGGGGAGGAGAATGTCCAGATTCCTATTTTAAAGTAATTCATCAGGTGTACAATATAGTGATTCAGCAATTCCATATATTGCTCAGTACTCATCAAGATAAGTATACTCTTCCATTTTAGAGTAATTCTGGTGGAAGAATAAGGCTGTGAGTCTATGTAGAGACCTATTGTAATGTTACGACAAGATACAATGAGGCATTAGCAGCAGGATAAATTTGAGAAAAACTTAATAGGTTTGTGGGCCTGAGTAATTTTAATCCAAACAGAAACAACAAAATCCCACAGATTCTCAAAAGAGAATTCAAGGTAAAGAAAATGATGACTCCCAACAAGTTTCTGGTTTGAGTGACTGGATGGATGGAAGTATTAATGGAACAGAGAGTATTCAAGAGCTTTGGCAAGTTTCTTGGTTATGTGACTTTTGGTCCTTGTCAATAACACAAACTATAGCTGAAGAAGCCCATTTATGTTTATCCTGTTGACCCTTTGATTCAGTCATTGAGATCTTTCCTTGAAATCTAAGAGGCATTTTAAACTCCTGTCCAAACCTGAATTCTTGATTATTTCTGCCAAGCCTGCCCCTCCCATGGTCTTCACCATTTTCCTCATTAGAAAATGACATCTGTGTTCTTTCAGTGGCTTGGGCTAAAAATACTGGATTCATCCTGACTCCTCTTTCTCTGGTATCCTACAACTGATCCTAATTCTAATTGGCTCTATCTTTTCAAAAATATATACCCACTGGTTATCACATCTAGTGCTCTTTACTATTGCAAGTCACCATCATCCTTCGTTGCCTTCTCCTGGTCTTTTCTATGTGTAGATTTAAAAAATAAGTCAGAATGTACTTATGCCACTGAATTGTATACTCACAATTCATCTCTTACCATTTCCCCCCTTTTGTCTCCACTGCAGTGACAGTGGCCTCCTCAGACTCTCCAAGTATCCTACAGCCTCAGAACATTTGTATTTGCTGTTCTGTCCATCTGGAGCATACTTCCCCCCTAAATTTCCATAGGGTAAGCTTAATCATTTTCTTCAGGTCTCTTCACTGACCAGCCTATGTATAAAATAGCACTTCCTTTCCATTACTCTCTATCCTTCATATCCTGCTTTATAATTCTGTAGTTCTTCATGTCACTTATCCTCCTCTGACTTACATATTTATTGGATTTTTATTTAATGTCTGTCCCTTTACTAGAATACATGTTCCCTTGAAACGAAATAGAATATAAGCTCCTGTTATATCCTTACTACTTAGCAAAATGCTTGGCACATGGAAGGTACTCCATAAATATTTGGTGAATGAATTAATAATGAATGATGACCCATTAATACTATTTGAAAAAACACATAAATAATGGAATAATTTCTAGTTTAGTAACTATGTTGTGTCAATTACTCTTAGCTTTCTAGAGTTATCCATCAATAAAAGCCACTTTATTTTCTATTTTGACCAAATTTATTTTTGTTTTAAATGAGTTTGTTTTTTAAATTTCATTTACTCATTGTATTCATTTGGCATCTTTTATGAGTACAACCCTGTATTCTGCAGTTGGATGAAGAATAAAGAACTAAGGGTCAGGATTCTTGCATTTTAGAATCTCTAAAATTAATACTCATAACTTTCCTTTTGAACATAGGAATACATATTTGAGATAATGTGAATTTCTGTTAACAAAAGCTGAACTAAAGCAGTAAAACTTTATTTGTATTCATGTGCATTTGTATATATATGTGTATATTAGATATAGCTGAAGAAAGATTCCTGTATTATTGATATTGCCAAGTACAAGACACACCATTATGATTTTCATGTAGTCAAGTACTGTGACACACTGTATAATAATAAGGATGCCTTTTTGAGAGCAGCAAAATGGCAGCAAATAATACTAGAGTTTAAAAAAATGAAGATTTTAACTAGGTGATTGCTTTCCAGAAGTATATCATTTTACCACAGTAAGAAAGAAGACCTGTACTTTGTTTAACCAAAACTCAGTCTGATTTGCTTTCTCCCCTGACAGGTAGCTTTGGACATGCTGAATCCTCAAGTTGCTTTGCCTGTTTTATACCCAAATCTTAAACAGGGTGGTGTGTGCGCTGTATATCTAGCCAAGTGAGTAATGTGGCTATTCTTCTTTGTAGTGTGATTTTAAATACACTTGTTTTATCTCAAGTAGTTGACTATAATGTTCATTCTATAACCGAATTAGGTATATACGTCATCTTGTAAAACTGTTATGAAATGACGTATGTGCCAACAACACATATCGCTGTTGCAGTCACCCTTTACCTGAATGTAAAATAAGATGCAGATTTCTTACAATTTCGAAAAAAAGTTTTTAAAGTTAATGTGAACAATAATGTTAAATCATAGTCTCTGTATTTTTTTACTTAGTATTCTATGAAATTGCGTGTTATGTGCTCTAACTTGCATGTTTATATTTCCCCCTTGGTTTAACAATAGCATTTAAATTTGGGTTAAGAGGTATAGTGAACTTAAAATAAGTATCAAGTTATTATTGTAATAGAAATTTAAAGTACTTTTTTTTTCACTTTTCTAAAAGCATCACACAGGTTATTGAGCTTTTAGATGGAATTCGCATCTGTGAACTTGCTCTCTCATGTGAAAAGATAAGTGAAGTAATTGTTAGAGATTGGTTGGTTTGCCTTGCAAAACAGAAAAATGGAACTTTAGCTCAAAAAATAGAACCTAAAATCAACACAGATTTACAATTACATTCTCAAAAGAAAATCAGAATTGAAGGTGAGATGTTTCAAGAGGATGACACTGGTGAGCTTCAATTTTATTTCATACATGTTTGTAATAATAAATGGAGAATAGGTTCCTGAGTGTATTGACCAATGATTATAAAACTATTTCTCAGGGATTTGTTCTTTTTCTGTAGAGAAATTGAAATGTATTTATTCTGTTAAATTAAAATCTTTAAGGGACAGAATAATGACTCTTCTTGCCTTTTATGTAAAACTCTGATACCTTTGAAGTATTGAACTTCTTATAGTATTAATATTTTTGTATCAAGGAGGTTGGCTTATGAAATACTTTAAATATATTAAAGGATATTTTAAATTTAGGTCAGTGATTATTACTGAAGGGAAAGAATTTAATAGGACCTGATATGCAAATAGCTAATGCTCCAAAAAGCAACTTCCAAGATGCTACTGGAATTCCTCAAAGAGCTAAATTTAGGTCCTTGTTGTGTGTACACACTATAAAGGCCATGAACAAGTTTTCAAATATCCATTGATTGATGATATATAAGCTTATCCATTTGGTTATAAAACCGTATATGTTTATCATTTAATCCTTGACAAATTGTTTCTGTAAGATAACTAGCAGAGTAGCTCCAAAACAAATGCTGAAAAAAAATGTCTGAGAGAAAAAACTTAAAGGGGCAGTAATTTGTATTTTAACAATTTTATGAACAAATTCTAAGATATTTTATATAGCTTATAATATATATTTTGTTCTACAACAGAAGAATCACATTCTGATTTTCCATATGGATCATTTCCCTATATTGCTAGACCTATACACTGGCAAACTGGTCATACAGGTGAGTGAGGTTTTCAAGCCATATTAAATGGTGTTTTCTTCTAATTTTGTAATGACCTTACTTTTTTCTCTCCTTAAATTAGCTTTTCTTGTCAAGCTGAGGAAGTTTAAACCACAACATAACTGAGTACCTCAGATGACAGCAAGGGATTTGAAGATGGAAAAGTATCAAGTATATTGTGAATCACTACTTTCATAAGTTGGAATTATTAGCTGTCACTATGATTTGTATAACTTTTACATATAATTTTGAAAAACAAAAGCTAAAGGAAGATGTGTAACATTTCAAAACTGTTTAAATGTCCCATTTTGACACTTGTCTTGTAGTTAGTTTGACATTTTGTAGTTAATGATTCCAAGTTGGTTTAGTTGAGCCATCTCATTCTTCACTTCCTGTAAACCACTCCATTGATTTGTCTTTCTTCATAAAATTAGTTTTCTTTTCTTTCTTTGATTGATGGTCATTGGCTACCAAAATAAAATATGCATTTTAAGATAAATTTTATGTATCTGTGTATTTTAAGTACATATTTTAATGGCTTTTATCTGTCTTAAAAAGTAAAGAAATCTGGGTTATAGTAAATAATAGGAAGAAAACTGATAATGATATAACCATCTTAGAAATTATAAGGAAAGTTGTAACAATTCTTGAATCTCTTTTATCCTTCTCAGAATCAATTTAACTCGTTTGAAAAAACATCAGAATTAATTAGGAGTTTATTATTCATATCAGTTATTTAGCATTTACCAGGAGCCCTACATTGTTTTAAGAACTTTATGAAATTTTTTCATTTAGTATGTGTAGGTTATCCATATTTTAGGTTATCCATATTTTAAGGTTATCCATATTTTACAGATAAACAAAAACTTAGAGTGGTTAGGTTATTGTTTAAATATAGATGTTTTATAGGTTTTAAAGGGTAGTGCCTGGGTGGATAAATGCTGCTATTCCTGGGTTTATCCCTTAGGCTGGAGCTATTTAAAATAATATATATATTCTAAATAACATTTTACATATTTTTCATTATGTGGAAAATTTTAACGTAAAAGCTCTGACTTTTTAGACTATAGTCTAAAAAAAAGCCTAGACATTAAATAATCACACAAATATAAAATTAAAATTGTTATAAATGCTCCAAAGAAGTACAGAGTAATATTGTAGGGACTTTGCTCTGGTTAAGTAATTACCTGTGCAAGTGACAATTGAGCTGAAACCTGAATGGTAAGTACAAGTTAATTATAACAGGGGAAATGAGTACAAAAAGCCAGCAATGCTGAGGTTGAGTGAAAGAGACCAGAAAAATAGGTGGGGGTCAGGCCATGCAGGATCTTGTAGACCTCTTAAGGAGTTTATTCATGCTAAGAAAAATAGAGTCTCACTGAACGATTTAGTGAAGTGAAGGGTAACATGTTTAGATCTGTGTTTTGAAAAAAAAAAATCACTCTGGTTGCATTTCAGGAACTGACTGAATCATAAGCAGAGTAGTCTTCTGGTGTCATATTTCTTAATGGTAATTATATGAACACTCATACAGTAATAATGACTTTATAGTTTTCATTACATTGCCAGATATCTAGAAGCTCTGAAGTACATTTTAAGTTCTGTCAAATACTTCCCTTTTGGGGTGCCTGAGTGGTGCGGTTGGTTAAGTTTCTGCCTTTGCCTCAGGTCATGATCCCAGGGTCCTGGGATCAAGCCCCATGTGGGGCTCCCTGCTCAGTGAGGAGCCTGCTTCTCCCTCATGATCCCCCTGCCTGTCCTCTCTCTCCGTGTCAAACAAGAGAAAGGAAGGAAGGAAAGAAGGAAGGAAGGAAGGAAGGAAGGAAGGAAGGAAGGACTTCCCTTTCTTCTGCCCTTCTATTTAATCAGTAATAAAATTCTGTCCTTCATGTATTGTTTTGAATGCAAGCTGTAATTGTTCTACTTGGAGAAGGGACTGGGTTAAGAGCAAAGAAAAGTTGTACCTTCTACTCCTATTTCTTTTCCTTTTTTTTTTTTTTTTAAAGTAGGCTCCATGCTGGGCTCTAGGCCCAACGTGAAGCCTGAACTCATGACCCTGAGATCAAGACCTGAGCCGAGATCGAGTCAGAAACTTAACCGTCTAAGCCACCCAGGTGCCCCACTCTATTCCTATTTCATTATGTTTCTGTTTGGTACACTGTGCTCAATAGTTGTTGAACAAGTCTTCTTTAACAGTGTCCATTCTAATATTAAGCTAAACTGAAAATCAAACTATATAAGCAAATAAGCATTTATTTATATGGTTGTAGTTCAGCTTAAGCCCTTTCTCCATGTCTCCACTAGAACATTAAGCATGTTTGTAGTCTTGCTTATGGGACAGATGAGGTTTTCTAAAGTTAGCTTTCTAAATTCACATTTGGCTGTCATCTATCATACTGTAAACTCCTCCAGATTTGTGACTGACTCAACTGTCTTCCTAGTACCTTCCAGAGTTTCTACCTTTTCCACTCAGTAAATGGTCAGTAAAAGTGTGCTGATGGCTATAAGCTCATACTTGATCATGTATTGTTTTATTTGTTGCTTTGGTTCTAGGGAGAGATTTAGGCATATAGCTCATGGACTATGGGAGAATTGGAAGTCTGAACTCTGTACTTCAGAGGCAGTAGGGACTCCTGAAGGTTCTACAGTCAAGTAAAAGGAGGTATTTTTTTAAAAGTTAGTTTGTAAGCAGCATCTGAGTATGTAAAGGAAGGGAAAAACAAGTGAATTAGAAATTTCACAGTAACACATAGTATACATTATGAGTTGATTGGTAGTAACATACAACTTTGAGGTGAGGGAAAGGCAGAGATGTAAAAAATATTGTGAAGGAATAACCAGAAGTGCTCGTGACTCATTGGATGTAGAGAGAATGAAGCTATATATTTTCAAAGCTTCATCAGCTATTCAGAAGCCATTTCCCTTCCTTTGCTGGGCAAAGCAGGACTTAGTCAATGCTCAGCTCATATATTACTTCCTCTAAAAAGTCTTTAACAAGTCTCTCATCCTACAAAATTAATTCTGGAATCTTTGTGTTCCTAAATGTTGATCATGTAATTAGCATTGCCCTGTTACATCATTAATTTATAAGCCCTCATTATGCCTTCATTAAGTATTAGGATTTTAAACCTGTATGACTACATCATTTGTAGTGATTGAAATAAATAAGTTCAGAAAAGGATTTTTTTTGAGGAAAAATTATTTGGTTTTAGATTATATAACAGTTGCAATGTCCCATTCCTGCCTATGTGATCCAGGAATAAGATTTGGCATATGCTTTTTTTCCTTTGGCTTCACTCTAAAATCTGAGGCGTCCTCTGCATATTCATGTTTCAGATTAATTTAAGTGTCATCAGGCTTAAAACAGCATGAGGTAAAGAGAAAAGTGTCATTTAGTGTAAAAATAGGCTATATATTCAGATAGAACTGGGCGCCATCTTGCTGTTTTTGTTGTTGCTGTTGTTTTACCTTACAGCTGTGACTTTTCTGAGTTTGTTTGTCACTAAAAAGTGTGTCATGATGCCACTTAAAGATTTCTTGAGTGGGGTGTTCAATGTTAAATGAGACTACCTTTATAATATGCCTGGTACATGATTGGTGATTGTGAGGTATATAAATTCGTAAGGAATGCCTCATTTATCTCCCAACCTTGTCAAAATGACAACTGTTTGTTTGTTCCTAATAAATGTCGTAAGCATGTTTATGTAAAACTTGTTTTTTGAACATGTTCTGAGAGAAATTTTTAAAGGCAAAAAAAACGGGTTTTACCTGAAAAGCAAGAAGTTGCTTGCTTGTGTCTGAAGACAGAAGCATTGATAAGCATCTACTGCTATATTTTAGCACAAAAGCCTGAAGTAGCGCATCGGCTCTTTGTGTCTCTTGTAGAATGATGAATTGAGTTTTCTGCAACTGCAAACCATTAGGTGATTCCAACCACCTCATATAGACTGAAGGAAGAAAATTTTGCTAGCAGAGGTCACTACTGGGAATCAGCAGCTGCTGAGGCAATAAGAGACTGACCACTGCTCCCGATAAGATTGTGTTACCCTTAATGCCCCCACACCCCCAAAAAGCTCATTTCGAATTATACCTACTGAGGGAAAATGAATGTATATGTTTACTGGTCAAGGGTATGTACAATCAATTATTTTTCTCTATTTTGTCTACCATCTGTCATCCTGAAACAAAGTTTTACATTTAACTTTAATACTCTGAACAAAAGAAGATTGAGTAAATACTTGTTCCTTCCTGTACAGGATCTGTATATATCCTAAACCAGGGATAGGATAAAAGCACAGTTTCATTTATAACTCCCTTAAGTGTTCCACTTCTCATCCACAGTCCCTCAAAGTCATGCTCTTTTTTTCAAAGCAAACTGACTGGCAGAGCCCCTTCTTCCCTGGGTGCACTGTGCTTTCCTGTTGAGATACAAAGTCTAAAATATAGTGTTACTACTCTTGATATCTAGTCTAAGTAAACCATAACTACTCGTGTTCTGCTTTCTATAAATATCTGTTCAAATTGAGCCTAGAATTTTCTCCCAATTCACTCCATACAATCTTTCATCAGGAACTTGGTTCTTAGTACTTTCACCATCTCCTTAGTTCTTAGTAGTCTACTAAAAGACTTCTGTGGCAGCTTATTTTCACCACCAAAGGTGAAAAGATTTCATCAAAGGATTTCATCAAAGGGGGTAGCAGAGCATAAAAGGAATTCAGGCTGTAGTCTAGAGTCAGACAGACCTGGGTTCAATTGTCGCTCCACCACTTTGGGCAAATGATTTAACCTCTCTAAGCCTCAGTCTCCTTATCTGCAAAGTAGAGATAATAGTATTTATCATAGGGTTGGCTGTGAACATTAAGTGAGATTATCAATACAAAATGTTTAACACATTGCCTGGAACATTTTAAACATCTAGTAAATCTTACAAGAGTCAAAGAGTACAGGTAAAAGTTGCTGGGATAGAGGGGAAGAATGCTAAAAGGCAATTTTTATCTTATAATTTAGCCTATGGTATATCCTACTTACCTTCAGATACAAGTGAACCAATAAAAATTATGCTTGGAGGTGTTGCAAGGGAAGAGACTAGACAGTCAAATTTGTTTAGTGATTACTAAGGCCAGAGAATGGAACAATGACTGAGATGTGATTCCTACCTTGAAGAGTCTTAAGAGTTTAGTTTCTCTTTTAATAAAACTTCAGTAGCCACTGTTAATCTCATAAGGATACAACAAAAATAAATATGTGATATTTTGAAATAATACAGGTCTTATTATAGAATTTAGGAAGAACCATAAGAAATCTCAGTCTTATATCTTACATGGGTGAAAATCTAGAAGGGCTTTATAAGAAGTAAAAGGGATCACTGCTAGTAGAGTATTAATGAGAACTGAGAAGTGTCAGAAATACTCTACCTTTATAAATATAATTTGAATGAAAATTATGGTGTGATTGAATAAAAGTATTTCTAGTTCATATGGTTATTTTCTAATTAAGGTACCATTGTTCAAAGTCATATAAATCCCAACAAAAATGAAATGTGCAAATATATTATGATACTTATACCATGTCATGATTAAAAGTCAGGTTTCCTAAGACTAATGATATGGGGAAATGCTTTATGATAAAGTGAAAAAAAGCAAGCCTAGATATAGTATGCTTCTAACTTTTTAAAAATAGAAGATAGAAAAGTGTATAGTATTACAGAACTATAATGATAAAAATAGGATGGTATTTGCATAAAACTGACCCACAGAGAAATGGAACAGTATAGAGAGCCCAGAAATAAACTCATGCATATATGGTTAATTAATTTATGACAAAAGAACCAAGAAGTGGGAACAGATAGTTTCTTCAATAAATGGTGTTTGGAAAACTGGGTAGTCACATGCAAAAGAAAAATTATACCATGCACAAAAAATCAACTCACAATAGATTAAAGACTTGAATGTAAGACCTGAAACCATAAAACTAAAACAAAATGGGAGACATTCATCTTGCCAATGGCTTTTTGGACTTCACACTAAAAGCAAAGGTAACAAAACAAAAATAAATAGCGGGATTACATCAAATTAAAAAGCTTCTGTACAGCAAAGAAAACCATCCACAAAAAGAAAAAGCAGCCTATGGATGGGAGAAAATATTTACAAGTCATATATCTGATAAGGGGTTCACGTCCAAAATATATAAAGAATTCCTACAACTCAAGAGGGAAAAAAACCCACAATTACAAAATGGGCGGAGCCAATGAATAGACTTTTTTTTTTCCAAAGAAGACATATAAGCCAACAGTTACACAAAAGGGTGTTTGACATCACCAATTATCAGGGAAATGCAAATCGAAACCACAATGAGAGATCATTTCATACTTGTTAGAATGGCTATTATCAAAAAGATAAGAAATAACAAGTGTTGGTGAGGATTTGGAGAAAAGGGAACCCATGTACACTGTTGGTGGTAATATTAACTGCTACAGCCACTATGGAAAAACAGCATAGAGTTTCCTCAAAAAATTAAAATTAGAACTACCATATGATCCACCAATTCCACATCTAGGTATCTATCCTAAGAAAACAAAATCGCTATCTCAAGAAGATATCTGCACCCCCTTGTTTGTTGTAGCACTTGGCAACAGTCAAAACGTGGAACAACCTAAGTGTTCATCTGCTGATGAATGGATAAAGAAAATGTGTGTGTGTGTGTGTGTGTGTGTGTGTGTGTGTGTGTAGACTATCATTCAGCCATATAATATTGGAATGAAATATCATTCATCCATAAAAAATAAGGAAGTCCTGCCATCTGTGACAACATGGATGACCTTGAGGGCATTATGCTAAGTGAAATACTTTAGACAGAAAAAAATGTGTGATCTCACTTATATGTGAAATCTAAAAACAAAGCAAAACAAAAAAATGAACTCACAGATACAGAGAATAGATGGGTGTTTGCCAGATGTGGAGATGCACAGTGGGCAAAATGGATAAAGTGGTCAAGAGATCCAAACTTCCAGTTATAAATCAATCTTGGGATGCAATGAGCAACATGGTTGACTATCGTTCACAACACTGTATTGCATATTTGAAGGTTACTAAGAGAGTATATAAGTTCCCATCACAAAAAAATAATTAAACTATGTGTGGTGATAGACTTTAACTTATTGTGGTAATCATTTCACAGTATGTCAAATCATTACGTTGTACACCTAAAACTAATACAATATTATATATCAATTACTCAATTTAAAAAAGTGTATAGCAGAAACCCCATACTTAATCACTGATAAAGCTGGTGAGATTACAAATAAATTTATTTTTTTTGAAACTTATATTGAATAAAACATTTCAAAGAAAATGATTCAGGCTCTTCAAATACTTAATACTTCAAAATACTTGAGACTCATGGTATATTAGGCTTCAATTTAACATAAGTCACAATAAAAATCTTTTAGTGTAGGTAAGCTACTACAAAAACAGATATGGACACAAGACAAAAAGAAACTGAAAAGGAGAAGACTTTCAACACTAATTTAACTCATTGTTCTAGTATATAAAATTATTATGTATCCCTGCCTGTAAGGACCGACCAAAGGTCAATAAATAACTTGGACTTGTTAATAACTTACATAAATCTAATTCTGACATAGTACTAAATCATACCTTGAGAATAGCTATAAGCTCGAGAAGGATCGACTACTATGTCCATTGAGAAGGAGTTGTGTGATTCCTGAGAATGTTTCTCCATCACCTCTACTGTATCACTGGATGAAGATGATGAAGACAATCCCAGTCTAACATATCTTCCTTTTTTACCACAGAGTGAACAATCTACTGGTGTGGCACTAGGTCCCCTGGGCAGTTGAACTTCATCTCTGTTGTAGTTTCTAACAGCTCCACTGTGATGCACAGAGCGTTCCCGTTGCCATATATAATGGGTTGGAGCAATAGCCATAACCTACGATGGAAAGTTTTCTTTTAGAATTTTATAAGACTTTAAAATTTGGTAAAATTAAGTACAAAAATATGACTCACAGGCAGCTGTCTTTAAAACTAGATCTAAAAACCTAAATTACTTGATGTTAAAAAAAAAAAAAAAAAGAAGGCGGCGGCATCTCCAGATAAGACAGTTTTACCTAAAAGTGATTTCACTGCTAGGATCCTTAAGATAATACAAAGTACTTAAGTTATTTCAAATATTTCAACCTTCCAGGTTTTTCAGTTCTGAATATTCTAAGTTTGGGATAGATAATACAGTTAGTCCAAAACAAGATGTAATTTTTAACTTTGGAATATACTTGGTTGAAAATAACATTGTTAAGTTTTCTAACTATGTATGTTAGGCTAATCTTAATATGTTTGCAATTATGGCAAGGGAAATGGTGAATAAGAAAATGGACATATTCTCTGTTCCTCAGTTTCCTTATCTGTAATATGGAGAGAATAATAGAGTCTCCTTTAGAGGGTTTTGCAAGAATTAGATGAGGAATTAATTATAAAACACTTAATATTCATTGCTACGTGTTGGGCATTATTCTTCAAGGCTAGATAAAATACTGCCGTTTGAGTCAGGATGGACTTAGTTCCTTAACCTGGCTCTGCCACTTGCTAAGTTGTTGGCAGTATTGGGCAAGTTACTTAACCTTTCTGAGGCTCAATTTCTTCATATTTAAAATGAGGATACTATCTGCCTCATAGGGGGGTTAGATATGTGTAAAATCCTTATCACATAGTAAGCAGCTGGCAAATGATCATCATTTAAGAAGTCAAAGTAGGGAGACATACCTACATATTTTGACCACTTGGGTGTCTAAAATTTCTAAGCAGGGTGTTAGAATGTTACTTCTAAGCAAAATTGTTCAGTTACAGTTATCAATGATTAAAGTAAATGACAATTTTAGAATTTGTTAATTAGGCAGTGCCTTATTAATGCCTAAACCAGTGATTTTCAACTTGTTTCAGGAGCTCTGGGTTTTCATAGACTGTATTAGAGGTCCCAGGATGTGCGATGGGAACACCAATCAAGCGGAGAACCTCAATTTAGGGATTGTGTATAAAACATCGCTTGGAAAGAAAGGAAGCTTTTGTTGTTAAAAATGAAAACCTTAAAACCCCCAGATTGAGACCAGTCCACTTAGAAAACAGGGTACTTGTGGCCTCCCCCCAAATAATGGCATAAAGAATGCTAGCTATGCTAATTTTTAAAGTATATTTTAGGATTGAATTTATTTTATAATCCATCTCTTAAATCCTTCAAAAAAGTTTTCAACAAATATGTAATAAAGTAACATATTTTTTAAAAAGTAGATGTAAAAATATTAACTCAACAGTACTTCCATAACAATATAAAACTAGGTTTATCTATTTCTTCCTCAACACTTGTACATCTGTATTTCCCAATTTTGGAATGTCCTCTCCCTTTTGCCTTAGTATTGCTTTTCCTTCAATGCTGAGCATAAGTCCCACCTTTCTAAAAACTCCAGTTTTTAGATCGTACTGTTTTATTGTTAATGCTACATTAGGACTTTAAGCATGTGTCTAGTACTCAGATATATCTTTTTATGAATATAACCAATCTACTGAAAGCCCTCTGGGCAGGACTAGTCTCATACACCTCTCTATCAAATAAATGCCTTCCACACAATATTATGTAGTCATTGTATATTTCTTATTGATAGATGAAAATAATCAAGAATTAGAAGCCACTGACATTATAAACTTCCAACAACATAATTTTTTAAAGAATCCTATAGCAAACTCTAGTGAGAAGAGCAGAGAAAAATAGGAAGCAAAGGGCACAAAATAGGTTTAGCAAACCATTCTTTGTATAACAAACTAGGTATCATTCTCTCTGCATGCTAACCCAGCCAGAAAAATGCATGCAACACATACTTGTATACTTTTAAATATGTTTGCACATATTTTATACATACAAATATTAGAATATTATTGTGATAACAGCAAATTGCCAGGAAAACTGTAAGAGGGTCAAGAAAGCAGGATTTTAGTCTTACTTTTATTAGTTCTATGACCTTGGTCAAATTACATAATCTAGGCTACAGGTGTCTTTTGTATAATGAGAAAACAGGTCATTTACAGTCCTCAAATTCTGTGATTTATGAAAGTAACTTCCCTGAAGCATTAATACATTAATAGCACTTGAGCTACTATAAATGTTACCCTAGTTTTTACTTTACTGTTCTGTCATTCTTAGTGATTTTGTGTGTGTGTGTGTCTTTGATGGGTGTTCCAAAATTTAATACTTGGTCCTGTTTTTCTCTATATATTCTACTTCTTGGTGATCTCAAAAGATAGTATAGTGTAGGTGTTAAAAACACTGACTCTGGAATCAGACTGCTTAGGTTTGAATACTAGTGTGCTGCTTGACTAATTGTATAAACTTAAAGAAGTCATTTAGCTCCTCTGTGGCTCAGTTTCCTCTTCTAGGGTTATCTAGCTAGCTGTAAGAATTGTTGTGAGAGTTAACATACATGCAGTACCTAAAACAGTACCTGACAAGTGCCCCCAAAGTATTAACATTACATTTACCTTGATCTCTTATCTACTCTACCAAGCTTTAAAAATCACTTATATGTGATGACTCATACTTTACTCATACGTGTTAACCATTCAAATTGATTATCCAAATATCACCTTAAATTCATATGTCTGATACCAAATTCCTTATTTTCCCAATAAACCAGTTTCTTTCTCTTGTGATTCCTATTTCCATTATGGAACCCATCACCCTTTCTGTTCTATGGATTTATAACTCTGAAATCTCACTCTCCCGTGGGCCCTATATTCAGCTGGTCACCAAGTAGTGACAAGTATAATTTCTTAATTGACTTCTCTTTGGCATCACTATCTTTAGCAGTAGGTTTATACCTTTCTTCCTGAACTACAGCAAGTTTAACAGTTTCCAGTACCTTCCCTATATTGGGTCTCTGCTACATATGGTCACGGGATTTTGTTCAAAACTCTGTTTATATCACATCTCTACTTTATAAATTCTAGTCTGGAATCAAATAGTAGCAGACAGACATATCAGTTCTGATGATACTGTGCCATCTAGGACAGAATATATCACAACATAAGAAGAACAGAGAAAAGCTTCCTCTTGATAAAACTGCCACCTTCCATCATGCATAAACTGACTGGAATTGGAATCTCATTCTCATCAGATTGGCATATTCCATAATCTATGAACGAATCTAGAAATTAAGCTATCATCAACCTAAATAATTTCCACCTCAGAGGAGCTGATCTCCAAAAAGTTACACTGATTGTAAAATGACAATAAGATCAGAATAAATAGGGAAGTTGTCTTTACTCTTTTCTGGAGAAGCCCTACATATATTTTTCAATATAATCATACCTCATCTCTTTCCAAAAAAGGATTTGAGGCAGCTGACAAAAAGTAAAAAAAAAAAAAAAAAGAAAGAAAGAAAGAAAGAAAGAAAAATCATTCAACTAGGACCCAAAAGGAAAACTTTGGCTAAAGGGAGCAAGCAGACATGCTCATAGTAAAGATTGATAGAATTAATGTAGTTAGGTATACAACTTGGCTCTTAGCTTCTTTGCAACAACCAAGGTAAAAAAAAAAAAAAGAGAGAGAGAGATAGAGAGATATGAATTAAAAAATTTATACTATCTGAAAGGAGGAAATAAGTTTTTTGATAGTGGTATATAATGGGAAGAGTGCCAAATTTAAGTACTAGCTGGCACTACCACTTATTAAATGAATGACCATGGACAAGTTACAATCCTTTTAAACCCTAGTTTCTTCATCAGAGAAATGGAGAGAATACTTATGCTACTTCAGTCCTTTTTAAAAATGCTATTTAATTCCTGAGATAAAATAACACAATATCCATAAATGTGTTTTCCAAATTAACCAATATAAGCAGCGGGAAGCTAGCTGTCAGAGAAAACAACACTGGCAAGTCATTAAATGTGAAGTTCTCGGTTTGCCACTCAACTGACGTATGATCTTGAGTAAACCTCAACCTCCTCAGTCCTCAGTTTCATCAGATGTCAAATGAGAATTCTACAACCCTCACAGATATTTTTGTGAGGATAAGAATTTGTATGAGGGGCGCCTGGGTGGCTCGGTGGGTTAAAGCCTCTGCCTTCGGCTCGGGTCGTGATCTTGGGGTGCTGGATCGAGCCCCGCATCGGGCTCTCTGCTTGGCGGGGAGCCTGCTTCTTCCTCTCTCTCTGCCTGCCTCTCTGCCTACTTGTGATCTCTCTCTGTCAAATAAATAAATAAAAATCTTTAAAAAAAAGAATTTATATGAAAATATTTATGAATTTGTACAGCATAATGCAGATGTAAATTATTGTAAGCCAGTTTGTAAATACTATCATAACTTGGGTTTACTTTAGGATGAGACTAAAGAAACGGGTTGGCAGTAATGTCCATACCTGGCTCTCATTAACAAATGCATAGAATACTTAACTAAATTTCTAACAACATGTCTTGCCACTTTAATGCATCAAACCTCAGGGCAAGAATGATATAATACTTCTTGATAACAACCCCCACAACACTGAACTTGAGTCTTACTCCTAACTTAGCTGTTAAATGAATAGTTAAGAGAACAGGATAAAGTCCAGGTAATTTCCTTTCCTATATACCACCATGATTCAACTGGACCTAGTTGAAATCGCCGTAAGAAACCCTATCTATGTGCCCCTGTTGTAACAGGCAGTGCTAAATCAGCCCAGTGAAGAACTTTTATAGTTTCTTGTTTTTCTACCACACAGATAAGAATGTATGAAAAAGAATCGCAAGCTTTACATTCCATTCACTTTGTCAGTCAGCAGTATTTACTGAGTACCAACTATATGCCACACACTGTTCTAGGGACTAGGGAGTACAATAAGAAAATAAAGGTCATGCCCTCTTGGAATTTATATTCTAGCAAGGGTAAATAGACATTAGCAAGATAGGTGAAACGGAAAATATTATATGATGATTATGTGCTATGAAGAAAACTGGGAAAAGAAATACAGAGGAATAGTGGGAGGTACCACTTGTTATTTTAGCAGCTTTATTGAGCTATAACTCAAATACCATACAATTCACCCACTTAAAGAATACAATGGCTTTTAGTGTATTCAGAGTTGTACAACCATTACCACAGTCAATTTTAGAATATTTTCATCACTCTGTAAAAAAAGAAATCACACCCCATTTTTCCCTCCCCTCAGCCTCTGGCAACCTCTCATCTACTTTCTCTTTGGCTTTGTTTATTTTAGACAGTTCAGCGAAATGGAATCATACAGTATGTGGTCCTTCGTGACTGGCTTCTTTCATTTAGCATAATGTTTTCAGTGTTCATTCATGTTTTAACACATACCACTACTTCATTCCTTTCACTTGCCAAGTGATATATCATTGTATAGATATATAATATTGTTTATCCATTCATTTGTTGATGGACATTTGAGTTTTCACTTTTTGACTTTTATATAATAATGCTATGAATATTCATGTACAAGTTATTGTGTGGACATAGCTTTCATTTCTTTTGTGTGTATATAACTAGGACTGGAATTGCTGTGTTGTATGGTAACCCTTTGTTTTGTCTTTTGAGAAACTGCCACACTGTTTTCCAAAACAACCGCACTATTTTAAATTCCCACCAGAAATGTATGAGGGTTCCATTTTCTCCATATCCTTACAACACTTGTTCTATTTGTCTTTTTCATGATAGCCATCCTAGGGGTTGTGAAGTGATATCTCCTTGTGGTTTTGATTTTATGCTTCCTTGATGGTTAATGATGTTGAGCATCTTTCCATGTACTTTTTTGCCTATTTGTATATCTTCTTTCAAAAAGCCTTTTTGGATCATTGCCCTTTTAAAAGTTGAGTTGTCTTTTTATTGTTGAGTTGTTCGGGCTCTTTATAAATTCTAGATACAATCCCTTATTAGATAGATAATTGGCAAAAATTTTCCCCTACTTTGTGACTTGTCTCTTCACTTTCTTTATGGTGTTCTTTGAAAGACAAAAATTTTTAATTTTGATGATGATCTCTATTTTCTTTTGTTGCTTGCACTTTTGGTATCATCTCTAAGAAACCTAATGCAAGATAATGAAGATTTATCACTACACCTTCTTTCAAAAGTTTTATAATTTTTAGTTCTTATATTTGGGTCTTTGATCCATTTTGAGTTAGCTTTTATATATGATGTGAAATAGAGGTCCAACTGCATTCATTTGCATGTGGATATCCAGTTGTCCCAGCACCATTTGTTGAAAAGACTATTGTTTCCCCATTGAATTTTCTTGGTACCTTTGTCAAAATTCAATTGACCATAAAAATGAAGGTTTATTTCTGGACTCTTCAGTTTTATTTCATTTCAGGAGATACTACTAGATAGAGGGTGGTAAGGAAAGGTTTCTCTGAGATGATATTTAAGTAGAGTCTTGAATGAAGGAGGAAGCGAAGTACACGGATATCTGGGGGGAAAGTATTCCAAATTAAAAAAATCCTAAAAAAAAAAAATCCTGAGCTTGGAATGTCCTTGTTGTGTTTAAAGAATGGCAAGGAAACCAGTGTAGTTGGAGGGAAGTGAGATGAAGTAAAGAGGTAAGAGAGTTGGCAGACCAGGTAGAACCATGATAAGGGTTTTGCCTTTTACTTTATGTGAGATGGGAAGCCTCTGGAGGATTTTGAGTAGAGGAGTCATGATTTGACTTGGTTCTAAAAGATTTAGTCGGGCTGGTGTATGAAAATAGACTACAGGAGAGGAAGATTATAAGAGAGACTACTTGGAAGGTTATGGCAATAACTGAGGCAAGAGGGAAAAAAGTAGGGCTTAGTGGTAGAGGAGGTGAGAAATGGTAGGATGCTATTTTCTTAAGGTATGGATGTTGGAAGTGAAGGACAACACTTTTTTTTTTTTTTTGACTGAACAACTAGAATGATGAAGTTACCATTTATTAACATGTGGAAGCTTGTAGGAGGAGTTAAGTTTGGAGGTCTATGTGGGGGAATCAGAAACTGGATTTTCAGCATGTTAAGTCTGAGGTATCTACTAGATAATGAAATATAGATAGGGAATTTGATATGCACATCTAGATTTAGGGAAAAGATCTGTTGTCAGTGTTGAAGCCTTGAGAGACTAAACTTTTCTGTAAATCTCATTACACAACTGAGTTTACAGCGATCCAAAACTTTTTGGTCTTTTACATATACACCATTAAGCCATACCATTCTCTGGCTGTTTAACACTCTGATGCCAGCAACTGAAATAACCCCAGCTCTAATCATGTAAATTAAGTTGCTGCAGTTATAATGCAAGTCGTTCTTAGGAGCGGGTGGGCAATCTGCCATGAGGTGAGCATTACGTAGCCCAGCCTCTTGCCTCTGGTACCCACTCCATGCTCTTAGCTGGGTATACCATGGGGCTTGTTTACTTTGGAAAAATCAGAGTGTTCAAATAAGGCCTACTCTCATGTCCACGATGGCACAGGTGCACAATTTATCCTCTAGGGAGGTAGTGATAAAAAACAGCAATATAGGACTCTTCCAATGCTCTGTAATTGGAATGAGTTGTTTAAATCCTTTAGTGAGGATCCAATAATATGGGGAAGGTACACACACCTGATTTTTCATGTTTTTCTTTTGAATTCAATTCTGAAAAAACTTGGCCTGCTACTCAGTCTTCTTGGTTATTTTTGAATCCTTTCATTTCCCCCAACATTCAACAATCCTTAGTCTGATCCACAATTATGCTTGCTTTCTAATATCTTCATCTCATTAATATAATTAAGAAAGTTAATTCTGGAAAGAGTTCTATGATGCACCTCCAAAATAGTCCCTGAAGTTTGACACTAATCCATTAATTGACTCTTTTGGCCTATAATCATTTAACTGGATATGACTTCATTTCATTATAACATTATCTAATTCACATTTACCAAACTTCACTGAACTAGTATAGGTTTACAATGATTGCTGCCTTCCATTTAATTTTCTACTCTAGAATATTCTTTAGTTTGAAACATTAACTCTTTTCTTTAGTGAAAACAGAATGTTAGATAAAATAACCCATCTTTTGTTTTTATTTTAAAAATTTTATTTAAATTCAATTAATTAACATATATTATTAGTTTCAGAGGTAGAGTTCAGTGATTCATCGGTTATATATAACACCCAGTGCTTATTATATCACGTGCCCTCTTTAATGCCGAGCCCCCAGTTATACCTCTGCCCCACCCCCACCGGCAACCCTGTTTGGTTCCTATAGTTGAGTCTCTTATGGTTCGTCTTTTGTCTCCCTCTCTAGTTTCATCTTGTTTTATTTTTCCCTCCCTCCCCCTATGATCCTGTTTTGTTTCTTAAACTCCACATATGAGTGAAATCATGATAATTGTCTTTCTCTGATTGACCAATTTTGCTTAGTGTAATACCTTCTAGTTCTATCCATGTCATTGTAAATAATAAGATTTCATCTTTTTGATGGCTGAGTAATATTCCATTGTATGTATATGTGTATGTATACATATATACATACACATCCATACCACATCTTCTTTATCCATTCATTTGTTGATGGATATCTGGGCTCTTTCCATAGTTTGGCTATTGCGGACATTGCTGCTACAAACATTGGGTTGCAGGTAACTCTTTGGATCACTATGTTTCTATCTTTTGGGTAAATACCTAGTAGTACAATTGCTGGATCATAGGGTAGCTCTATTTTTAACTTTTTAATTACATTGTTTGCTAGAGTGGCTGTACCAGCTTGTATTCCCACCAGCACTATAAGAGGGTTCCCCTTTTCCCACATCTTCACCAATATTTGTTGTTTCCTGACTTCTTAATTTTAGACATTCTGAGTGGTGTGAGGTAGTATCTCATTATAGTTTTGATTTGTATTTCCCTGATGCTGGGTGATATTGACAGCATTTTTTTCATGTGTCTGTTGGCCATTTTTATATCTTCTTTGAAGAAATGTCTGTTCATAACTTCTACCCATTTCTTGACTGGATTATTTGTTCTTTGGGTGTTGAGTTTTATTAAGTTCTTTATAGATTTTGAATACTAGCCCTTTATCTGATAAGACATTTGCAAATATCTTTTCCCATTCTGTCGGCTGTCTTTTGGTTTTGTTGACTATCTTCTTTGCTGTGCAAAATCTTTTTATCTTGATCAAGTCCCAATAGTTCATTTTTGCTTTTGCTTCCCAAAATAACCCATCATTTAATTTTTAGTATCTTTCTGTTTTATCTTAATAGAATCTGGCACCAAAGAAACGTACTTTATGTATTATTCTACGTGAAAAGAGGTACGATTTTTAACATATTTAAATTTTAAAAAATTTTAGGCCATGCAGTTTGCATTTCAATCTTGGGAACTTGAAATTTCACAAACTTTATTTAATGGAAACTATTATTCAGTTCCAAGTGTTATTAACATATTTTGGAATGTGCACACTGCTCTTTCCCATATATTTGTGATCTTTTAGACTACAGAAACACAAACAAAAATACTTACTACAGAAGTAGGCTGCTCTGAAAAACAAATGACAATTTTTAATTATTGTGGTATAAAATTAAAACGTCAACATTGTAATATACAAGTTGTACTCATGGTAACCATCAGGGTTAACAGTCTACTCTTATATATATGAAAAATGAAATATTAGAAGCACATTAAAAAACAAGACAAGGGAAATTACATAAAGAGAAAACCGAGACTACATATATAAAGTACTTAAAAAATCTTACCTCCTCACAGCATCGCCTGCTTACAATAGCCCTATAGTCAATTCTATCCCAGAGCTGGTCCCTTAACTTTAAGAAATTAGGGAACAATTTTCTCCAATTTTTCCCTAAAGCCCATGGAAAAATTTCATATTTGGATTCTTCTTCATCTTCTTCAACTGTATTAGCCAGATACCTAACAAAAAAGACCAACAACTCAAAAAATAAATGGGAAAAGGACATGAACAGGCAGTTCACAGATGGACAGACAGACATACACACAATCACGTCTAAACACATAAAAGACATTCAACCTTACTCATAATTAAAGAAATGTAGTAAAAAATAGAAATAGAGTGAATTTTACCTTGTTGAGTTCTGCATATTTTTGTATTCCTATAAATCTTGAGCTTTGTTCTGGGATGCAGTTAAGTCAGTTGAAACAGTCTGATCCTTTCAGGTCTTACTTTTATGGTTTGTTAGGTGGATCTGGAGCAATGTTCAGACTGGGGCTAATTATTCCCCGCTACTGAGGCAAGACATTCCTGAGTATTATACTCAATACCCTGTGAATCATGAGTTTATTTTGGCTGGTGGGAACAGGCACTATTTTCAGCCCTGGGAAAATGTAGGGCACTGTTCCCTCTAATCTTTTGTTATGCTCTTTCCCCACACCCAGGTAGATTCCTTATACACATATGGGAATCTGTATCATCTTAAATACTTGAGGGTGATCAGGCATGCACAGAAGCAGGAAAACATGACCCATAATAAAAAGAATCATCAGTCAAAACTGACACATGTTAGAAATAATAGACATTAAACAGACAAGGACATTAAAGCAGTTATATTTATTCCAGATGTTCAAAAAGATAAGGAGACACATTCATTGCACTTCTAGAGATGAAAACTATATGTACAATGAAAGATACATAGAGTGGGACTGACAGACTAAATACTGAAGAAGAAAAGATCTGTGCACTGAAGACGGCAATATAAACTATCCAAAATGGACACACACAGAAAAAGAAATAAAAATAATAGAGGTGAAACTGGAGTCCCTAATGGGTACTGGCTGGACAAAAAAAAAATTTGAAGAAATGGCTGAAAAATTTGGGATTTGATGAAAGCTATAAAATATTAATAAGCTCAATGAACCCCAAAGCACAAAATATGAAGAAAATTACAACAATGCACATCATAATCAAATTGTTCAGAACCAGTGATAAAGAGAAAATCTTAAAAGCAGTCAAACAAACAAACAAACAAACAAACAAAAAAGACATGTTAGATAACACAGAAACAGAGATAAGGACAGAGATTTCTCACTGGAAACAATGAAAACCCCATAGATGACTTTCCAAGAAAGTTAATTACAAAATACCTAAGAAAACAAGGCACCATAAACTGAAACAGACCCTGAAGTGTGAAGATACTGAAATAGACAAACACCAAAGGAAAAAAGTTCTTAAAAGCAGTAAGAAAGGAAGCCAAATGATCCCAAGTGGAACATTTGAGATGCAAGAAGAAATAGTAAGCAAAGATGTAAGCATGTGGGTTAATGTAAACAAATATTCAGTGTATAAAACAACAACAACAACAACAATAATGTCTCTAAGGTTTTGGAGGGCTTTATGTAGAACTACAGAATTGCAAAACAAGAGAATATAAGTTGAGAAGGGGATGACTGGAGTTAAAATACTTAAGGTTCTTTATTAAAAATAAATGGGATAGAGCTTCCTGGTAGATGAACATGTGGAAATCAGATGTGCTGAGAGGGTATGGAAGCTCCATGCCCTTTTTCCATACCCTGCCCTATGCATCTCTTCCATCTGGCTGTTCCTGAGTTACATCCTTTTATAATAAACCAGTAATCTAGCAAGTTAAAAAAAAATAAGTAACTGGGACAACTGTTAAAAGACCAGATATAGGCTGCATAATTTCCTAACAAGTAGAGGACAAAAGGTATCAAAAAGTAAAAATTTTAAAAATCTCAATCAAAAAGAAGGTAAAAATGGAGTGGAAAGAAGAAACAGAAAAAGTGGGACATAAAGACAAGATAGTAAAAAAAAAAAAATCAAATATATAAGCAACAATAGAGTATCATTCTGCAGCCAAAATGAATGAGCCAGGGCGACTCATATCAGTATTAATGGATCTCAAAATCCTAAAGCAAAAGAAGGAAGTTACAGAAGAACAGAAAACATGACTACTCTACATAGTCATTGTAGTTTAGGAAAAACCAAACAATATATTATTTAGAGGTTTATACATAGAATAAAGAAAATCAAGAAAATTACTACCTGTGGAAGGAAGGGGGCCCTATCTGGGAAACTGCACTGGGAGCTTCTAAGATTCTGCAATGTTCTCTTCTTGAGTCATGGGTACATGAGTATTTGTTTTGCTTTTTCTTTTAACATACACACATATATACACTTTATCATACACTCCTTTTGTAGATATTTCACATCAGAGATTTCCAAAAGGCACAGAAGTATATAGTACACTTCTATTTGGGTGATATATACACTGGTTCATGTATAGAAAATTATTTCTAGACATATACATATAAAATGTTAATTATCCTTGAGGAAGGATACTAAGGTTTTGAGATATGAGGAAGACTTACTTTTAGTTGTATATCCACTTATGTCCTTCAAAAAAAACTATATGCATATTCAATTTAGTTATATTAATATAAAATTCACCAACATATTACTTTATCCTCCCTTAAAAAATTGTACATATATTACCTTAACATAAAGCACCTCATTGTTAAACCCATTCAGTTATATGAGTCAAAACATGTCCTCTGAAATTACATAAAGTAATTCCTTACTTTAGTATCCCTGACAGTTCTTATTCAAGGGTAGATAGAAGCCAGAGGTTGGCCTCTTTCATGCTTATTGACTAAGCAAAACATAGACTATCTATAATGTACTATGGTTCTATGAAATCCTGACTACATTGTAATTCTATTCTAGATTAACAATTTTTCAGGCTCATATGATAAAATATCTGTATTGTATACATGTAAGTTGTCTTCTAATTTGAAGTAGATTTTCTTTTTTTTTTGGTATAATAGTTAATTATGTTTATCCAAATAAAGAATTAAGAACATTCATATGTTAAGGATGCAAAAAAAAAAAGATACACATTCCTTGCCTTTAAGAAGCCTATAGTCAACTAAAAGAGGCAACTGAGTATGTACAAGAGAATATGGAATCATGACAATAAAAGTTCAGAGGGTTGTAAGAATACATAGAAGGGAAAAGAACTCGAGTTAGAACAGTGGCTAACTGAGAAAATATTTACTGAGAACTATTAAGTCAGGCTATACACAAATTATGATTAGATACAAAATGGAAATTAATAATCCATGTTATTTTTAACATGGAACTTATTATGCAACATAAAATGCAACTGCATATACTACTACATAGTGTAAACTGACACAGCGCTTTACTGGTTATAAGATTACTAAAATATCAAACAAATCCAATTTCAGGAATCTGGTAAGAATTAAAACTAAAGCTTCTTCTGGTTTGCTTTTAATTTTCAGTTGGGGAAAAACTACAAAATAGATATTGCATCAACATACAGATATAATACTAAAGAGATATGTAAACAGTAGCTAATCACTGAATTTGGTCATTGGCAAGTTACACCTGAATTTGCACCCGAGCTCTGCCACTACTACTTTTGTGAGATTGGAAAGTACTTATCTTCCTAAGTCTCAACTTCCCTATCTGTAAAATGAAGATAATTAAATAATGTATTTCATAGAGAAGATTCAAGGAGCTTATAAAAAACATTTTGGGATATCTTGCATATAACATTCAGTATTAGCTAGTACTATTATAGTCCCACAATTTAGCAAGCATCACCAAATGTTATAGAGTTCATTTTTCCTCACGCTTGGGGAAGTATGTCTTTTGAACACAAGAAGAGATCAGTTTCTTCAAGTCCTATTCACACTTTGAGTCTGAGTTAAAGACTTTGAGTTAAAACTCACTCATCAGTGCTAACAGTTGTGCTATTCACCTTAAGTATTCATATGTAGTTCCCTAGTTAAGTCCTTTTAATTATATCACACATTTCCAACTGTATTATATCTAGGTAGTGGGTAGAAAACGTTTTGAGATTGAGATTGATTTTCTTAAATTACATTGCTTCTAGTAGAATTCTGACCTATAGATCAGAAAGCCATGTTATTAAAAACCATTTAATAGACTACAAAGTTAGTATGAACTGTCTAATACAAAGTCAATGGAAGAACTGGAAAACAAAGCATATTCCTTGGTCAAAGTTCAGTGTCTTAAGTAAAAGAGTTAAGTCATTTCTAAAGGTATCAGATATGAATAACTTCTATGTTATAGACATAAATCTACAATTAGTATGTCTACAGCATTTCCACAAGCTGTTTAATGTAAAAGGACAATGATGATGATTTTAACTATAAATTTACTGGAAATTTCAAAGAGACTATTTTTGTTTTTAAAACATAACTAAATCCAAAAGAGGAAAATTTG
The DNA here is from genome assembly GCF_002288905.1 of Enhydra lutris kenyoni. Classification (NCBI taxonomy): domain Eukaryota; kingdom Metazoa; phylum Chordata; class Mammalia; order Carnivora; family Mustelidae; genus Enhydra; species Enhydra lutris. Next base: position 1,148,136 of record NW_019154182.1, on the reverse strand, counting down.
GGATAATTTATATGGAGCACTCTGAAAATGTAAAAGGTAAAAAACAAACTTAAGTGGAATACTTAGGCATCTAGCAGGATAAGATCAGTGAAAAAAACATAAAAATATCCTATTAAAGTAAAAAAGTATGTCTTCTATATATAAAGGGCCTGTTCAAAGATATATATCAGGTTTTAAAAAGCCTCTGTTTATTTTTTATGAGTTACAATGTTAACTTTATTTACTTATTTCTTTAAGTAGGCTCTATGCCCAATGTGGTGCCCAAACTCACAACCCAGAGATCAAAAATTGCATGTTCTATCAACCAAGCCTGCTACTGCCCCAAAATAGCGTGTTTTAAATAAGGTATCACGTATATTACAAATAAGAACCACAAAAATCACTTAGTAGAAAGCATACTTACAGAGCAATAAAGAAATTTATCCTGGTATGCTCATTTATAGTAAATTTAGCTCTCTTGAAATAAACAAAGGTCATAGCCAAAAGATACTATAAGGAAAAAAGTAAAAGTTAATATTAATGTTTTGCTTTCATAAGTAAAATGGCTTTAAAATAGTTATCTCTGAGATGAGTAATAAGCTAAAAACAATAAAGCATGACTTATTTTTATTACAGAACTCCCTACTTATTTGGGTCCTTACTTTTTGACTCCTGTAGTCCATGTACATGGTGAGAAATAGTTCTGAACCATTTATCATGATTAAGATTAGGAAGAACTCCTAAATTTTATTATTGCCAATATTTTGTGAACTAAAAGCCAATTTTTTCCTACCTTAAATCTCAAATCCATAGAGAAGTTGAAATAATAATAAAACAAATAACCATATATCCTTTGCATAGATTCACCAATCGTTAGTATGTTGCCACATTGGCTTGATGCATATATCTATACAAAAACTTTTTCCTGACTCCTTAACTGCAGACATCCGTACTTTTTATTTATTGGTCGACTGAATGACTGATCGAAGGGTGGCAATTTTTAAACTGAGGTATAACTGACAAAGTTGTATATATTTAAAGTTTACAATGTGATGATTTGATATACATATACATTGTGAAATGAATACCAAAGTCAAGTTAGTCAACACATCCATCACCTCATATATCTTTTTTCCTTTTTGTTAAAAACACAGGATCTACTCTCTTAGCAATTTCATATACTCACTTTTTAAAATAACCTTTTAAAAATAACTTCTAACCAGAAATTGGAATACATGGCTCTATTTTCATTGGAAAACAGTGTTTTCCAATCTGTTTGTTTCCAATCTGTTTCCAGTATCTAGGCTGGTATTAGGACACTATGCCAGGTCCTATCTATCCAAATTAAAAACAACTTATAGTACTGATGTATTAGATTCCCTCTCATAAAATACCTATTTATCCTATCTTCATAGGATTAACTACAAAGGTTATTCCAAATTTTCAAGGTACTTTCAGTAGAGAACTCTTGAAATAGTGTTGATACGGTATGCCAGTTAGTTACTTTAAAAGCACTGCCCCCTGCTGTCCAGCAACTTCAATTACTGTAATGCACTTACTGTTGAAAGCTCTACAACTCCACATGCACATCTACATAGATATTTTATATGAAGGCATTATTGCTAATTTTTTAAAATATTAGTGACTTTGTGAATATGTTTAAAAGGATTTCATTTTCTAGAAATACATCATCTTGAAAAATTTATGGACAAAATATTAGGATGTCTGAGATTTGCTTCAAAATAATCCAGTTTGGGGAAGAAGGATTGTAGGAAACAAGCAGAGCCATGAGCTGATGATCATAGTAGCTACATGATGGGCACATGGAGGGTCTTTGTTCTATTTTCTCTACCTCAAGATATATGTTTGAAATTTTCCAAAATTAAATTTCCAAAATTAGAAATTAAAAAAAACAAACTCTAATTTTATCTTTGCTACCTTAAGCTTGAAATAAAAAAGTTTACATCAGTGTTAACTTAATAAGTATTTAATCATAAGCTAGTCTTCCATTCATCCCTTTCCAATTGGTTGTTACATTAAAATTAAGTGTGATGTGAGTCACAATGAATTTTCTGATATGACTACTTGGTCTAAGATGGCATTTACAAAGCTGAAATCATAACTGTTCAGCTAAACCTAAAGAGTATAGAAATATCATGGTCCCTATGTATGTAAGTTAGCATCATGATGATCTCTTATGAAACACTGATTCTTAAAGAACATAATAAACTAATTTTACTCTATGAAATTACTGGGATTTGTTTTATCTAAGTTACCTACAAAATATCAGAATGTATAACAGACTTCCTTAGTGGAATGAATAGCAGAATATTCTTTCTCCACAGCTTGAAAAAAGGTAGTAATTCTGTCAAAACGTATTAAGTCTATACTCATTCTTATTTCCAACCAAACAAATATGGACTTAGGCCATTTAAATCTCATCAGTAATATTCTACAATTCCTCAAGTATAAAGTAAATCTCTGACATATGCTAATTTCAAAAACTAATGTGTAAGGACTTCACTTCGAGGGAGCAATGCAGGTTCTTTTTCTAACCTTAAGTAATATGATTAAAAATTCTTATAAGGCTTTTTTAAAGTTCTGATGGTCTAGTAACATAATAATGCCGATTAATGATTACACTGTTAATAAATTTACCTTGTCTGCAATTTTACAGCAGCAGTCCATCCACAAGAAATCTTGAATTAAATCGTCATCTACAACAAAAGATAGCTATGACTTGTCTTTTAAAAACAGAATCCTTTTGAAGAATTAACTTCTAGATAGAGGATTATAAATGGTGCTTAGAAAGCAAACAAAATGACCAGACCAGTGTTGTCTAAAATGTAGTTTGCATTTCTTTGGTAACCATGGCAAGCATTGTACAAAAAGCTACTGCTTTACTCTTGCGTTTCCCATCTGATTTGCTCAGACTGGAGGGGAAGTGTTAGAAGTGTTTGATTTCTTGACTATCCCAATAGCTCTTTGAGAAAGATGTCTTGGGTAACTCTAGATTAGCTCTGTATGACTTCCCAAAATCTATCTTTACTGGTGGAAATGGAATCTGACAAAAAATAACTCAGTCTTTAGTAAATAATGACTTAATATTACTTGTTTTATTCTTTCTACTACTTTCTTCTATTAGATCTCAGGGTATTTTTAGTTTTGAATTCTTCTTTTCATCTCCTATTTATCTCTGCCCAATTATCTATTATCTAAATACCAATGAAAATCTCTATATAAAGAAGATTCATAATTTATTAGCTATTCATAATTAACATGTAATTTTGGAAAAACAGTATTATGACAAAAGATTAACAAAAATACTTTTAAAAATATGCAAAATTAAGTCAGAAACACTCAATTTTAAAAGGCTAAAACATATAGTCCCTAAATATATGAGTAGTTGTCGGAATATAATCTGAGAAAATCTGCTTTTTCCCATTCACCCCCTTCATTTTAAGTTAAATAACAAACAAAACATACTTCTTTATACTCATTTTTACATCCTAGAAATATCAATATGCTCAAATATATGGAAATTCCAAGAATAAGTACCATTTTCTTAGACTAATTAATTTCTTCTTAATTTCATTTTTTAAAAGTGAACTCTAAGCCCAACATGGATGGTGCTCTAACTCACGACCCCAAGATCAAGAGTCAGTTGCATGCTCTACTGACTGAGCCAACCAGGCACCCAACTATTTCTTAGATTACTTACAGTAGAGCCAGGTATTTTCTCTTATTTCTCATGATCAGTTATGAATAATAAAAACATTTGTGGGTAATGGTTTTGCACTAGTCTTAAAGAGAAAGGGAAACTTATATTAACAACATTCTAGATCCTGACAGGGAATATTCTGGTAGTTAAACATTTTTCTACTTACACTGCTTACATTTTTTCTTCTTTTTTGCTTTTCTTTAAAATCTTAACCAGCTTGCCCACCTTCCTTCCTTCCTTTCTTTCTTAAGGTTTTTGTCTTCTGAGTAGGGCAAACACTCTTATCCCCAACTCTCTTATACACTTCTGCCTGTCACCTGCATCTAATAGACTATGGTATCTATTTGACTTGCTTCATTCCTACAGATATTTACCAGATTCATCTATTCTACTCTTTAATCTGTAGACCTTACTACCTTACCTTAAAAAATCTTCCCTTTCTTGGCTAATAGAAGTAATATAAAGAAATTTCTTTTTTAAGAAATTTGTCAGCAAGTAGTATTGTCTCGTGATCTGAGCAAATAAATTTAAACTCAATTTCATTATATGAGCATGATGATAAAGCATAATTTTTAACAAGTTCCCCTTATGTGAAGTGCCTGGCTAGTTCAGTTGGAAGAGCATGCAACTCTTGATCTTGGAGAATGAATTTGAGCCCCATGTTGGGTGAAGAGAATACTTAAATAAAAATAAAATATTAAAAAAATATATTCCCTATATATAATACTGAAGCTTCTCGAGGTTGACCAATCTTCCCACTTTGCTCAGTTTTAGCACTGATAGTGCTGGGAAACACCTCAGGCCTAATCAAACTGGGTCAGTTGGTTCATCTGAGACTTCACGTAGCTATTTTACTTAGGTCACACAAAACTCATAATATGAACTTGAATTGCCCAGAATTCACATTTGACACTTGGATTTAAGAAGTCCAGAAGCTAGATGAGTCTGAACTTCTAAACCAAAAGCAATCCGGAATAACAAAAACCCAACATTAAAACAAAACCAAAAACGACCTAAGTAAAACAAAAATAAACTGGTTGGAGACACAAATCTGACATAGAAAATAACATCCTCTTTGATTATTATGAAAACAGTAAAGTAGACCTTTAGATTCTCTCAGTTTTAAGTACTTTACAATTACCGCTATTAAAATATTTTAAACCTACCAAATAACTTAAAGAAAGCAGTCATTTCCTGACGCTGTATAACGAGACAGGGTCCTTTGGGGCGTTTAGACTTGTTGCTATTATGTGCATTTTTTTCAGATGCTGGCCAACTATCTTTAAAAATAGGACGCTTCAGATTAATGGGTTTTTTAGGCTGATGTGATCTATTTGACCCTGATTTTACATGAACAGTGACAGTAGGTGGTGTCTCACAACACAGTTGATTATGTCTCATTTTGGTTTCCCAAGGTTCCTGTAAAAATAAAACATATAATTATTTATCACACTCTTGTTCATTTCTATATAAAAACAACTAATCAGATGACATTACAGATGCATTCATATAAAGTGTTACTGAACTTGCTACTAAAATGTTATTTGTGATAGTGACCCACGTAAGAAATTGCTTTTAGAATTCAGTGCTAAGAAATGCTATGCTTTCTTTGGGTAACTGATATACCTTCTCTTCCCAACAGTAAGATCCTGTATACCATTTTTCTTTGATGGCTAGGGACCCCAAAACCAAATTTGAAAATTAATTATAGGAACTATGCTGAGTCTATAATCTATTTGTGGTATTCTTTTTTCTTAGTATTTTAAAATTCTGCTTCTATTGACATAATTTTATCATATGGTTATTATATATGCGACTTAAAATTTTTTATGGAAAAAGGCAAACTATTTCCAGAACTAAATCATTATCATATCAAGTCTTATATTGAAAGCAGTCCCACACAAAATATTTTTTTATTGGTTAATTCCTTGATATGTTACACAATTCACTTACTCAACAAGCATTTATTGGTATTTACTGAAAAGTTCAAACATTTCTAGCAAAGAAATGTAGGGTATATGTGCTTTGAGGGAGTCTCATAAATTGATCACTCTAATTTTTAAAGTTGTAAGTGTATGACCGTATTATTTGAGTGATTGATTATAAGTGTACATGAATGTACAGTGTTATAATCCAACAAAATTAGAAACAAAGTTAATTCATCAATACTTAACAATATGCATAATCACTACCATGTTTGGTGGTAATCAGTTCACATAATTACTACAGTTAGTATTACTTTTGTGGTCAAAGTATTTATAGAATAGGAAATGGAGATAAGCATAGGCAAAGCAGGAAACTACTCTAAGACCCTAATGAGAACCTCTAAATCCATAACTCACAGTGACCCAGGCAGCCATGCCTCCCTTGGTGTTCAAGGAGTTAGGTACAGATTCTCCTTCCTGACCCTCAGAAACTTCCCTGCTGAAGGAAGGAATGGAAAGTAAGATTGGATATAGTAGGGATAGATCAGCAATGTCCAATATAATGTGAGCAACATATGTAATTTTATATTTTTTAAAGCTGTATTCCATTAGTATAAATAAGCAAATGACCTGAATTTTAGTATTTTATGTAATCTAGTATGTCTAAAATATCAATTTAGTGTGTAATCAATATAAAAATTAATGAGATATTTTACAAACTTTATTTTTAAACCAACTCTTTGAAAGCTGGTATGTATTTACACATACAGTATATTTCAATTTAGCTGCTAAATTTCCAACAGTTAGAGTGAAATGTAGTCCTACCAAAACAATAGTGTGTAAGTAAAAAATATTTTATACTCCTCCAGTAATTAAATAAAAGTAAAAATTCTTCAGTTGCACCATCCACATTTCAACTGCTCAACAGCCACATGTAGCTAGTAGCTACATATTAGACAGCAAAGTGTTAGATAATGAAGATAGGCAAAGGAAATTATATTCAATTGTTCTATAATCGATTCTCCTTCCTCTGTTTCACTCTCCTCCCCTCACCTCATCTATCTTCTTAGATCCTAAAGGCCAACCTAATTGAAGGCAATTATGGAGCTGGGGGTGCTACAAACTCCACAGAAAAAGGAATGAGTGATAAATTATACCTTGAGACTTGCGTAAGAGCTTTCTGCTCTTTCCTACTGACCTCATTGGGGAGACAACTGGAGGTCTCATCTGCATCTTTTTTTTTAAAGTAAGAGCAGCCTTACAACCAGATAGAAAGAATTAAATTTGGGCTTTTCAAACTGGGGTGAAGGGGCTAGGCTTGGGGATGGAATGTACCAGAATATAGAATAACTATGGTATATCTCCCAGGAGGTAAGTTTTACTCAATATTAAGTAAATAACTTAAAAATAGTGTTGTTATATTAGGACAACCATGGATATATTGTGAAATAGAATGCAAATACTGTCAATCGAATAAATATGTTCACAGCATAGCTTTATACTATTCCACTAAACCCTTATGTATGTGTTGGGATACTTCAAATAAAATTTGAGGAAATAGAGAAAGAACTGTGTGAAATTCCCCAAACAGAGATTCATTGAAGTTAATCAGCAAACACTGGCTAGAAAGTTATGGAGGAGCTTAAGGACAGAAGCTATCAATGGTACGTTCCTGGTCAAATTTCACCTTGAGATAGTTTAGTTTAATTTAATTTAATTTTTATTTATTTATTTGAGAGAGAGAGAGAGATCACAAGTAGGCAGAGGCATGCAGAGAGGGGAAGCAGGCTCCTTGCAGAGCAGAGAGCCCAATTCTGGGCTCGATCCCAGGACCCTGAGATCATGACCTGGGCTGAAGGCAGAGGTTTAACCCACTGAGCCACCCAGGTGCCCCTAGATAGTTTTAAATTTTGTTTTTTATTTAGATATAATGAGAGAATAGAGTTCTCATGGCAAGTAAGAAGAAAAGAATTCAAGGCAAATAAAAATATGAGCCCTTTCAGGGGGTATCTGGGTGGCTCAGACAGATAAGCATCTGCCTTTGGCTCTGGTCATGATCCCAGGGTCCTGGGATCAGGCTGTGTCAGGCTGCCTGTTCAGCAGGGAGCCTGCTTCTCCCTTCCCTCTGCCACTCCCTCAGCTTGTGCCTCTCTCATGTGCTCTCTCAAATAAATAAAAAAACTCTTTAAAAAATATATGAGCCATATCAGGAAAAGCTAAGAGACAGGGAAGAAGGAGGAACTAGGAGAAACTATGCTCATATGGCAAAATCCTTTAATAAGTTTTTACATAGACTCCACCAAGATGAAAATAATCATACCAGAATTCACACTTGAATAGGATGTCTTGGATTTTTTTAAATAGACCACAGTTAATCTATAAGCAACTGAAATAATTTCTTTTCTCTGGGGGTAATATAAAGAGTGGTAGGGGTGGTGGTTCACAGAACCATACGATAGTAGTAGTATTTGGGGACTCGTGTGGCTATATGAAAAATCTAAGAGCAATATCCAATGGCAATTCAGGGCAGGCAGGGAAAACAACTTCCTTATAATTATAGTCTCACACTAAGCACTTAATATGTGCCAGACAACGTGCTAAAAGCTTTACATGCATTTTCTCACTTAATCCTCAGAACTTTCTATAAAATGGGCATGATTTATCCTTCTTTTCTTTTTTTTTTTTTTTGAAGATTTTATTTATTTATTTGACAGAGATCACAGTAGGCAGAGAGGCACAGAGAGAGGAAGGAAGCAGGCTCCCCGCTGAGCAGAGAGCCCGATGTAGGGCTCGATCCCAGGACCCTGGAATCATGACCTGAGCCGAAGGCAGAGGCTTTAACCCACTGAGCCACCCAGGCGCCCCTATCCTTATTTTCTAGATGAGAACTTTGAGGCTTAGGGAAGAAGAAAATTGCCCACGGACACATATTTAGTGAGCGGTAAAACTAGGACTTGAATCTGGGACTGTTTGACACCAAAGTCCCATATACTTTAACCACTAAGAAACTTTTAAAAAATTAAATGAAGTCATGTGTAAAACACTTGACACATGATAAGCAGTCTAATACTACTCACTGTCATCTTGCCAGGAAACAAAGCCAGCTTATGAGCTTTTGCTTTATAAAAATTTAAGTCTAGCATCTGCATTGTAAATATGCACGTGACTCCATGACTTAGTGGTTAAATAAGCCATTGTTTCAGGGGAGAAAGATGGGTTTATCACTGTTTTGCTAAAATAATTCCTAAAAAAGAATCCTTATTGAAATGACTATAGCATCTTTCCTTATCATAACCACAAAACTTATATTGTTAAAAAACAATATAGCAAATTGAAGAAAAATATTCTGGCAAAATTGCTGGAAGCTTTCGTGGGGCTATTATAAAACCTCCATTATTCTTATGTTTTAAATTTTTTTTTCTAATTTATCACCTAATGGTTATAGAATACTTTTAGACACAGCCAAGCTCTAGGTGCTACAGTCTAGTAAAATTACACAGCACCGCCGTTTCGATAAGTTGATATCTGATTAGAAATCCAACCCATTAGTGAATAAACCAAGACACTTCAATTAAGTGGTGGGAATAAATGGAAACTAGACTGAATAGGATGACAGGTGATGTGTTACAAAAGGATGTGCACGAGGTGTGAACATACGCTCCTCCCCTTTTCTAAATGTGGCAATCATTGGAAAGAAGAAAATGAAAAGCAGCTAGAAGAGACAATAATCAAAGGAGAATTTTTCTTTTAAAGACAGGATTCTTTTTTTTTTTTTTTAAGATTTTATTTCTTTATCTGACAGAGAGAGGGAGAGAGAGAGCACAGCATGGGGAGCAGCAGGCAGAGGGAGAGGGAGAAGCAGGCTCCCCAAGCAGGGAGCGCAATGCGGGGTTTTGATCCAAGGACCCTGGGATAATGACCTGAGCCGAAGGTAGCCGCTTAACCGACTGAGCCGCCCAGGTGCCCCGAGAGACAGGATTCTTAAGTGTGCCTGAAGGCAGAAAGGAAGGAGGAGCCAGTTGAGAGTATATGTTAAAATACTGGAGAATAGACCTTTACTAAGACCGGATTCTGTCTAGCTATGTGACCTTAGGCTATTCAACTCCTGGGAACACCCATGTCCTCACTTACGATAGGATTCTAGAAACACCTGTTTTCTTAGAACCTGGTACATACTAGTATTCAATAAAAATTAATTATTAGATATTGTTAATAATCCACATTTAGTAGGGTTAATGAGCAAAGGAACGATATGGATAGTGCCTAGCACAGTGCTAAGCCCTTAGCAAAAACTCGAAATACAGCAGTACTATTATTTTATCTTTTTTATAGGTAACGGTACCTTTCAAGGAAAGAAGAGTCAGAATATGACAGACAGCCGCATTTCATCTCCAGTAATAAATATAATTTAAATGTTAAAATTGTATTGGTGACAGAAATCCTAGGTATTATAAAATGCGCTTTTGTTAGAGAGTAAAATTAGTTAACAGGCAGAATCTCAATTTTGACAAAGCATGGGTTTTTCGGTCTTCATGTGTTCAATTACTTCACAAGTTTCTGTTCTAAAAATCGAAGCTGGCTGGCCTGCAGCCGTGCGGGACCGGGCAGGAAAGGGCACCGCGAAACCGGGAGAAGGGCTCGGGCGGAGCACGGAGATGCAGCCGCTCAGATCCCGCGACTACGGTGCGGTGGCGCCTGGGCAAGAAGACGTGATGAAGGCGGCCGAGTGAGAAGGGGCGGACGCAGAATGACACTGGCCCACCTGGAGGATAACGTTGGCCGGGGCCGTCACCGCCCCCCACCCCCGGGCCTGCCCCGCCGCGCGCCGGGGGAGCCCGACGGCGACCAGCAGTCCAGGCCCGCGGCGGGAGGCCACCGCCCGGCACGTGCGAGCGCGTCGTCCCTCCGTGGCTCCCGGTCCGCCGCAGGCCCGCGGCCTCCCGCGCGAAGGCACCGCACTCGCGAAGCCCCCACAGAACGACGGAGGGGACCGGCGAGCTACCGAGGGTACCGCGCCCGCTCGCCCACGCCACCGCTGGTAGCCGCCTCCCCTCGCCGCGCAACTCCGACCTCGACGCTCCCCGCCCCTCTCCCCGCCCCTCTCTGGGAGGCCGTGTTCCCGTGGCGGCGAGGGAGCCTGAGGGGACTCACGAGCGGAAGCGCGTAGGAAAGGGGCCGCAATGCCACCCCGTCCTCACACGGTGGGCGGCGGGGCCCGCTGCCAGAGGGATGGAGGGACCAGGCACAGCTGCAACTGGAGGGTGGCCGACGAGGCCCGAAGCCAGGGCGCTAGCGGAAGATACCTGCGAAAGCGTGGGGCTGCGGAGAGGGCGCCGGGCCGCGGGACAGCCTCCCCCGGACGCTCTGAGGCCTCAGGCAGTTGCTCGCCACTCGCTCCACAGCGGCCACTACCTGCTCGGAGACCTCCCGCCAACCCGGAGCGAGGCTCGTGCAGGCCAATCAGCGCACAGAGCCGCCGCCGGGGGCGGGGCCCACCCGAGGTTGCGCGCGCCTCACTCCCCACGCTCAGCTCCAGCTGGAGCGCTCCCCCTCCCGCGCGGCTTTTGCGGGCGGAGCCCCTGCTGCCAGCTGACCTACCTGGCGGTGCGGACCCTCTGGGGCCCGTCCTGCCAGAAAGCCGCCACCCTCCCAGACCTCTTCTGGCCTCCTAATTTAGCCCCTTCCTCTTGAACGTTTATCAAAGCTAGGATTGTATTCGAGCCTTTTCCCTTCCCTTCCGTTAGATGGAGAGGCCCGGCGGGGCTGGGACTTCAGGTCTTCCCAGCTCCTTTCTACCTCACAGCACCAAGCGGGGCGCCTTGCACACACACGCTAGTAGATAATAAAGAGAAACGTCAATAGTAGGAGGACAAAGAATCAGAAATTAACTTTGCAGCAGCAACTGTAATGCCCAAAGTTACTGCTACGTTAAATAACTGTATGAACAGAGGAAAAGATCACTTAAACAAATGTGTGAATACCGTGGCAGCGGTGGTGTTACACGATTTCATTGAATCTACCGTTCTAAGCTGTAAATTCTTCTACAGGAACCTTTTCATTTTGGTCTCATTGTAGTCCTTGGCCAAATGCCTGGGATGTAACTGATGCTTAGTAAACACTTGTAAAGTTTAGTAAACGCTTGTTTTCATTCTAAATATATCTCCCCACTTTTACCCACTGATTCTTTACTCCAGACTTACATACTTGCTTTTCTCAGAGCATCTCTTAACTTTCTTCTTTGAGCTGGCATATATGGTGCTCTCTTTTTCACCTTCATTTAAATTTTCTGTCTTATATCCATCCTTTAAGACCCAACTTAAGCCTTCCGCCCATCATTTGCGTACTTAGTGCAAGACTGTGCCATTCTTGAATTCCTGTAGCACCTTCTAAAGCTCTGATTTTTGCAATCTTTTTAACCAGCTTTTTAATAAAAATATTTTATTATGTGTACATATGGATACAATTTTACATAAATGGTGTTGCATACATACTTTAAAAAATGGAATGTTTGATATGTACAAAAGAATATATATAGTAACATATATGCAGGCAGCAGAGCATGAAACAAAAACTGGAGAAGCCACTACCCACCGAAAAAGGATGAACCTAACACCCAAGAAATAGAACATAATACTGATGAGGTCCTGTGTGTTCCTCCTCCTCCCCTTACTTTCCTTAAGAGGTGACTTTGGTTTTTCCCATTCCCTTAAGATTTACTGGTATCTTTAAACACAGATTTTGTTTGTAAATTTAATACTTTGTATTCTTCATAGTTTAAGATTTTTAACATGCTAATGCAGAAATTGTAAATATTTTTTATTGTTGTATAGAATTCTGTTCTATGAATATACTGTAATTATCACCATACTCCCATCAATGATCATTTGGGTCATTTTTTGCTACCGTGAAAACTATGAGCCTTCTTGTACGCAGACTTGGTCATCAGTGGCTGTGCTTCGGTAAGACCCTGTTAGTTATAGCTGGTACAGTTTCTGATTAGTTGGGTGTCTGACTGGTTGGTGCCCATGTTTCAAATATCAATCACTACTGCTTGTACATGCCCCATGGTGCATGCAGCATGTAGTTTTCCTATAAATGCTTTGAAGTGAAAATGATGGGTTTTAGGGTATACAATTTACAAGATTACAAATGCTAAATTCAATTTCCAGGTAGTTGTACAAATTTTATTATTTTTATTTATAAATAATCTATATGTTCAATGTAGGGCTCAAACTCCTGACCCTGAGATCAGGAGTCACAGGCTCTACCAACTGAGCCAGCCAGGAGTCCCCAGTTGTACCAATTTTAAGAGTTCCCATTGGTCTACATCTTGCCAACTATTCATTTTCAGACTGACTAGATTATCTCTTAAAGTATGTCATAGAGAACACCTTTGGATTTTCTTTTCAACACACTTTTTCTGGAAATATTCTACTCAACCTCCCAAACCACTTGGCTGCAAGGATAGCAGATGTGTTCATACGTATCATCACTCTTCTTCAGTTGTTGGGAGTCATAAGCACCTTTCATCCAAGCTGGGTCAAATCCTCTTCCTGGAATTTACACTAGCACCCAGAATTCATTGTGGCTGACTACTCTCTTATACTGGAAGCAATACAACTCCTGAGAAGTATCAGGATGGTACAATAATCAATCTAACAAAAGGACTGCATTAAGTTTTTCTCTAGAATACGTTTCTTCACTTTACCTCATTTTTTTGTTCCTTACTGAAAATATCACATCTTTCCCCATACTTGCTTCTATGATACAATCCTTATTTGTTAAATTGAGGCAACAGCCTTTCCACTTTCAAGTTTAGATTCCTAATTTTAAGTGTTCATAAATACTAGGCGATTTTTGAAAGACAAAATGTTACACTATACCACTTTCCTAAAAATGTTTGAAGTAGCTCACAACAAAGGTGACCCTAAGGTCAATTAAACAGAGAACCTAGACTACAGAAAGGGGGAGGGGCAAGAAAGGAGCTATAAAGATCTTGGCAATTTTGATTCTGAACAAGAGGCAATTTCCCGGGGCACCTGGGTGGCTCAGTGGGTTAAAGCCTCTGCCTTCAGCTCAGGTCATGTTCCCAGGTCCTGGAATTGAGCTCCGCATTGGGCTCTCTGTTCAGCGGGGAGCCTGCTTCTGCCTCTCTCTCTGCCTGCCTCTCTGCCTACTTGTGATCTCTGTCAAATAAATAAATAAAATCTTTAAAAAAAAAAAAAAAAGGGCAATTTCCCCAATATGCCTTTCAGGTGCTACCTGGGAAGTATTTCTTTAAGTAACTGGACACAATTTCTCATGCTTTTAAAATTAACTATTATTATTTTTTTTAAAGATTTTATTTATTTATTTGACAGAGAGAGATCACAAGTAGACAGGCAGGCAGAAAGAGGGAGGGAAGCAGGCTCCCTGCTGAGCAGAGAGCCCGATGAGGGACTCGATCCCAGGACCCTGAGATCATGACCTGAGCCGAAGGCAGCGGCTTAACCCACTGAGCCACCCAGGCGCCCCTATTATTATTATTTTGAGAAACAGAGCGTGTGAGTTGTACGGAGAGGAAGGTGAGGGAGAGAATCTTAAGCAGGCTCCATGCTCAGTGCAGAGCCCCACATGGGGCTCAATCTCACGACCCTGAGATCACGACCTGAGCTGAAATAATATTGGACACCCAACCAACTTAACTACCCAGGTGCCCCACAACTTCTCATATTTACCAATATTTTACCAAATGAAGATGACAGTTTTGATAATACACTGAGGATAAATGAAATTTGGAACTGTTAAAAACAAGTTGAGGCATTTTTTCTTTTGGGGCTTTTTTCTCCAAAAGATCAAGGTGTCAAAACACCAAGTTTTGAAACTCATTTGCATTCATTAAAAAAAAAAAAACTTGGGACGCCTGGGTGGCTCAGTTGGTTGGACGACTGCCTTCGGCTCAGGTCATGGTCCCGGGCTGCCGGGATCGAGTCCCATGTTGGGCTCCCAGCTCCATGGGGAGTCTGCTTCTCCCTCTGACCTTCTCCTCGCTCATGCTCTCTCTCACTGTCTCTCTCTCAAATAAATAAAACCTTAAAAAAAAAAAAAAAACTTGCATGCCTACTACAGGCCAGGCACCACTCTAGAAGCTAGATATACCAGGAGGAAAAAAAAAAAAGAGACAAAAAATCTTTGCCTATACAAGCTTACATTCAGGTCACAATTAAACTGTCTAAGGGCCAAATACAACAAATTCTTAAAGGCATGTCCAATATACTAATTGATCTGTACAACGAATAATTGTTTTCTTCAAAAAATGGAATAGACCATAGTTCGCGTTAATCTGTCAATGAGCACACCCAAAGAGTTTAGGGAACTCAGCTGATGAAAGATTAAGGTACTTTATTCAAAACAGGTGTTACAGTACAGTAACAGAAAGCTTTTAACCTAGATCTGTGATATTATCAAATTAACCTCAGTGGAGTTACCAGGCCCTAACTAGACATGGGCTACAAAACCTGAGGCAATTATTCTGGGACATAGGGACTTTCTTTTCTTTTTTTAAAATATTTTATTTATTTGATAGAGAGATAGGAGAGCACAAGTAGGCAGAGTGGCAGGGAGAGGGAGAAGCAGGCTCTCTGCTGAGAAGGGAGCCTGACACAGGACTCAATCCCAGGACCCTAGAATCATGACCTGAGCCAAAGGCAGCCATTTAACCAACTGAGCCACCCAGGTGCCCAGAACTTGTTTTTAAAACTTTCTTTAGTTAGATACTACACAACAGCTACATGTTGAAAGTTGGGCCCTGGGCTTCACACATTTTGATGAGATAATAAAGTAGGTTATTAATTTTAATTTGGTAAATTGAGTAGCTTCATGAATTCTACCAATAAATGATTTCTCAAGTAATTCCATCCCTTACACCTGCATGAGAGAGTTAGAGAGACCTGAATGAGAAAGTAAATCACAGTGACAAAGAAGTTTATAAGTCAACTAATATAGGAGGTGGTGGCTGAGGAAGTTAAGTTTTGACTTTTACAATTTTCTAACTAGGGAACTTGTGTAGAAATTCTGGAATGTACAGGTAAAATCCAATTTTAACAGATCAAAATTATTACACTGAATCTAAATTTCACTTTTGTTGAATAAACATTTTAAAGAGAACAAAGATAATAAAACTGTGTATACTTACATGGAATCGGTTTATGTCTTATTTAACTCCTGTTCATTTTGCAAGGTATGAAAATCCCTTTACCACTTTAAAATTCCTTTAACCCTTTCTTAGCTGTTTAAGGAAATTACAAAACACTGAAAACTATTAGCAAAAGAGACACAGTATTTCTCAGTGGATGCCACTGGTATACTTAGGCTATTTAGTGTCTTTTCAGGCACAGCTTTGATTCAGGGATGGATTCATAAGGAAAGAAGGAGGGGGGTTAGGTCAATGTAGATAGACCGGAACAAACCTGACCACTTTCCTTCTCTAAGCACATTTTTAGTATATAGATGTGAAAGAAAATAATTGTTCTTTTGGTTCAAGAGTTATGGTTGCCAAGGAGACAAAGGAACAAACATACCTGAACTTATAAATGATGATACTATTTCAGTTCCTTGGCTCAGTGAATACACTTTAATGTTCTTAAGGTATACATCTCAAGATGTTCCTGGTTTTCCCTCAGATGAATTTTTTTTTTGAAAGGCATATATATATCCTTTCAACACCCCTAACACTTCCAATTAACTGACCACCTTTTAAAGCTTTAAATTCTTCTTGCTGGTATCCTGACTCAACATTTTGCACAAACCAGTCTTGATGATCATGATTAAATTTGTGCCTAGGCAAAATTAAAACGAAAAATGTTGAAGTCTCAAACACAAGGGGTAGCACAATGTAGTTGATTTTTTCCAGTTAGGAACTAACAAAAATATAACCTGATAATCTGTGACCCATCACACTAGCATGTTTAATTTTAAATGTCATGACATTTGGATTAAAGATAAATTTGAACATAGAAATTAAAAATCAGAGAGGAAGAATGACATAAATTAGTGACACTAGACTCACAGGGTATTTTTCTCTTAAGAAATGGGAGTTTTGGGGCACCTGGGTGGCTCAGTGGGTTAAAGCCTCTGCCTTCAGCTCAGGTCATGGTCCTAGTGTCCTGGGATCGAGCCCCACATCGGGCTCTGTACTCTGCAGGGAGCCTGCTTCCACCTCTCTCTATCTGTCTGCTTCTCTGCCTACTTGTGATCTCTGTCTGTCAAATAAATAAATAAAATCTTTGAAAAAAAAAAAAAAAAAAAAAAAAGAAATGGGAGTTTTATTTATTTGAAGTAGCAGTGTTACCAACGAGATAATATTTATAACATTATATGATAGAAACTTTTAAAGTGGTTTTAAGATGGCCTGAGTAGTATTTTTTTTTAGTAATCTCTACATCCAACATGGGGCTCATACTCACGACCTTGAGGAACGAGAATCCTATATTCCTCTGACTGAACCAGCCAGGACCCCAACTGCTTGAATAATTTTTAAACATAAATTTCTATCCTTT
The DNA here is from genome assembly GCF_002288905.1 of Enhydra lutris kenyoni. Classification (NCBI taxonomy): domain Eukaryota; kingdom Metazoa; phylum Chordata; class Mammalia; order Carnivora; family Mustelidae; genus Enhydra; species Enhydra lutris. Next base: position 1,130,974 of record NW_019154182.1, on the reverse strand, counting down.
AAATTTAGTGACCAATATTAATATGCTTAATGACTATTTTTTCATATTCAATACTGACCTAGATGAATTATTATAAAAACACAGTAAGCTGAATTCAAATTAATATGTTCTAACACAGAGATTAATAAAAGACTGCCCTGTCTCCCACCAGATTTATTTTTCTAGACCTGCTTCACTATGGCTATTAAGAGTACATCTAAAATTCTACTAGAAATTGCTCAACTTTCACTCCAATTAGGAAGATATTTAAATCACATTACATAAAAGCCTGTGTAACCTAACCCAATATATCACATGTAGTATATGAACACTTCCAGAAAAGAATCAACTCGATATATGTCAGACATTAAAATCTGTTTGAATAGAATGTGTGTCTAAATGTCTCATTGTAAATGGGAAAAAAAAAAAAAAGGAATAAAATGACCAGTCAGGCTTCATATCAATTAGACAACTTTTACTAAATGAGAAAACTACATTTAAAATGTGCTTTAAAACAAAATGGAATTAGAAAAAAAGACATATGCATTTGAAAGAACTTTGCACTGTGCTGAAAATCAAATCTCTTGCAGTAATACAATATGCCAATTCATAAAATGTAAGTTAACAGAATTCTCAACTGAACATTTTCAAAGACAATATTAAGGTCAAGAATTTCACATCAATGGTAGCACATATAGAAGAAGGGCATTATAAATATGATGTCCATCCCTATGAAGCTTACAAATTTGACAATACTCAATAAAAGCTTTTAGAATCACATCTAAAAGGGTCGCATCCAAAGAATTACAAATCTGTGTCCTGTAAGTTCTCCTTCTAAAACCTTTATGTTGACTTTTCTACTCCTTGTCATTTGTTAATACTAACCCTTTAAAAAAAGAGAACAAGAAAAGAAATGCTGCAATAAACCCTTGATCATGTACAGAAATTATTGCTACTATAGTTCACTACAAAGCATGTCTATACAATATTGTATGAACTTTGATCATGAAAAATCAGAATAAAAATCTTTAGTGACATAAGCCTTACAATCGTATACAACATTCACATGGCAATATTAGACAGTTAAGCACCCAAAAACCATAGTTGACAAAATGTCCCACTGACCAGCATTCATTTAAATACATCCTTCGTAAAGAGGGAGGAAAAGAGATAGTGTCAGCTTTCCAAGGCTTGTCAAAAAAGGATTCTCATGTTCTGTGAATCTAAAAACAAATAGCAACAACAACAACAACAACAAGAACAACAAAAAACCAAAACCAAAACCAAACCAAAAACAAAAACAAAACCAATGCAGGTGAGGGTGTTACCAGAAAGTTAAGCATGCCAAAAGGTGTTTCGTGCGAATTAAAACCTAAAGCCAAGGTACCACATAATCACATTACCAACTAGTTGGGTAATACTATATGAGCCTTATCTTAACGTTAAATGAAATGCTACTGCACGATAGAGCATCAATAAGTTAAAAATTAGAGTGCACAAATCCAAATCAGTGGCAATTTCTGTATAAAGCAAAATATTCACTATCAGCTGTAAAGTTTGCCCAGTCAAACTGTCTGATTCAATCACTGGACTGGATAGTTTGCCTGTTTTTTAAAAATATCAATCTCTAAAATTCCTTTTTACTGTAATGAGGCATAAGTTTTCTCAGTAAGATCAAACAGGTACATAAGTAAATAAGCAAGGGAAAATAATAGTTGGTGAATGTCTTTAAAGCTCTTCCCACATTTCACTTGAAAAAAATGTTCAGGGAAAAAAATTTAAAATATTTGCCATTATTCTAGCAAAAACAGAACAAAACAAAAAACAAGCCCAAAATAATTAAACAACCAAGCAACACTAAAACCACATTACACAGATGGATCATCATGCTTTCATCTGGTTTAACTATCACATCTAGTTTAACTGGGATGCTTTTCAACTTTAAAAATTGTGATACGTGAAGATGTAACTTTTAATGGGTAATTTTGAATTTGGATTTAACTTTGCTGAATATTATAACAGAGTATACTTATTACAATACAGTGTAGCACATCTTTCTATTAGAAAAAAATTTAAGATCCTTTACCCGTCTCCTTAAGTTAAAGGTGTGACATCATAAAGGGTGTCAAATGGCTGGATGGTTTTACAGTGCACACTTATATATTATGAAGTATGTCCTTAACAAATCTGATGGTTTCTTTACAGAATTCCTTTCTTCACCTTTTCTTCGGTGGATTAGCTGTTCGAGGTGGAGTGACAGGACGTCCTGAATTCAGTCCACCATACTGGTACTTAGCTTTCTTTTCAGATGGTTTCAATATCTTAAAGTAAATAATTTATTAACAGTGTTATTCTTTCAAAAGCAGTAAGGTAAAGAAAATTGTTAGGAAAGTGGACTTTTCAAGAAATAACAAGTTGTAAATAAAATATTTACATAATTACACAAATTGCAATAGAAGTACAGAAAATAACAGAAAAGTTTCATGAACATTTCTCACATTTAAAAAGTTTTCATAGATAACTAAATATCTGAATATTGCTATTATTTGTCATTCTGTTAATAACAAAAGCTCAAGCACACAAATCCTATCAACTTCCCAATCCTTTACGTTAAAAAAAAATTTTTTTTTTTACTTTAATTTCTTTATTGTGAAAGAGAAAGAGAAGGTGTGCACATGGGAGTTGGGGGTTGGGTAGAGGGAGAGAGAATCTTAAGCAAGCTTCAGTCCCAGTGTTATCACCATGGAGCCAATGCAGGGCTCAATCTCATGACCCTGAGATTATGACCTGAGCCAAAATCAAGAGTGGGACACTTAAACAACTGAGCCACCCAGGCACCTTAAATTAAAAAAAAAGGGGGGGGGGACAGAGAAGAAGAAAGAAAGGAAAAGAAAAGAAAAAGAAAACGAATTTAATTACTGTATCTCTGTGGTGAGTGAAGAACACTTAGTTTATGAGTCAAAAGATCGAGCTGGCTACATATGGGAAAAAGTGCTCAAGATCACTCATCATCAGGAAAATATAAATCAAAAGTATGCTATCACCTCACACTTGTCAGAACGGCTAAATTTAACATAGGAAACAAGATGTTGAGAAAGCGGATGCCCCTTACACTGCTGGTTCTGGGAATGCAAACTGGTGCAGTCACTCTGGAGGTTCCTCAAAAAGTTAAAAATAAAACTACCCTACAACTCAGCAATTGCACTACTAAATATTTACCCAAAGGATACAAAAATACTGATTCAAAGGGATACATGTACCCTGATTTTTACAGCAGCATTATCAACAGCCAAATTATGGAAAGAGCCCAAAAGTCCATCGACTGATAAATGGATAAAGATGTGGTATAGAAGTGGAAAAAAGACAGTCTCTTCAATAAATGGTGCTGGGAAAACTGGACAGCTATATGTAGAAGAATGAAACTCGACCATTCTCTTACACCGCACACAAAGATGAACTCGAAATGGATAAAAGACCTCAACGTGAGACAGGAATCCATCAGAATCCTAACGGAGAACATAGGCAGTAACCTCTTCAGTATCAGCCACAGCAACTTCTTTCAAGATACGTCTCCAAAGGCAAAGGAAACAAAAGCGAAAATGAACTTTTGGGACTTCATCAAGATCAAAAGCTTCTGCACAGCAAAGGAAACAGTCAACAAAACAAAGAGGCAACCCACGGAATGGGAGAAGATATTTGCAAATGACAGTACAGACAAAAGGCTGATATCAAACTCAACACACACAAAACAGATAATCATATCAAAAAATGGGCAGAAGATATGAACAGACACTTCTCCAATGAAGACATACAAATGGCTATCAGACACATGAAAAAATGTTCATCATCACTAGCCATCAGGGAGATTCAAATTAAAACCACATTGAGATACAACCTTACACCAGTTAGAATGGCCAAAATTAACAAGACAGGAAACAACATGTGTTGGAGAGGACGTGGAGAAAGGGGAACCCTCTTACACTGTTGGTGGGAATGCAAGTTGGTGCAGCCACTTCGGAGAACAGTGTGGAGATTCCTCAAAAAATTAAAAATAGAGCTTCCCTATGACCCTGCAATTGCACTACTGGGTATTTACCCCAAAGATACAGATGTCGTGAAAAGAAGGGCCATCTGTACCCCAATGTTTATAGCAGCAATGGCCACGGTCGCCAAACTGTGGAAAGAACCAAGATGCCCTTCAACGGACAAATGGATAAGGAAGATGTGGTCCATATACACTATGGAGTATTATGCCTCCATCAGAAAGGATGAATACCCAACTTTTGTAGCAACATGGACAGGACTGGAAGAGATTATGCTGAGTGAAATAAGTCAAGCAGAGAGAGTCAATTATCATATGCTTTCGCTTATTTGTGGAGCACAACAAATAACATGGAGGACATGGGGAGATGGAGAAGAGAAGGGAGTTGAGGGAAATTGGAAGGGAAGGTGAATCATGAGAGACTTTGGACTCTGAAAAAACAATCTGAGGGTCTTGAAGTGGTGGGGGGTGGGAGGTGGGGGAAACAAGATGGTAGGTATTAGGGGGGGCACGTATTGCATGGAGCACTGGGTGTGGTGCAAAAACAATGAATACTGTTACGCTGAAAAGAAATTAAAAAAAAAAAGAAGAAGAAGAAATGTATAGGAAAATAGTATGTACAGATTTTAGTCAGTTACCTTACTGAAATATTATGTTTTTTCTGAATTTTGTAATATTTTTCAGAATTTAAAATTTTGTATTTTTATTATCTTCTTATTCTAAATAAATATTCTTTCTCACCTGTTTTGGAAAAAAAATCAAATCAAATCAAATAAAGGTTAAAAAAAAAAAAGATGTGGTATAGATATACAGTGGAGCATTAGTCAGCCAAAGAAAAACAATGAAATCTTGCCCTTTGCAATGATATGGATGGAATCACAGTTTATTATACTAAGCAAAATTAAGTCAGTTTGAGAAAGACCAATACCTTATGACAGAACAGAGGAACAGAGGGGCAAGAAAAAAAAAAAGGGAGACAAGCAAACCATAAACCATAAAACAGACTCTTAACTATAGAGAACAAATTGAGGGTTGACTGGGGGAGGTAGGCAGAGGGATAGGTTAAATGGGTAATGGGTATAAGGAGGGCACTTGTTATGAGCACTGGGTGTTATATGTAAGTGATGAATCACTAAATTCTATTCCTGAAACTAGTATTATACTGTACATTAATGGACTCTACTACTATTTATTTAGAGGGTAATCAGTCACAAGCTCTTTAATCTTACTTTATGTGTAGATCTTAAAAAATGTATTTAAATATTTTACATACCATTAAGTCCAACTTTAAAATATACAAATCAATGATTTTTAAAATACTTAAGAGTTGTACAACCACTGCTACAATCTAATTTTAGAGTTTCTATCACCCCAAAAGAAATCTTGCTCCCATAAGCAATCACTCCAGATTTCCATTCTCTACTCCCCTAACTCCCTTCAACTCCAAGGAAATACTAATCTTTCTCTACTGATTTGTCTTTTCCGGCTATTTCACATAAACAAAATCATACGTTGTGACTGACTCCTCTCACTGAGATAATGTTTTTGAGGTTCATTCATGCAGTAGCATGTATCAGTGCTTCATTCCTTTTAATTGTCAAACAATATGGCATTTAATGGATATTCTGCATTTTGTTTTCATTCTTTAGTTGATGGACATTTGGGTGGTTTCCACATTTTGGCAATTATAAATAATGCTCCTATGAATATGCATATACCTGTATTTGAGTATCTCCCTTCCATTCTTTTGGGTATACCCATGAGTGGGTTTGCTGGGTTATACAGAAAGTCTATGTTTAACTCTTTGAGGAACTACCACACACTTTTCAAAAGCAGTTGCACCATTTATTCCCTCCATCAATGTATGAAGGTTCCAAATTCTCCACATCCTCACCAATACTTGTTATTGTCTGACTTTTTTACTGTATTTATTCTGTGTTAATAAAGCTTTAACCTACATTATACACAGAAAATTTCAATATTTACACAAAAAGTGTATAGAAAAGATCTATGAAGCATTTCTTAGGACTATTCAGAGCATCACAGAATCTCAGTGAAAAAGAAATTAATTCAATTCCACTATGCTAAATGCTGAAGGATAACGTCTAGTTGCTATGCTTAAATGAGGAGTCACATATTTACACATATTAGCTGTACTAGCTGATAGAAACAGTATAATACAATAAAGGGAAAGAAGGATAGGAAAGCCCCTCTACATTTAGATAAAGAGAAATATAGTACATGCATGAGAGGGACATAAAACCCTTTGCAAAAAACCAAAGTACTGAAGTTGTTTTAGTCTGTGAACAACAATGATTTTAAGTAGCAAACTATAAAGCCAGAGTTGGTCTGTTTCTTGCAAAAGTAAACAAAATCTAAGTTACTAAATGAATTCACATTCTTTTCGAAGGTTAAGCCCCTATTCCAAGAAGTGATACTGGAATTTAACAATTCAAACATCTGTATCAAGAATGACTAACTTAAGTTCTTCAAAGCTCTAATGTTTGATATATACCAAAATGTCTGGAACCCTTGTGAATGAAAACAGAAATCTCTAACAAATCTGTTATAATCACTTAAAAAAAAAAAAAAGATTTTATTTATTTATTTGAGAGGAGAGAGAAAGAGAGAGACAGATCATGAGTGGAGGAAGAGGGACGGGGCAGAGGAAGAGAGAGAAGCAGACTCCCCACTGAGCAGGAAGCCCTATGTGGGGCTCCATCCTAGGACCTTGGGACCATGACCAAGCTGAAGGCAGATGCCCAACTGACTGAGCCACCCAAATGCTCCAGATAATCACTTTTGAATAAAAACAGATTTATATATATTATATCATACCTGAAACGAACACATCAAAGTTTCATCCACACTCATCATTCCACCAGCATTATCAAACTCGCCACAGTAATTTGGGGCTGAAAATAGGGTTACCAATTGTCGTTTAGCAAAAAATTCATATCCGTCTTCTACCACCTGTGAAAGGAAAGGTCAAAGAAAAAACTCACTTATTTATAACTAATTCTCAACTGTCTATATTATTTATTGAGATTAGTGCAACAAAGACCTAAAAATAAACACTATTTTGTTTTGGGAGCTTGATTTTTAAACTTGTCTTAGAATACTAAAATTGGCATGCCTTTTCTATAATGGCAAGGATTTAGCTTAAATGAAATAATACATTTGTGATAACTAAAATGTTTAAAAACTATACCATTTCTAAGACTCTCCATATGCTAATAAGTACAGTATCTACCAGGACTTTGGATACCAAGTACTTCTTAGATAATGGCATTATATCACAACTATGGAATCCTTAACTCTTTAATGATTTAACATGATTTCTAGAATCTGTTACCAACTTATGAATGATTTAAACAACTTATGTTTCTCAGCTCTACAAATCTGAGAAGTAGACACAATGACACATAAACATTTTATATTTATTTATGGTAGGCAAGAATAATTTTTGAAGTCTTTTAGGCATCCTTTGATTAAGCAAAATTATCTTATAATACTTGCTAATGAGAAAGCACCTCTAAAATAATTTACATTTATTTTTTATTTATTTAAAGATTTTATTTATGAGAAAGGGGGGAAGGGGAGGAGGGAGAGAGAGAGAGAGAGAGAGAGAGAGAGAGAGAGATTAAGCGCCCATGCACAAAGGGGAAGGAGCAAAGCGAGAGGGACAAGCAGACTCTGCACAGAGCTTGATGTGGGGCTTGATCTCAGGAACTTGAGATCATGCCCTGGCTGAAACCAAGAGACACTTAACCAACTGAGCCACCCAGGCTCCCCCCAAATAATTAACATTTTAAAATAATTCCTACCTTAGTATCAGATAAATGCTCCTACTGTAATTATATCATGGTAGAAATTAGGTATTAACCTTTTCTGTTAAGATCTTGGTCATCTTATCTACTCTAGATCAGCCATACACAGTGTTTGGCATTCAGTATATCCTTTTAGTTCTTAGTTTGCTTTTTCACTTATTCATCACACATTTATCAAACGAACAGGTTTATTGTAAAAGGATGTATTTGTAGGTTGTGGTGTTTCCCAGCATTAAGTCTCTTAATTTTAGAGATAATATGTTTGACAATAGCAGAATACGATTTTGGAAGAGTCTAGAAAAAGACTGTCCAAACCAACGGAGTTCAATAACTTGACTTTAAAAAAAAAAACCACTGTCCATTTCTGTAAAGATGAGTGAATGGAAATTTATAGTTGAAAAATCTGATTATCAGTGGGTATCTTCTTAGGAAACTTAGCAGCTCTGCACTGTTCCCTAGTAGTAGGTTTTATTAGTCAGTTAAATCATAAATACAATATTTACCAAAAGGAAACTGCCAAAAGCAAAGGATTTGGGGATGGACTTCATTTCAACAGAACTAGGAAATTCTACTAGGAAAAAGGCATGTGACACACAACATGCACAGAAAATGAAAAGCCAGTCATCTTTGTTTACCCACAGGATCACATAAAGAAGTAGTCAGGTAAAGCATCCCCCAAAAGGGAAGTATTATGGAATGGCATATACCTAATAAACTCTGCTTTAACAGGCAAAGAAAAAACAAGGAATCTTTAAAAGTATTATACTTAGGGGCGCCTGGGTGGCTCAGTGGGTTAAGCCGCTGCCTTCGGCTCAGGTCATGATCTCAGGGTCCTGGGATCGAGTCCCGCATCGGGCTCTCTGCTCGGCAGGGAGCCTGCTTCCCTCTCTCTCTCTCTCTCTGCCTGCTTCTCTGCCTACTTGTGATCTCTGTCAAATAAATAAATAAAATCTTAAAAAAAAAAAAAGGTATTATACTTAAAATTTCAAATACTTTCAGTACTTTCAAAAGTAGCATGAAAAAGTTTATAAAAATACCTGTCGGTGAATGTATTTCATAAAAATTATATTTCAGAGGGCATGAAGACTTGATATATTAAATCATTAAAGTAAGCTTTGTTAATTCATTTATTCAACTAAGTTGAATCCCCCTTTTCTTTCCGCTGACGTGGGTTTTTTTGCTGTTGTTGTTTGTTTGTTTTTTGTTTGTTTGTTTGTTTGTTTTTAAATAATCTCAACACCAAATGTGGGGCTCGAACTCAACAGGCTGAGATCAAAAGCCACATGCTCTACTGACTGAGCCAGTCAGGTGTCCTTCTGCTGATATGTTTTAAAGCAAATCCTAGACATGTCATCTTACCTCTATATACTTGAGCATGCATTTCTGAAAAAAGGACATTCTTCTTACACAATAATGCTATTTTCACAAAGCTAAAACGACGACTCCTTCATATCCAAGACCCAGTCTATAACTGAATTTCCCCAACTGTCTCAAAAGTGTCCTTTAATACTACTGTCACTGGATTCTTATCTAAAATACATAAGACATCATATTAAAATGGGATCAAATGTTTCTAAGCTTCAGACAAACACCAAAAAAATCTGTCAGCATTGCAGTTCACTGCAAAAATGTATTTAGTTTGAAACATTTCTTCCCCAAGGGTGAAAAATGGTTAACAAATCATTAGACTGCTAATTATGAGATCAAGGTATAGGCTTCACCTCTCTTACTACTTTCCTTATATAATTAGCTTTCTTGGATCTCAGTTTCCTCAAAAATAAAAAAAGCAGATTTGTACGAAGTTAGTATTAAAATATTCAAGTTTTATGTATATATTTATTTAGTTCGTTTTTATTTTTATTTATTTGACAGAGAGAGAGACAGTTAGAAAGGGAACACAGCAGGCGGAGTGGGAGAGGGAGAAGCAAGTTTCCTGCCAAGCAGAGAGCCCGATGCACAACTCGATCCCAGGACCCTGGGATCATGACCCAAGCTGAAGGCAGATGCTTAATAATTGAGCCACCCAGGCCCCCCAAAAGTTTTATATATCATACCTGATGAGCTCGACAAATCAAGTCTAAATCATGACGATTCAGAAATTTACTGACTACATCAGCTCCAAAAGTGAAGGAAACACCACGATCATTTTCTCCCCAGCCTTGCACATCCTTATCTGGGTCAGACCACAGCAAATCACAGAGCAAACCTTTAAAGAATAAAAACATGGCAATGAAAAAACAAAATAAAGTTTATAAAATAAAGTGTATCTGTATTACATTTCTTCTATCACATTTCTTCTTGTGTCCTTTTACCCTTTAATAAATAGTAACAATCACTTGCTCCCTAATATCCCAGCCTACCAAATTTAGCCATGCTTTGCTAGCCCAACCATATTAAATGTAATTTTGCCTGGCTGAAAACAGCACTTTCCAACTCTTTCCACATATAGGAAATGTGTGTATGGCACACTCTAAGTATACAATGTACGGAAAAGGCTGTTCATTTTTTACATAGTTTCTCCATGTGGATAAGCAACTGACCCAGCAGCATTTCCTGAACTGAGGCTATTTACACTATTTCTGGGTGCCAACCTACTCAATTAATCTATTTTATTTATTATTTTTTTTAATCTGTTTTATTTATTCTTAAGCCAATAAGATAAGAAAGCTTTTAAACACATCTTTCTATTTGGTAGGGGTTGTATCTCCACTTAGTATTCTTCTTCAGGATTGTCTTGGTTACTTTCACTCCTTTGTTCTTTCACATACATACTTCCGAATCACTTTGTGTAATTCTGTGAACCCAACTAAGATTTCACTGGAACTGTATTTGACCTAATGATTGAAAGAAGAAAACATTTTTTGTAAAGGTCTGGAGTACTTAAATGAAATACAGATGAACAAAATCAGCACAGATCGCTGGCTTTAGTTCTGAGCATTTAAGAAAAGAGGTCAGAGCTAAAAATATTTATCTGACTATCTTCGTCATACTCACTATTGTGTTAGTCTTAGGAAGGACTCAGACTACCTTGGGGATGACAAGTGAGAAGACTAAGAAATGACTCTAAGAAAGCAAACATTTAATATGCAGGCAGAGGAAGGAGAAAGGGGAATGAGAAAAAAATACTGGGAAGGAATAATCAAAACAAAAGGAAGAGATTAGAACAATAGAAATCTCCTGAAAGGGGTAAGAATTATCCAATAGTAGGAAATGGTTAAGATTCAAGAACAACGAATAAGTGGAACAGGACAAAGACCAAAAAATGTGCCATTTACAATTTTATCAGCAGACCTTAATGAAAGCAGTTTGCTGACGGATGAGAAGAAAATGGTTAAAAGTCAAACTATAGTAAGATGAAGAGGGGGAGATGTTGAGATGATGATATTAAGTACTTTTGTAAGAGCTACAGTGCTAAGGGAAGGAGAAATCAGTGCTAAGGGATGATCTGTTTGTAAAATAAGCCAGTTTCAAGATTTTTTTTTTTTTTTTTTTGGTAATTCATGAACTTCATAATACAGGTTCTATCAGTAAAGAACTTCTTTTTGAGTTATGATATAGTTTGTCTTAATAGAGGAATTACTAAAATACCTTGTAGAATTGGTGGCAATGTACTCTTAATTTCTATTACTATTTTCTAAGCTCCTGCTATGATGCCTGACAAGTCCACCAGCATACAAAACCCACAGGGATGGTCTAAATTTACAAGCTCTTCCTGATTTTTAAAGAATCACAAACTGATTCTTTAGAACACACACACACACACACACACACACACACACACACACACACACACAAAACCCAACACACCACCAATACTCTATAATGATATTTTTTCCAGTTTGTTTCTACAGGGGAAGCAATGAGCAAGAGGCCAAGATATTAATCTTTAATTTTAAGGTGACAATAAAACTAGAATGCAGTTGCTTTCCAAATTACTTGGGAAATATGACAGTCTGGATGTATATAAAATCAAACAATGATAACAACAATGTGGCATTTTTCAACCTTAACAGAACCAAGACAAGAATCTCAGAGTCAAGGTTCAACATTTTATAATTCAGTTCTGAAAGAACAAGCATCATATAATCATTTGGCTGTTTTTAAAAATGTATTAATTTATAAATTAAACTTCTGAAGATTACCGAGAATACCAAGAGTTAAAATGTCCATTTTCAGCATTTCAAAAACTTGTTTCACCCTTGAAAGTGACTTATGTATGAATTATACTAACAAAATCTGAAGATGTAATGACTTTAAATGTGTATTTATATTGTACCTTATTTAAAAAACAAATTTTAAATAAATGGCTATTATTTATTTTATTTTTTTAAAAGATTTTATTTACTTGATACAGAGAAATCACAAGTAGGCAGAGAGACGGGGGAGTGGGGAGCAGGCTCTCTGCTGAGAAAAGAGCCCAATGCGGGGCGGGGCTCGATCCCAGAACCCTAAGATCAAGACCTGAGCCAGAGGCAGAGGCCTAACCCTCTGAGCCACCCAGGCGTCCCTATTTATTTTATTTTTAAATTCCATGATCATTAACTTACAATGTTGTATTAGTTTCAAGTGTACAATATAGTGATAAAACGTGCCCTATTATTTAAATACTAGTTTCTATTAGGTTTAATCAAATGTAGTCTATAATTATAATCAAAATCTGGTAAAATGCATGTTTTCCCTTTTGTACTCAACACAAATTGTTACTTACACAAATTAGTCATGAGGCAACTTACTACAATATGAAATGCCAGTGGCTTATTGACAAGAGGATCTATACATCTGTTTATAATGGTTGATGTTTAATCATAAGTAGCATTTTTGAGTGATATTATCAGGCTTTCACTACACTGAGCAAAACAATGCAGTCATACTTGAAATCAAATAGCCAAATGCATGTTCTTAACAGTTCAATTTAAAGGTTTAGCCATGTTTTGCTTAGGTATTCTACTCATGAATTTTTTTTTTTTTTTTTTTTTTATTATTTATTTGTCAGAGAGAGAGAAAGAGAGCAAGCACAGGCAGACAGAGTGGCAGGCAGAGGCAGAGGGAGAAGCAGGCTCCCTGCCGAGCAAGGAGCCCGATGCGGGACTCGATCCCAGGACGCTGGGATCATGACCTGAGCTGAAGGCAGCTGCTTAACCAACTGAGCCACCCAGGCGTCCCTCATGAATATTTTTTAATAACTACTTTTTTATAGATTCTGGATCATATGAGTAGAAAATGGAAAGAAAAAAAAGAGTAGGAAATGTACTGAGTAACCATCTAGTTCAGCCTTATTTACCTTTTTTTAACCAGTACTTATGAGTAATCAAATCCCCTTTACAAAACAACCAATAAGCAATCCTCTTATCATGTGCTACAAGACTTTTGGTTTTTCATTTACATGATCTTAATATACAAAGAATTTCTAGACCCTATGGCATTCTAGACCCTAAGGCAAAAGAACTTCTAGACCCTATGACACCCTCATTTTGAAGATGTTCAAGTTTGTTGAGAATTGATGAATATAATACATAATGGTTGAGTCTGATTACACAAGTAACAATGGGATAATTAATACATTAATGTAATTTATTAAAAAAAAAGTCTGGTAGAAACTGATTCTTTAGAACACACACACACACACACACACACACACAAAACCCAACACACCACCAATACTCTATAATGTTAATGCCTTTTTTTTTTTTTTAAAGTAGGCTCCATGCCCAGAGTAGACCCTATTCATGGCCTGAACTCAGAATGCTGAGATCAAGAGTTGGCTGCTTAACTGACAGGGCCACAAGTGTTGTGGTGCCCCTGTTAATGGTTGTAATAGTTGTAATAGTAAGACAGTGTGATATAATAAAAATGCATTTGGTCTTTGTTCCCATTCTGGCGCAGAGCTCCTAAAACCTCTGGAATTTCCTGAGTGACAGGGATATCTTTTGTTATTTATAAGGAGCCCCTTTCCACCACACTGAATTTATGCTAATGAAATGATTCAGGAGCCCCTAAAGCCGTTCAGGATGGGGCCAGTCAACAGAAAGACCAAACACATGATTAGAGGGTTGGAATTTTCAGCTGCCCCCTCCCTCTGGAGAGGAGGCTGGAAATTGAGTTCTATGAAAACTCTTGAACAACTACACTTGGGAAGCTTCCAGTTGTTGAGCATACTGATGCCTAAGAGTGTGGAAGCTCTTCACCAACCAATAACCCCTCCCCATACCTTGCCCTATGAATCTCTTCCACTTGGCAGGTCCTGAGTCGTATCCCTTTATGATAAGCTGATGAATGTAAGTAAAGCATCTGCGGAGGTAGTTGTGGGAATCCCAGAATTTTGGCTGGGCAGTAGTGTGGGTCTCCAGAGAACCCCACTTGGGGCTGACAACCTAAGTGGGGGCAGTCTTGTGGAATGGAGCCCTTACCCTGTGGAATCCTGGGTAACTCCAGGAGTTAGTGTCAGAACTGAATAAACTGTCAGACACTCACTTAAGAGTTGAAGAATGAGGTGTGTTGTGGAAAAACCACATACATTCAGTGTCAGAAAATGGCACAAAGAAAAGTATTGATATTTTCAGCAAAAGATGAATGAAAAGCAGAACAATCTTACTGCATTCAACTCATAAGTTTTCATAGCATTTTATGATATGAATGCCACGTTTAGTACACATCTTAGTATGTACACTACCACTTAACTATGAATAATTACCATTTAAAAGCTAAAAGAAAAGTTAGGCAACTGTGCCCAGAATTTATTTATAAAATTACATTAGCCCCATCTGTTAATCAATACAGCGACTTATCCTCAACTGGAACTTATTTGCTTTTGTTCTGACTTGCTTCACTTACCTAAGAGTTAATGAATGTCCGAAGAGTTAATTTTCATTATTCTTTCACAAATTTTTCATAAAACTCACCAAGTATCTCTACAGCTTTCTGAACTCTACAAATTTGAATTACAAAAGACGCAAAAAATAACAGAAAACTGCTAGATAATTTTTAAAAAGGCAATTGTATTTTCAGCTAGGAAAGATTATTTGATTTAAAAATTTATTAAATTCTAAAAAATCCTTAAAAACATTTTTTTAAATTTATTCTTTTTAAGTAGGCTCCACACTGAACTTGGGATCTGAATTCATGACCCTGAGATCAAGAGTTGCATGCTCAACGGAGCCAGACAGGTGTCCTACTTTTGACTAATTTTTAACAAGTCTTTGAAGGATATAACCAATGCTGATATGAATGAGGCCAATGACAGGAAGGTAAGGAGAATCAGTAAGATCTTTTGTGATATTAAGTCTAACAGAACCATACTACGGTTACATATGAAATTTAAAAGTACTGCACCTTGGGAAATAATTAGTGGGAAGTAAAATATGTTACTGCAAGTAATCTCTAATTAGCTTATTGATGATTTAAAAAGCTCTTACTATTTATTACATAAACCAATCCTACTTACACTAAATATAGAATAAAGTACAAATATTTGTTATGTAAACATTTTACATAAAACAACTAATTAAAGTTCTCTGTATACACTCAACCTGTATCAGGGACATCAGTGGGTCTCATAATTCTCCGAATCTGCTCCATAGATTGCAGGTCTGGTGATAGTCCTATAAATAAAAGATGAGTCATACTATTGACATCTAAACAATTTTCACTCAAATAAAGAAGCATTTAAAGTAGATTCACTATGTAAAATTAAATATACTTAAGGTGTTTTTTTTTTTTAATGTTATCCCACTTTATATAATTGAACATTATGATTAGGATCCACTTTTCCTTACCAGGGTAATGAAATTCCCTTTCATTTCAAAAGATTTCTCAAGGAAAGAAATCTTACCACTCTTCTTTCTTTCCAACCATTCCCTGACCTTCCACAGGAACATATCCAATTTCAATACTTTTTACCACTTCTATCACTTCTTACCACCCAATATTAAACATGTTTTCTTCCAAGTTTAAATGCCTTATTCTATCCCATAAGACCTTCCTACATCCCACTCCAACATGCTCATTATCTTCATAAAAGCATCAGAAGGATAAGCAAGAAAAAGCACATGAAAACACTCTGCAATCTTTATAGAGTAGTACATAAATGTAAGCTAGTATTTCCTTTATAAATCCAAGTGCCATTACATACTTCTACATTTCTATTTTTAGCTATACCAATGTGCAAGAGCTACAATTTCCTAAGTGATTAGTATCTACTATAAAATGTTTCAATTAATAGAGTGATCTATGTTCTAGCAGAGAATAAATCATTTTTTTAACCTCAGGCCCATACAAGTACCATCTACCTTTTTCAACATTTCCCCACTTAATTCTTCCTGCATATTGACAAAAAACTAATTTTCTTACAGTATTTTTTTTTTAAAGATTTTATTTATTTATTTGACAGAGATCACAAGTAGGCAGAGAGGCAGGCAGAGCTGGTGGGGAGAAGCAGGCTCCCCACGGAGCAGAGAGTCTGATGCGGGGCTTGATCCCAGGGCCCTGAGATCATGACTCGAGCTGAAGGCAGAGGCTTTAACCCACTGAGCCACCCAGGTGCCCCCTTACAGTATTTTCATTAAATTATTTCCCTATACAAAAACCCAATATGGTAATTAAACCATTCAACAAACTCCTGTGCTCAGTATTCAAATCTCTATAATCTGATACGTTATCATTCATCAACATGTACTTGACGTTCTAGTTGGGCCAGTCCTCACACATTCCTTGAACTAGACAACATAAAAAAGACTGTCTCAAGTTCTCTTTGCCTCTCCAAAGTCTACTTACCTTCTAAAACCCACACTTCCATAAACGTCTGCCCAACAATTCTCTCCCTTTCCAGACTTCTTAAAAATTACTCACTACAAATACTTTGACATAATTAAATCCCTTTCATTATACGGTATCTGTTTTGAAATACACTTTATCTTTCTCTTAAAGATTTATTTTATTTCAGAGAGAGCGAGAGAGCTTGTGTGCATGGGGGGAGAGGAGGAAGAGGGAGAAAAGCAGATTCCCTTCTGACTGTGAAGCCCCACATAGTGCTTGATCCCATGACCCTGAAATCACAACCCAAGCCAAAACCAAGAGTCAGACACTCAACTGAGCCATCCAGGTGCCCCTGAAATATACTTTTCCTTACTCTTCTGGAAATATACGTTTTGTCAACAGGTTTTTAATTTCTCAAGACAGCCAGATCAAACACAATCTGTATCTTTTTATGGTACCTAGCCAATTGCTAGACACATAATGTTAGTTTTTCAAATGACCTTTCATATATGCTTATTTAACAAGTCACACAGAGTAACTTATTATTCTGGGGCACCTGTGTCGCTTGGTCAGTTAAGCATCTGCCTTCAACTCAGGTCATGATTCCAGGGTCTTGGGATCCAGCCCTGCATTGGACTCCCTGCAGGGGCCTGCTTCTCTCTCTCTGCCCCACCCCATTGCCCGTGCTCTCTCTTCCTCTCTCGGTCTATCTCAAATAAAATCTTAAAAAGAAATAACTTATTCTATCAAAAAACTGTATTAAAGATGAAAGTGGACACATTACATAAAGCTCAGAACTCTTGGCATATTGGGAATAGTAAACCCAATTACATTTGGATTCTGATGAAAGGTATTTAAAATAGGCAGGAAAATCATCACGATCCTCTCATTTTTACTGATAGTAGAGGTATCCTTCTGTCAAAACTGAGGCAAAGGGAACACTTCTTTTCAAAGAAAACTACAGTTATCCTCCTCACATGTGAAATTCTTAGAGACAAGTACTGAACTAAATTTTCATTTTCATTATGTATAAATAGTCATAAATTTCTGGTTACTAAAAGATTTTAGCCATGTTTAGAACAGTTCTAATGATTTGAGTTTCCACACCTGCACTGCTTTGTTTTCCCACAATATGCATCTTAGTTACTATAGGTCTTTTCTAAACAATGTTAGGACAGTAAGAAAAATCCATAAAGCAAGTTTATGGACTAGTTTACCTCCATGACAACAGAAGATCTTCTCATCCACAATGGCAGCTATAGGCAGACAATTAAAACAATCGGTGAAGGTCTTCCACAATTTAATATTAAACCTTCGTTTGCCTGTGAAAAGAATAAGCAAATAGAATAAATAAATCTATTTTCATGTTATCTCATAGCTATAGGATTATGAATAATTTCAATTTTATTTTTTATACAGTACTTTGTTTTTTCTGTAACAAGTACTTCTTATACACTTTTAAAAACTAACTTTCAGCACCTTCCTGTAAAGTTAAAAAAAGCCTGCAAGATTGTGTTACGTATTTTATGGAACAAATATATCAAACCCTTCTGTCTTTTAAGATCACTATAATAAAGCAATTTTGAAACAGTCTAATAGACTACTAGTTTTTCTTTTCCATTCAATATGCACATTCGTTAAATACCTACCCAAATAAGCAGAAGTGAGAGGGTGCCTCTAGAGAGTGTCCATTTTGACTCTAATGCAGAGTAACACAGCATAAATTTATTGCCAAGAAAGGACAATTTCCAAGTGCCTGATTGGTATCCACTTCTGAGTGAATTACAATTTGGCACTCTTACAGAAAGTATAAATAGAGACACACAAAGGCTGTAATTTTCCTGTAGTCTAGTATAAAGAGCTACAAAAAAAGACAATCTCAAGTGTATGTTCACCTTTTTAGAGTTACTTGATTTTCCTGAACTGGACAGTAAGTTGCAGCAACTAACCCAGGGGACAGAGGAAACACATAAGCACTAATTTCCTAAGTTTTTATGCCATAACTTGCCACTCAATGAAAAGTACAACTAAATGATTAGTATCTACTATAAAATGTTTCAATTAATAGAGTGATTTATGTTCTAGCAGAGAATAAATCATTTTTTACCTCAGGCCCAGACAAGTACCATCTACCTTTTTCAACATTTCCCCACTTAATTCTTCCTGCATATTGACAAAAAACTAATTTTCTTACAGTATTTTTTTTAAAGATTTTATTTATTTATTTGACAGACAGAGATCACAAGTAGGCAGAGAGGCAGTGTTTAAACTCAAAAGCAGTGCTCAAAAGCAGTGTTTAAAAGCCATTCTCAATTTCATTTGATGTCATTTCTATCCTTGAGGATATTCAAGTACATACTTTATCCTTAAGAATGCACCTCTACTCCTGATACAGCTTTAGAAAAGTGGTTATAGTCAGATGTACTATAATTCACTTCCTCTCTACTGGTCTGATTTTAACAGTTGAAACCATACATTACACCTTAGAAATAAAGATGCAATGCAAAATGAAATGTGGCATCAGTCCTATTAGAACACAGCTCCATGAGAACAGAGATCAACTGTCTTGTGCACTGCACTACATTCTTAGTGTTTAAAGTAGTGCCTGGTATATAACACTTCCTCAAACATCAGTTAAATCAATGATTATATAAACCAAGGATAGGAGTTTGAATAGGACTCTACCATATTTAAGGTTGGAAAAAAGCAAAAATAGGTACTGATGGAGAATTCAGCACCAAAAAACAATAAATTTGAAAATCACTTAATTGGTTCTAAATTATAATTAACCAAACATATATTCTTTCCCATGGTCTAACAAAAGCAAAAGGCCAAATTCAAATGTAGTAATTTAGTAATAACATTTGGGAAAAACTACTACAAAACACAAATCAGTGATTTCTTACTGATGAAAAAGAGTACAGTAAGATACACCAGAGTAGTTAGTATCCTTATCTCTAGGTTTATAGGCATAGATTAAAATTTCAATACTAAACTTCAACTTTTAAATAATTTCATACAACTTTTCAATATTTCTTATGACACAGGGCCAATGAGAATTTCCATCATATCATTAAGAATGCTGAGAACTAAAATCTTAATAGACACTAGAAAAGTAGAGGTTATTATCTATAGTGCCCTCTGTTTCACGTGGATATTTTACTCTGTAAACGAATTACACGTGGGTCTTTCAGTTGTGTAAGCTGCAATCAACCTGAAATAACACGACCAAGGAGAGCCCAAGGAACCAGTTTAATTAGTAACATGTTTCCCAGTTTCAAGGCCCTCTTCCATGAAAGACTCTTCTTGGTCCAATGCTTGATAAATTTTATTTTTTAAAAAACTGAATCAAAGGAATTTTTTGAACTGGAAAATTCTATTAGGGAATATTAAGGAATTTTCCCATTAATAAAAAATAAATTTTTATTTTTACTTACATTCATCATAGAACCCATAAATGCGATTGATGCTAGCACACTCATGGTTTCCTCTTAACAGAAAGAAGTTCTCTGGATATTTGATTTTATAAGCCAATAGCAAACAAATGGTTTCCAAAGACTGCTTTCCTCTGTCCACATAATCTCCTAAGAAAAGATAGTTGGCTTCTGGTGGGAAACCTCCATATTCAAATAATCGCAGTAAATCTGTATACTGTCCATGAATATCTCCTGAAAATAGAAAAAGCCAATTTTAGAACACTTGGTTACTGTGGGAAGCAACTACAAATGATTCCCAATGTTTACACCCTTGTGTAATCATCTCCCCTTGAATGTGGGCTGGAGCTGGTGACTTGCTTCTAACAAACAGGATATAGCAAAAGAGGGGAGGGCTGTCACTTCTGAGATTGGGTTATAAAAGATCATGACTTCATTCTGCTTGTACTCTTCTGTCTTCTCTCATTCCTGATGCAGAAGCCCGCTGCCCTACGGAGAACACATGGCAAAGAACTGAAGGAGGCCTCTGGCCAACAGCTCATCAGGAACCAAGTTCTCACAATCCACTGGCCCTTAAGTAATGGAATCCTTTCACTGAGCCTTGAGATGAATGCAGTTCCAGATGACACCTAGATCACAGCCTCGTGAGAGACCCAGAACTAGAGGAGACAGCTAAACTGTGCCTGAATTCCTGACACACTGAAACTGTGAGGTGATAAATTCATGTAATTTTAAGGCATAAAATTGTGGAGTAACCTGTTATACAACAGATAACTAATACAGTTACCCTTATTAGCTGGTAGTTTAATAAAAGTTACTTTGTTATACCAAAAAGTGACACAAGTAGCCAGAATTCAGAAATATTTAGTATGACTAACTTCTATTACCCTCAAATTTTTTCGTATCAAAGCATCTGAAAGAGTACCTTAGAATTTGAATCATTTTAAGATGTTATAAATAACTACATTTGCTTCATTTAGAGTCACAGAAAAGACTGATCATTTCCAGAAAATTTCTTTTTTTTTTTTTTTAAAGATTTTATTTTTAAGTAATCTCTACACCCAACATGGGACTTGAACTCACAGCCTTAAGATCAAGAGTTGTGTACTCTATTAGCTAATAAGCCAGCCAGGTTCCCGTCCACAAAATTTCATGCTACTTTTTACTTAAAAGTGATACACTAAGCTAATTCATGTATTTAACAACTTTTCCTTAGCTAATTTCTTTTATTAGTTAGGTATTATACCAAGGAGCACCAAGCACATTACTTAAACACAGAAGAAAGCAAAAAAAAGTATTTAAAGAGCACATCAAACACCTGCAGTTTACAAGGTATGAATGTTGATCACTAAGAAACATGCAGGACAATGAAAATTTTTACATATAGAAATAATTTTTGATTGAGAAAAAGATGACAATTAAGTCCATAAAAGCTACTTCATAAACACTAACAGCCACTACAAGTTATCAAATCAAAAGCCAGTATGATACATTACTTACCCCACTTTCCATCGTTATGTGAACTACAGAAAAATACTTTCTATACAACAGTTTTTTTTTTTTTTTATTAAAGATTTGTTTATTCATTTGACACAGAGAGAGAGAGATCACAAGTAGGCAGAGAGGCAGGTGGGGAGGGGGGCAGGCTCCCCACTGAGCAGAGAGCCCAATGTGGGGCTCGATCCCAGGACCCTAAGACCATGACCTGAGCTTAAGGCAGAGGCTTAACCCTCTGAGCCACCCAGGCGCCCCATATACAACAGTTTTTCTGGCTATAACAATGCGATCACTCAACCTAAGGTTATGAGTTTTTGTTTTTGGACAGAAGCCACTGTAAGACTTAAAAGTACAAATATAAACTGTAATATCATCTCCAAAATAAAATCATAACAAAGGTAGAACATCATAGATACTGCCATACTGACCCCTAAAACTCTGTTCTTGTGTTTTTTTTTTACTGGTATATCAGAATGCCTATTTTTCTACACCTCTGACAACACTGGATTATCAGTTTTTGACATTTTTTTAAAAATCTAACTACAGTTTGGGATTTGTTTTTAAATTGCATTTCACTAATTACTAGTGAGGCTGAGGATCTTACGTTTATTGGCCATTTGAATTTCTTCTAAAATCTGTCTTAAAAAAAAAAAAATCTATTGTATTGTCTTTCCTGTTTCTAAGAAACAATCTTTCACAGCAATCTTTGTAACATCATTTTATGAGTTTTAATTTTTATATTTTATGTAATCAAACCTATCCATCTCTCTTAAACCTAAATTTTGGAATGTTCTCTCCAGATTACCTTCAATGTAAATTCGGGAGGAAAAACTGATATTCAAATAGACTGTCTCCAGCTCTACCTATTTACATACCACAAATTTTCAGCGGTGCTTCCAACTCCAAAAGAATAGGCTGGCTGAGAAAGATTTCCCGAGACTTGATACATAAGCCCCGAACTTCTGCTTCAGTCATCTGCACAATCTTTCCTGGACGACATCCTCGTACTGTTAAACAATAAGTAAAATGGTCAGTTTTTAAGAATTTATCTACAAAATAATAATCCTTAAAAAAAGTCATGCCCATAAAGATCAAGAAGGTCACACAGGCAGCAAACTAACAGATACCCTATGGTGTCCTATGGTTAACAGTAAGACTATCCAGTGATCTTTGGCTTCCATCTCTATTATTGCTGGTTCCTGATTATGTTCCTCAAGGCTGCTGTCACAAACGCAGTAGTCCCCTTTGTTCTCCAGGGGCCAACCTCTCATAGCCTAAGAGATCCAAAGGGTTGCAGGGACAGCACCTTTGAGGACAGCACACTCTCCCAGCAAAGTCTTACATTTAGGAAAAGGCCAAAATCCCATCATTAAAAACCAGTGATTATGAAGAAAGGGAAATTAAACAAAAAGTAGCCGTCGGCAGGTGATTTCGTTTTTTCACACACTTCCCTGGAATATTAGAAGCAGGCCTAAGAACTAACCATCCCCCCCCCTCCATTTTCCAATCAAAACAAAACAAAATTTAAATGGTACCAGTTATTAAATTTTAATGATTATGTTTACAGTAGGGCATTATATTAAAAAACTCTAAAAGCTATTTAGATGGAGAAAAGCTACTTTTCAAATGAATGAGCAATAAAATCCATGAACTAATAAGTAACTTCTGGAATGGAGTGGGGAG
The DNA here is from genome assembly GCF_002288905.1 of Enhydra lutris kenyoni. Taxonomy (NCBI): domain Eukaryota; kingdom Metazoa; phylum Chordata; class Mammalia; order Carnivora; family Mustelidae; genus Enhydra; species Enhydra lutris. The sequence goes on along the minus strand of NW_019154182.1, from coordinate 1,107,758 downwards.
GAATGGTACATGAGGAGTTCCTTATTTGCCCTACTGAACTGAACTTGTAATCATTGCCTCTCATCATTATCTTTTCCACTGGCTCTCTCTAAATAGACTCCTAGCTCCCATTTAATCTTAACTGAAAAAGGCATTTAAAAAAAGGAAGCAGAGACTGTATCTCTATGTCCCTACCACTTCCCACTTCCAATTACGTCCACACATTTCTTGTTAAAAATTGCTGATTCTTTTGTAAGGCTGAGAGGTTTAAAAAAAAAAAAAAAAGGCCCCCACAAGCAAAAGCCATCCATGTAGCTATTCCATTCATACAGTAGTGTCTAAGTAACAGAAGGGACAGAGACACTGCTGAAATGTGCTTTAGCAAATATGACAGTTAACAAGATCATCCCTGAAATTCAAACATGACCAGCAGAACTGGTTTTATTATGGGAACTTTAGCATAGCTTCTGTATTAGTACTAGCTCTCAAACATCAATTATCTACTTCCCAGGGATATCTGGATTTTTCTAAGATCAAAATGGGCACCTTACTTTGTACTTTCCATTAAGTATCTACAATACTAGCTTAGATTCAATTCTCTGTAAAATTCTTAACCTTGGCATTACGTTTTAAAAGCATGGGAAATGATGGTTACAAAATATAGCCCTATCATCAGTGCATCAAGTACCTATCTACTTTTTGGCATACTAAATAGTATTTTTCTCAAAGGACTAAAAATCTCTCGTTGATTTCAGATGACAAATATTTACCTAAAAATAGTTATTTAAAGGTAAGAGCAATGGACAAGACAAAGAAAATACTTTTGGCTCCTTTTAGAAAAGTTTCTACAATTTCTGTTATGATTCTGTAGTAATAAAAACACTTTAGGTTACCAACATTTAGTTGTAAACTTGATGACAATCATTATTAAAACCAGTGTGGGTCACTTTGATGTGACAATTTAAAGTGTCTAAATTATAATGGTGAATACTTTATCTCATATTTGTTTTATTTTCTCTGTAAATTATGTATTTAATTTTGATCTCCCGAGTAAGTAATTTACACTAAGGTGTACTTTGACTAACATTTTTACAGAGCTAAAAATGGTTCAACTTATAAGTCATTCTAATCCATAGAAACTAAAAATTTACCCAAACAAAAACATTACCCCATGAAATTTCATTGATTTTGAAATGCATGTTTTTCCCTAATTAAAGATCTATCAAGTTAGGAGATGCTTTGCAATCAGTAATTTCTTACAATTTTTTTTTTAAATATTTTCTTTATTTATTTGACAGAGAGAGATCACAAGTAGGCAGAGAGGCAGTCAGAGAGAGAGAGAGGGGAAAGCAGGCTCCTCGCTGAGCAGAGAGCCCAATGTGGGGCCCGATCCCAGGACCCTGGGATCATGACCTGAGCCGAAGGCAGAGGCTTTAACCCACTGAGCCACCCAGGTGCCCCAATTTCTTACAATTTTAATTGGCAGTCACTTTAAGCCTTTCAGTAGCATATAAAACTAATAATGCCTTTCATAATCAAATCACTTCTAAGAGTGGATGAAATGCAGTTAGGGAATCTAAGCATTTTTTCTAAAGGTTAGGCATTTGACAAATGACCAGATTTTAGTTCTAAATTAGCTAAATTTTGGGAAAAGATGGCAGCCAGCTAATGGCAATCCCTGCTGTCAGTTCAAAAGTCCTACTCCCTTATGTACTCCGGCCAGTTAAGTACACCCAAATTTCCAAAAGCATTTCAAATTTCTCCCAGTCATCTGAAAAAAAGTAGTAAATCAAGGCAGTCTGTTACAAAGCAGAACTAGATCACTACCACAATATCCATGAGACATTCAAGAATTTGGGTATATGAGCTCAGATGCAAGTATCTAGCTGGATTATGAAGATACTATAAATCTGCACAATTCATTAGGTACAAAGCAATTTCACATCAATCATCTCATTTAATCCCTTTGATATCCCAAGAATTAGAAAGGGAAGTCATTATCTATACTATACATGATAGAGTTAAAAACCTTGTACAAGATGAGGGAGCCCAAGTTTTATTAAGAGTACAGACAGTAAAAAGCAGCAGAAAAAAATTTAGAACCAGTCTTCTAACTCAAAACTCTTTCTCCTCTACTACCACAAAAAAATTTTTAGTCAATAGTTTACAAGAGAAAAATTTCAGCAGGTAATAATTACAAGCCAGGTAAAAACACAATTATAGCACACTGTTTAGAAAATACTTTGAAGTATCACACATATACAGTACAGTACACTAACATTATGGGCATTTACTCAATAAATTTTAACTATGTCTACACTTAAGTAGCCATCACCCAAGACACCTGTGTGGCTTATTCAGTTAAGCATCTGCCTTCAGGTCAGGTCATAATCCCAAGGTCCTGGAATTGAGTCCCGCATCAGGCTCCTTGCTTGACAGGGAGCCTGCTTCTTCCTCTGCCTGCAGCTCCCCCTGCTTGTGCCCTCCCTCTCTGACAAATAAGTAAACAAAATCTTTAAAAAACATATTAAAAAAAAAAAAAGTAACCACTATCCACAGGCAAGATACAGAATACTTCCAGCAGCCCTAAAGGCTCCCTTATACCCTTAACCATACAATAATAATGCCCAAGGTTAGTATTTTTACCTTGTCAGTATGATTAATCTGACCCATTTTTGAATTTTGGATAAACAGAAATATACAGAGTATATACAGTATATACTCTTTTGCTCATTGAAATCTACCCATTTACTGTGTTCAGCAGCCACCTAAAGTATTGCATTGTATCAAACAGCACACTGTATTTATCAATTCTACTGGGTCACTTCTATTTTGGCGCTATTACAAATGCTCATGAATATTTGCATATATTTCTCTGGGGTATAAATAAAACTTAGGAGAACTGCTGAGTCATAGGGAAGGGTCAGCTTAATTAAGAAGTTGATATAGCCAGCTTCCTAAAGTAGTTATACCAATTTACAACCCACCAACAATGTTGCTCTACATCTTTACCAACACTGGGTGGTATTAGTCTTAAATTTTAGCTGTTTTATTGGGTGTACGGTGGTATTCAATGAGACTTCAATTTGCTTTATCCTGGTAACTAATGTTGAATATCTTTTTATGTGCTTAATAGGTCATTTAGAAATCCTTTTTTGTGAAGTTCATTTGGACCGTCTCTTAAAAAACTGATCTGTAGAAATTCCATGTCCCAAATGAATCTTTTGTTGGAGCCATGTATTAAAAGTATTTTTTCCCAGTTTATATATTGCCTTTTCTCTCCCTCATGCTTTCTTTTGATGAAGTTCCTTAAAGATTAATTTATTTATTTGAGTGGGGGAGTGACCATGGAAGGGGGAGGTGGGGAGGGATAGCGGGAGGGAAAGAGATTCTCCAGCAGACTCCCTGATGGGCTCTATCTCATGACCCTGATATCTTGACCTGAGCCGAAATCCAGAGTCAGACGCTTACCCACTGAGCGACCCAAGTACCCCAATAAGTTCCTTATTTTAATACATTTAAATCCATCTTAGTTAATTTTAATCAATCTTTTTTGGTCACTGTGTTTTACATCTTGTTCAAGAAATTTTTGCCTCCTTTAAAGATATCTCCTTATGTTTCCTTCTAGATTCTTTAATGTTTTCTCACCTATCTTATTTGATAATCCTTAATTTTGTGTCTGGTTTGAGGTAAACATCAAGTTTCATTTTTATCCACACAGATATCCAACTGATTTAGCACCTTTTATTGTAAAAACCACCTTTTCTCCACAGAACTGCAGGGCAGTGTTGTAGAAAAATCAGGTGACCATATACACGAATGGGTCTATTTCTGGAAACTCCATACAGTCCCAATAACCTGTTTATTTTTACATCAGTACTACACTGTCTTAATTATTGTAGCTTTTTATAAAGTCTTGGTATCTGGTAATAAAAGCATTCCAACTCTGCTAAGATTGCCTTTGCTAATCTAGGTCCTTTTGTATTTTCAAGTATGTTTTTAAATTGGCTCTTCTGGGGCACTGGGTGGCTCAGTGGGTTAAGCCTCTGCCTTCAGCTCAGGTCATGATCCCAGAGTCCTGGGATCGAGCCCTGCATCGGGCTCTCTGCTCAGCAGGGAGCCTGCTTCCCCTCCTCTCTGCCTAATTGTGATCTCTGTCAAATAAATAAACAAAATCTTAAAAAAAAAAAAAAACAAAACCAAAACCGCCTTTATAAATAAATAAATAAATAGATAGATAGATAGGCTTTTCTATTTCCACACACCCCAACCTGTGGGGGTTTTAATTGGGAATAAGTACAGTTCAGGGAGAATTATCTTAACAATTTTGAGTCTTCCAATCCATAAACATGATATCTCTTTTATTTAGGTTGTCATTTGTTTCTCTCAGCAATGTTTTGTACTGTTTATGTAGTAGTCTTGCACATTTTCATTAAACTGAGTTGAGGGGGCACTGCTGTGTAAACATGGTTTCTGGGGCGCCTTGGTGGCTCAGTGGGTTAAGCCACTGCCTTCGGCTCAGGTCATGATCTCAGGGTCCTGGGATCGAGCCCCGCATCGGGCTCTCTGCTCAGCAGGGAGCCTGCTTCCTCCTCTCTCTCTGCCTGCCTCTCTGCCTGCTTGTGATCTCTCTGTCAAATAAATAAATAAAATCTTTAAAAAAAAAAATAAATAAACATGGTTTCTTATTTCATTTTCTAATTGTTTGATATTAGTATCAATTTCACTGATTTTTGAATACTTTGTTTCCTTTCTAACAGTCTGAAGATCTCTGGATTTGCCAAGTATACAATCATATCATCTGTGAAGGCAGTTTTACTTCTTTTCCAATTTTTGTATCTTTTATTTTTCTTCACTGAATTGGCTAGGACCTCCATGACAATGTTGAAAAAACTGTGCTAATAGTCTTCTTTGTCTTGTTCCTGAACTTAGAGGAAAGGGCATTCAATATTTCACCATTATGATAGCTACAGTTTTGTACATACTCTAGTTTGCTAAGAATTTTTATCAGGAAAGGTGCTAAAATTTATCAAATACTATATATTCTCATCTATTGAGATAATCATATAATCCCCCATCTTACTCTGTTAACATGATTTATATTGAGTATTTAGCTTCCCTTGGATTCCAAGAATAAACCCCACCAAATTATGACATTATCTTTCTTATTTTAAGATTCAATTTGCTAATAATTTGCTCATGATTTCTGTGGCTATATTTATGAGACAGTGGCTGGTCATTTCCTTTCCTTCATATCTGTCAGATTTGGGTATTAGGGCTGTGATTTAAAACAAAAACAAAAAAACCCCAACAAGTTGGGAAGTGTTCTTTTTCTGTTTTCTGTGACAGACTATATAAAACTGACCTAATTTCTTCTTTAAATGTTTAAGGTCAGTAGTGAAATCAAATGGGCATGGAATTTTCTTTTTGAGAAGTTATTTCAAGTATAAATTAATTTTAACATATGTAAGACTATTCAGATTTTCTATTACTTGTGTCAGTTTTGCCAAAGTGAGTTTTTCATCTAAACTATAAAATTTATTAGCCTTGTTTACAAAATCTTTTGTCCTTTAAAATACATAAGTATAACTTTTCTCTAAACCACTTGAGGATAGACTGTATATATACATCATGCTCCCTTATCAGTGTATTACTGCCTAAGAAAATTCTCATACATACAGCACAGAATAAGTTATCAGATTCAGGTAATTTAACACTGATATAAATCTTCAATGTGAAGAACAGACTACAATTTTAATAACTGTCTTAATCACGTCCTTTATAGCATTTTCTTTGGCTCTTGCACAGAATTCAAGCCAGGATTACATTATTGTTTTCAGTTGTTCCAAGTCTTCACTCTCCATTACTAGTCATGTCTCCTGTATCTTTTTTGATATTGGTAATTTGTTTTCTATTTTGTACGTTATTAGTATTTCTAGGTTTTTCATAGTATTAATCTCTCAACAACTTTATTTTAAAAATTTATACATTTGCTTTTCATTTGATTCATTACATTTGATTTCTGCTCTTATCTTTATTATATATCTTTCCTTCTACTTTTTGGGGGGTTATATTTGCTTATTTTTCCATTGTCCTGAAATAGAAGTTTAATGTTCAGACTCCCCCCAACACACACACACACACACACACACACACACACACACACAAAGCTATAGATACCCCTTTAAGCATTGCTTTTGCTGCAATTGCACAAATTTGACATGTATTTCGTTATTATTCAGGTCAACATATTCTATAATTTTTAACTGCTATTTCTTTGTTTGCCAGTAAGATACGTAAAAAGACACTGCTTATTTCTAAATATTTGAGAATTTTCCAGTTATTTGCTATGCTACTGGTTTCTAGTTTATCATTAGTGAAATCAGAGAATCTGAGACCTTGTTTCTTTCAAATTTACTGAGATTTGCTTCGTGGTATATCATATGGCATATTTTAGTAAATGTTCCATACATGTATTTTTTAAAAGATTTTATTTGTCAGAGAGAGAGAGATCACAAGTAGGCAGAGAGGCAGGCAGAGGGGGGTGGTGGGAAGCAGGCTCCCTGCCAAGCAAAGAGCCTGATGCGGGACTCCATCCCAGGACCCCGAGATCATGACCCTAGCCGAAGGCAGCGGCCTAACCCACTGAGCCAGCCAGGCGCCCGATGTTCCATACATATTTGAAAAGTGTGTATATCCTGTAGTTGTTGGGTAAAGTGTTCTATGTGTGTCAATTAGGTCAAGTTTACTGTGTTGTTTAAATTGACTAGATCCTTGATGATTTTTTCCCTTTGTTTTATTAGTTACTAAGAAAGAGGGATTACTTAATCCACATGCTTGTGGTTTTGTCTATTCTAACCTTTTGGTTCTATCAACTTTTCTTTTGTGTTTTAGATCTATAAAATTAAATACCTAAAAAATTTAAGATTGTTATATCTTCCTGCTGAATTCATTCTTTATCATTAATGAATACCCTTCTTTACCTCTAGTGATACTTCTTGCCTAACTTACTATTGCTGACATATACAGCCATATATAGCCAACCAGGATTCTTTTGGTTAATATGTATATGATGTATTTTTCCCCACTCTTGTACTTACTCATTTGTACCCTTAAATTTAAAATATGTCCCTTGTACGTAGTAGAATTGATCTTCTGGGCTTTGTCTTAACTATGTACTCCTTTCTTATTTACTATAATTACGGACGAAGTTGAGTTAAGGTCTACCATCCTGTCACTTGCTTTGTTATCACATGTTCTTCATTCCTTTATTTCTCTTTTTTTGCATTTCTTTGGAATAATCAATTATCTTTAATTATTCCATTTTCTCCTCTACTAGCTTTTTAGTTACATATTCTTTTTCTTTTGGCAGTTACTCTAGAGATGACAAATGTTATTTTTTTTAAAAAAAGATTTTATTTATTTGACAGAGAGACAGACAGCAAGAGAGGGAACACAAGCAGGGCGAGTGGGAGAGGGAGAAGCAGGCCTCCCGCTGAGCAGGGAGCCCATGTGGGGCTCCATCTAATCGCAGGACCCTGGGATCATGACCTGAGCTGAAGGCAGATGCTTAATGACTGAGCCACCCAGCTGCCCCAACAAATGTATTTTTGACTGAGTTATCACTTTCTAGCCTTTTGTTCTATAGCTATCCTACATTGCTTCCACACATTTGAAACCTTACAAGCCATAATTATTATTTTAAATAGTACTAATATATATTTACACATATTTATCCTTATTGTTGTTCATTTATTTCTGCAGTTCTTTTCTGGGATTTTCTTTCAACATGAACTTTAATACTTTCTAGTGCCAGTCCAAATCAATACATTTTCTCAACTTTTGTGTCTTCATTTTGCCTTCACTTTTGAAGGACATGCTCAGTGTATTTAGAATTCCAGGCAGCATTCTTTCCTTCCCTTCAGCAGAATGAGAGCCTTTTCTGTTGTTACCTGGTGTCTGTAGTTCCGAGTGATGTATCAACCACCACTGCTCTCCTAAAGGTACTGACTTATCTCCTCTGGCAGCTTTTAAGATTTTCTTTTTCTTGATTTTTAGCGGTTAAGTCTATGACGGGTCTCAACAGGGTTTTATTTGTATTTTTGCTACCAGAATCCACAGAGCTTCTTTAATCTGTGTTTTGGTATCTTGATCAGTTTGGGAAAAACCTTGGTCAGTATTACCTCCAGACTGTATCTCCTTTCCTCCTGGGACTCCCCCATTATGCATGCTAAGCCTTTCGACTATCTCCTGCTTTACTTCCCCTCCATTTTTTTCTCAGCACTACCTAATTTCTATACAACTTTTTTTTTTTCTAGCTTACTACTGCCTCTGTTTCTAGTGTGCTAATAAGCCCAACTCTCAAATTCTCATTTTTAGCTCATGTATTTTTCTTAGTTGTAAAGTTTCCAGGACTCTGGTAAAATTTTCCATCACTTCTTATCTTGAGCATATTAAATCAGTTACAGTCTCTCAGTGATAATTCTAACACCCGAATTATCTATGGATTTGTTCCCTTTTTTCCTCTTGATTTTTGGTCAGTTAAGCCTGTCAGCAATGTCCTGTACATTTTGCTGAATGAAATATCTGATTATGAATGAAAACTGTGTAAGTTCTAGATGACAATCTTCTTTTTAGCAGCAGTAGGTAGAGTGACAATGATTTACATTTTCTTGAGGGCTATGGTCCATCTTAAGGAATGGCCATGATGGGGTATCAACAGAAACCTCAGAGTGTAATATAACCTCTCTAACTTGGCAGTCTTCAATTTTTACCTCTGCCACTAGGGTAATGCTGGAATCTCTACTCAGAATTTTAGCTTTCTAGTTACTGTTTTCTTCTGGGTTTCTTAGAATCTTTTCTTGCACGTGTGTACCTTAAAAGTCAGTCAATGACTTTAGGAGGGCCAGACTACAGATTTTAGGGTTAGAGTTTATGTGGTTCTCTCCTCTTTCAGATTTATGTTTCAACTGTTTTAATGGCCTCAGACATCCATCTCTCCTCTAATCCAGTAAAACTGCCACTTTTTGTTTGGGATCTATTCCCCTATACCTCCAGGAAAAAGAGTCAGAGTGACTGGTGAGCTTACTGGGGCTTACCTTTTCTCAAAGATTGAAACCCTCAAACATTTTTTGGGTTGGTTGCTCAAGTAAATATAGAAAAGGACACAAAAAATGATTAGATTCTGATGATTACATATAAAGAAATTTAAAGAATATATAAAGAAATTTTAAAGAATACCTTGCAAAAGGCCTAGACACTACAGGCCCTAACCCCATATTTTACCAGTCCTAATTCAATCAGTCACACTATTTTGGTGGGAGCATTAAAATCTCCTCCTCCTGATAGGTAATCTTTCTGTAAAAACACGTCTACATCAGGAAAGGGGGAAAACATGAAGATCCGAGAATCAAATCCAGCCCAATGCCTGGTTTTGTGAACTGTTATTTTTTTTTTAAATGGAAAAAAGGCATAAAAATTATATAACATTTCAGTGTCCATATATAGTGTTTTACTGGAACAGAACAACTCTTGTTATTTTTTTTTCTTCTTCCCACCGTTATGTATTATCTATGGGCACTTTGGTCATACAATGGCAGAGTACATTAGTTACAACGGAGACTTGGAGACTGGGCATTCCCCCACTTCACACAGCTTCTTATGGTACTACAAATTTCAGAGATACAGTAATAACTCAAAAGTGTCTTCAGTGTCATGCTTGTTGCTGTATTGCAACATTTTGCTTTTAGTACTGCAACATTCTGATTTTATTACAGTGCACACTAATCATGTTAAATCAGAAAAATAGAATGCAAATGTTACACTTTTAAAGCACATTGGAGTGTGGATTATTTTGTTACTGAATTAGATGGCTAGGCATTGTATTTGTAATATTACAACTGTGCTTAAAAATATGTATATATGTATGTTCACATTACCAGAATAAGCACTCATCACAGCATCCCCATTTCACCAGAAAGCAACAATCAGAAAAACTTAAAAATTTTAAATAGAATCTCATCAAAGCAGAATCTCTTCACAAAAATAAAAATGAGACTGCAACCGAAGTTAAGTTTCTAACTGGCTCATGTGTTAGCAAGAGAGAAAAGCCATTTACTAATGGTGAGTTGATGAAATCAAGTTTGATTGGAAAAGCCAAAGAAATATGTCCCGAGACAATAAACTTATTTAAGACTATTAACCTTTCTTTAAAAACAGTTCTTGAAATGTTGAGGACAATGAGAGCAACATCAATAACCAGTCAAAAAAACAAAACAAAGGATTTTGAGTGGTCTTCCTTGGCTCTTGGGGAGTTCACAGATACTACCGATACTTAGCTGTTTCTTATTTGGGGAGCCAATACTGAATTAAGTGACTGAAGTAAGCATCTATGAATTGTCTCTGTGGAACTATAGGCAAAAATATTTTCAAGAGAAAAGCCTGGGTGGCTCAGTCTGTTAGTGTCTGCCTTTAGCTCAGGTCATGATTCCAGGGTCCTGGGATCAAGCCCCACATCCGGCTCCTTGCTCAGCGGAGAACCTCCTTCTCCCTCTGTCTGCTGCTCCTCTCTATTTGTGTTCTCTCTTGCTCTCTCTCTGACAAATAAATAAGGTAAAAAAAGGTAAAGAAGCCAAGAAAAAAAAACAAAACGAAAAGTGATGGTGGCAAAAATACAAATGGAACTCAAAAAAACCTAGTTGGACAATTTTACAAAGCTTATGAAAATTTAGGGTGTCTATAGTCTATGAAGCAATTGATCAGCAGAATGGCATTTAATTTTTTGTTTTTGTTTTTGTTTTTTTTAGGGGGGAGAGGCAGAGGGTGAAGCATAAAGAATTTTAAACAGGCTCCCAGCCTAGTGCAGGGCTTGGATCTCATGACCCTGAGATCATTACCTGAGCCAAAACTGACTTAACTGAATGAGCCACCCAAGTGTCCCAAGAGAAAGATATTTTAATCGATCAGGTATTGTTGAACCAGTGGTATCACTAGTGAATGTCATTAGTGTTCATGAACTTAACCACTGTCAGTTCCATGGATATTTGTCAGAAATAAAAACGGAGTATCTTGAATTGCCTCACCACACAGCAGTATGATGGCCTAATAGTGATGGCTTTATTTTGATTTTTTTGAGCTCAGGGCCAATACTGAAATTTTTCTGAATGACAATAATCACTATCACTACTACAGGGAGTTTTATAAACTAAGATTTTGTTGCAAACCTGATGGTGTTTCCTAATAATTCAATCTAAAATGTAAGGCAAAAAATACTTCCACGCAAAACATTTACTATGGTAAGGCATTTTGATAACTAATGCTGCCTGAATCACAAGCAAATGTCAGGGCTGCTTTATACACTCCCAGTGCTGTCAAAAGTAAAAACAGGATATTCATTTCCTCACAGATTTGCAATGAATATATTTTCTAAGCTCAAACCACAGTTCCAACAACATTCTTTAGATCTCAATGCTAGTGCAAAATATATCAACATCTATTTAACAGTGTAGTTGAGGAGCTTCTACCTAGCCCTCTAGTGGAATTGATTAGCGTGCAATGTGATGACATGCTAAAAGGCAAGTATCAAGAGGGGAGTAATAGAATTCTATCAACACTTTCCAAATGATGACTAAAATCATTAACTAAAATCATATGCTTGTGGATTGATATCAGTACTTGGCAGTACCTATCTGTGTCAAAAGATACCTTCCAAGATGAAATACAAAGATCTCATTACAGATCAGCATTAAGAGATGAACACTTGCAATCGAACCTCAATTAAACAAGATACAATCTTCTCCCAAAAGAAATCCCCTCTTCCTATGACTACACAAATTGTACTCGTTATATTTAAAGTTTCGTATTCACGTAAAAACTTTTTCAATTCAGGTCTTTTAAGTTACAAATGGTATGTGAAATACAGGTGTTTTTATGCATAGTTTGTATAAACTAAATTTTATGTTTCAATAACCATGTGCTATTTTTTTCCAGCAAGTTCCAATAACTGTCTTCTCTAAAATAGAAAGGATGCCAGGAAAAAAGAAGCAACCCCACTACTATCATGTCTGCCCCACGAAATCTTAGTAAACTTCATTAACCTTTAATATTTTAATTCACACTTACTCTATCCTGTCCTCCCAAAATTACTCAAGGATATATATAAATCAAAAGCAAAGTTAACTTAAATCCAGACCTCTTAAATTTCCCAAATTTTTTTTCTGTAGGATGAAATGGCAATTTCACCATTATTTAGCACATAAGTCTCCCTTTAAGCCACAAAAAGTAAAAAAAATTTAAAAAATTTTAAAAAAGTAAAATTTTCACAAGTGGTTAAAATGTGGAATTTGGGTTTTAAGTGAATGAATTAGGCAGCTGTCATAATTTCAATTTAAGTCTCCTGATAGGAATAATTAATGTGGCCTTCAGGAGCTCTGTGCAATACCTCAAACTGTAATACTGTGTATATACATGAACGTATTTTTCTGAGAAGGCCTATGGCTTTCATGAATTCTCAATGGGGCCTGTGAATAACCGTAAGTTAAAAAGGGATTCCAAATACACTGGTAAACAAATAATGAGAAAAGAATAAAGAAAAGTAACAGATACAGGTGACAGCCAGATGTTTCAGGAACAGAGATAGAGTACCCTAGCTCTATAGGATCAAAGTGTTACCCCCCTTTTCTACTACGCTGACAACTGCATGGTACAAAATAATGATGGAAAAAACTGCTAGCACCTTGGTACAAACCAAAGCAATGGAGCCAAACTGTAGTGGTAGTCGTGACGGCGTTCACAGCCATGTACTTTCAGTGAAACAAAAAGTCCAGTTTCACTGAAGAATGCCCTCAAATAATAAAAATTACCAATTTTATTAAATCTCCACTGTTGAGTATGTCTTTTTAATATTCTGTATAATGAAATGGAAAGTATCCATGAGCATTTCTGCTACATACCAAAGTGCAATGGAGGTCTTTAAGAAAAGCACTCGTGTGACTGTTTTAGCTCCAAGCCGATCTAGCCACATTTTCCACAGATTTTTATTGTAAAGCACAACTGACAAACTATGGTTATTTACACTTAGATATTTAACAGATACTCTTGAAAATGAACAAAGTGAGCCTGTCATATCAAGGGAAACAAGTGACAGCATTTGTGTTAATGATAAAACCCAAGCTTTCAAGTGAAAATTAAAAATTAAAATTTTGGAAACCTTGTACCTAACACCATGAATTTGACAGCGTCTCCATACTTAAAGACTCTTCAGATATCTTGTAGTAGTAACAATTAATGATTTTTTAAATATTGTGTTAGATGTGTCAACGTTTGAACATCTGAATAACTTGGTTTAGCTGGTATTTCCAAATGACCAATGCATGTGACAAAGAATGTGTAAGATACATTTAAAGTGCAAGATCACTGGATTTTCATGTAAAGTAACAAAAAAACTCACCGATATTTCAGATTCCACATTACAACTAAGCTTTAAGAAATTACCACTTGTTGATTTTTAATATAACATGAAAGAATACCACAATGATCTACAAAGACTACTACTAAAATACTCCTTCATTTTCCAACCCCGTATCTGTATTAACTCCTATAAAGCCAGACATTCGAGAGATTTAGTTATCACTATTTTTGTTGTTTTAGAAAGCATTATTTATGCTAATATGTAATGGGTTATTATTTATGAATGCATTAAAAATAGATATTTTAAAATTGTTTTATTTCTAATACAGTACTCATTAAGTCACATAAATAAAAGCTCTTGTCCTCTATTCTTTTTAGTAGTATATAGTGGTCCCTGGACTCAAAAAGTTTGAAACCCACTGGTCTACTCCCTAGCTAAAAGGAGGCATCCAACAAATCTCCTTAAATTACCTTTCACCACCATGTTCTGCCTAGAAGTATCTCTGTCCCTCAACACCAACACTAGTATGCCAAACCAGATTACAAACTCTGGATGACGGAAATAGGAAAGAAGTGTTTTACACATACATACACATATATGACAAAAAGTGGCTGTATGCAATTAACATAATATAGAGGACAAAATATATGTTAGATCCTCACACAGAATAGTCTTCTCAAAAATTACTATGGGGAGTGTTCAGGGCTCAGTAGCATAGAGAGTCCTCTATTACCTCTTTCTCAGTTCAGGTTTATACTAAACAGTAACCGCAACTAACTCTCTGAACTTTTATTATGTACCATGAATTGTTCAAAGTGATCTATCTGTTCAGTCTCTAAAGATATATTATGGAAGTAGATATTTAATACCATCCCCAATATGCAGAAGAAACTAAGCCAGGGTTGAAATTAAAATACATGCAGAACCTGTACCCTAAGCCAGTATAAACATGGCCTCCCACTGTATCAATACTGATGTATCTTGAGCAAATACATAACTGAGTGAACATCTGATTATCATTCAGGATTAGCTACTGCAGTTAAGGCCCAATATTCATAAAATACATTCCTTATGGTCACTGTATAATGTAATCTTTCTCTCAGAAGCCTCGTCATTTTCTCTGATAAATTTGGTTCAATTATTTGATAAATATTCAAATAACATAGTTGAAACCTACAAATACCTATGAAGTTTCCTTTTCAATTTACTAACTGAAATAAAAACTCAGTATAACTGAACTATAACATTCAAGAAAGCTATATAATAGATGTCCTTAAACTTGATTTCTCTCAATCTTGAAAACAGTAGGTAAAACTAGGGGAAAAGTTAAAGGGTGTTAGACAAATACTCAAAGCAAGAAAATGCTTTGGTCAACCTCTGATTGACTAGACGGGGGAACTTAGGGATATTGTGATGAACATTCTGAGTATGAAATTCCCTTATGGTGAAATAAACTGTATCAAAACCTCCAAATTACACAGTGTTGGCACATATCACGATCCAAGGGCAATGTTCCTACAATTAGACAAAGACCTCTTACTTGTCCTTGCACAGATGCAGGTAAATTTGGGAAGGCAGAAAGAGCCTCGAGGCCAGGGATTTTCAGGAAGATATATACACCCTCAAAAATCATTCTGCTAGACATGTGAACAGAGTAAAGGCAGAATAAAGGACAATTGCTGCTGTCTTTTTACTACTTTTTTCTACTGCATTACAAGTATCCACCTAGTCCAGGGACTTAATTCTTCCATCACTAGGAAAAGACTGGCTACTGGTTATTTATACTTGTTTGACTTCAGAATGAGTTTCTGTATTTTTATTCTTCTACCTCTGAGTGAAGAATAAAGACTATTTCCACTAAAGCATTTTCAATTTTATCTAACAGATGGAAAGCCTCTGTTGTATGGTGTATTTCAAAAAACGAGGTGTAAAAAAAAATTGCATTCCACTTACTAATAACCAAGACTTCGAAGGCAATCCAATTCAATCCTGGGGAAAGGTTGAGATTGCACAAGAAAAGAGATGGGACCCCGATGACTTTCTCCTTCCTATATTCACTGATCCTCTATGTTTCCAGGGAAAGGAGGCCTTGAAAGGGCTACTTACAGCTGCTAGAAGGGCAGTGACTTCTGTGCCAGGATATAAATTTGTATCCACTCAAAATTAAATTCTAGAAAATTCAACTGAGAATTCCCATCATCCACTGCCACACCACTGCTAAACCTACTGCATTTACAAACCATTTCTTCTCTTTGCATCCCTATATTCCAAGTCTTCCAGGATAACCTTTGTTTCAGAAATACTTAAATGATTTCAGTTATTATTTCTAGATATCTCAACATATATGCCAATATTATTCTACCTCTGTTAGAACTGAGGACACATGCCTCCAGAATGTCAACACCGTTAAACAGTAAACATGGAAAGTAAGATAGTAGAGGGGAAAAAAGCCTACTAGATACAATTTGCTATCTTCCCCATTAATCCTAAATTTTAATATATAATCCTAGCTTTAGATTCAGATGTAAACAGATTTCTAAATCCCAGTGAATTTGAATCTTGGATTTAAATATTTACCAGAAAAGCTCCAGCTCTGCACTCAAATAACAAAATGAAAACAGACCTAATTTCCGTATCAGTTTTTAAAAATGTTCCTCCTTTATATATCCTCTACCTTCTTATCCAGTTAGAAGCAACAGGAGAGAGAAGTATTCCTCAGATGATCTTCCCTACTCCCCAAACTGCTCTTTTCTAACAAACCTGGCTTTGGATCTATACACAACACTTTCCCTGCGGAAGCTGAGGTTGCCAGGAGCAGCTAGACTAGCACTTCCTTCAAACCACCTCAACTTTAGACTTCTGGTTCATAATTAAACAACTTAATTGCGGGGGGGGGGGTGCTTTAAACAGTCTGGCAGTTCCTCAAAAGGCAAACATAGAGTCTTACCGTATGACCCAACAATTCCATTCCCAGCTGTATACCCGAGAGAAGTGCCCACACAAAAACCTGTAGATGTTATAGCCGTATTATTCACAACAGTCAAAAAGGGGAAACAATTTTAATATCTGCCAAGTGATGAATAAATAAAATGTGGTATATTAATACAGTGGAGTATCATTCATCCACAAAAGGAATGCAATACTGACACATGACACAATATGGATGAATTTTTAAAACATGAGAAGAAGCCAATCACAAGAGACCACATATTACATGTTTTCATTTATATGAAATGTCTAGAACAGACAGAATCCTAGAAACACAGAATAGTGGTTACCTAGTGCTAGGAGAGGGCTGAAAGGAAAAAAGGAGTGTTGGCTAATCACAACAGGGTTGTGTTTGAGGGTGGTGGTGGTGAAAATGTTCTAAAATTGTGGTGATGGCTGCACAGCTGTGACTATACTAAAAAACATTAAATTATACACTTTGAATAGGTGAATTACACAGTATACGAATTATAGCTCAATAAAATTTTTATTTAAAAAGAGAGCTTTAATGTGGTTTTATTAATCTATTTCATTTAAATCCATTCTTTTTTTTAACCTTCAAAAGGACATGTAAGAAAGCTTCCTATGTGCTTAGTCTGTCTCAGCCTAAGAGAATTTTTAGAGTATGATCCACAAGAAAGGAAATGATCACAGTTTCACAAATTCAGGCATATATACACACAAAGTATATATACACATATGATATACATAATAACATATATGATACATATAATAGGCATGTGTTAATTATCAACTGGTACAAATGAGTCTGTTTTTTTAAAAAATTTTATTTATTTATTTGAGAGAGAGAGAATGAGCAAGCGAGCGAGCACAAGAAGGGAAGGGTCAGAGGGAGAAGCAGACTCCCTGTGGGGCAGAAAGCCAAACAAGGGACTCGATCCTAGGACTCCTGGATCATGACCAGAGCCGAAGGCAGTCGCTTAACCAACTGAGCCACCCAGGTGCCCCACACGAGTTTTAAACACCTGGATGAAGTGTGGTTGGGAACAGAGCTCGTGGGAAGCAATTTCTCATCCTATCCTCTTCCCAAAGGCATCAATCTACTCAGTTCATTTCACCTCCTCCCAAAATAAACGCAACATTTCTAATGCGAATAAAGTTTGCAAGGTGATTATGCTATACTCCCACTGCCATCCTAACTCCTTTTGGAACTAATGATCAAAGTAAAAAGCTTTCACCGGGTTTTCCAGGACACCCAAAGGAACTAGATTTAATTTAAAGAACCGGTCAAGAGCACTATTATAAGCCACAAGAATGTGGTAACAGGGTCACTACAGGCGATAGCGTGGCCAGCATCTTTGGTTTTTAGTACCAAGTAAAACCCAACCCAATATACTAGAGGAATATGCACTATTCACACAATAAATCAGTACAGTGCTTTGCATTAAATGACAAAAATTTTTAAATGTTCTTTTTTTAAAGATTTTATTTTTTATTTATTTGACAGACAGAGATCACAAGTAGGCAGAGAGGCAGGCAGAGAGAGAGGAAGGGAAGCAGGTTCCCTGCTGAGCAGAGAGCCTGATACGGGGCTCGATCCAAGGACCCTGGGATCACGACCAGAGCAGAAAGCAGAGGCTTTAACCCACTGAGCCACCCAGGCACCCCCAAAATTTTTAAATGTTCTAAAGGCACTTTGAAATTATCATATGCCCACTCAAAAAAAAAAAAAAAAAAAACAAAAAACAAAAAACACAAAGCAACTTATAATATATAGTTACTGAAAGTGTTACAGCTGATTGGCAATTTGATATAATGAAAAAAATCAAGAGTATGTTTTGGAATTACAACCAACATTTTAAAATGAGATGAAGTCCTGCTGATGTCCCCTAATGTGGAGGCATTCTGACCGAATTTTAACTTACATGTTTATTTAATACTTGAAAAAAAAAAAAAAATCTAACTGTAGCTACTCTGCTAGACAGCTTTACAAAATACCATCATTTCAATCTGAGTTAAATTTAATGAGCAAGTAACATCACTGAAAACCAAGGCAGACAAAAAAAATTTTTATTTGAAGAATAAAAATAATTACTTTTTAGAAAATCCAAGTCTGTTCTGGATGTCTTTGAATAGGTCTAGATTTTGGAAGGGGAAAAGAAAAGGAGTCTGCAGAATTTAAGAATTCCAAGGAGGTACCGTCAAACTAAATATACTTCCTGGGATTAAGAAGCAAGGAATGAAACTCTACCGATGGGAGTGTGCTGAATGTATGAACGGAGAGAAGGCTGGAAAAGCCCAGAAATCACTTTAGACTGGGAGCTCCTTGTATTTTCTCTTTGGATTCCTGGTGACTAGCATAAAGCAGGTCAATAAATGCTTGCAAATTTCAAACGGGAAAAGTCTCCACTAGATTTCTCATTCAAAAAAAAAAAAAAAAGGGTGGGGGTGAGGGGAGGAACATCATCCAAAACCAGAACCAATCATTTAATTTGAATTCACAAAACTAATGGAATCACTCAGCGTATCCTTTTCCCTTCATATCTTTCTTCCAATAAACTTAACAAGCCACTAGTGAAGTTTCTGAGAATCATTAAGAAGAAAAAAGTGCATCTGACTCAAAAGATTAAAGATCAAACATTTAAAAACATATAAATCTCCTGTTTTATGCATATAAAGTATACAATATGTAAGTATGAAAAATACAAGGAGAGAAGTTGAGATGCAAACACCAGACTTTTAAAATACTTAAATTTACAAATCAAGCCTGGACTTTCCCCAAAGTTACCTAGACATTAAAGATTCTAAGTGGCTTTATTTCCCTCTTGGAACAATGCACAATTACAAAATACAATTTTTTTCAAAACAAATATCTCACAGACCCAGCAAGATGTTCACATCTGTTAAAGTCCACCAAGTCTTAAGCAGTGAACACTGACTACAGGCACCAGGGGGCCCCCAGGAATAACTTGATAGTAAAGGAAAAGGTAAGAGTTCCTGGCAAAACTTTGCTTCTTCTCCAGTCTTAAGACTGCTGCAAAGCTTTCACATCTGGAGCAAATAAACTGTAGTTTGTTACACAAGGGGCACACACTGAACTGATGAGATACCGACACATCCACTGAAAAAAGGAACTAGCTCGCCCCCCCTTCCCCGCCAAAATACAATCTTCTTAGATGAATTCACAAATGTAAGTATATACTGCGCTTTCCTGTTGTAAACAGTTACCTTCTGGTAATCTGAAAGCAATTAATAAGTGCATATGCACTCCAGAAAAGACTACATTTTCTAAAAGCGTTATTTTCTTTTCTACACACTCAAAAAGCAATTAGTGGTGATGCAAATTTTAGAGTAAAGGGATTCACCGATAGAACACCACGATTAACTCTGAATATTATCCCGGTCTCTCCATCTTTTCCCTTTCCCTCAATCCCCCACCCCAACATAAAACTGTTCAATAAAAACAGAAGGACCCGGAAACTTCAAAAGCCGCAAAGACTAATGCCTTTTAAACATGAAAGCGTTCACAATAGACCTTTTCTAAGTTTGTGCAGAAATTAAATCCCGCTCAAACCCGAAAGCTAATCCCTTCAGCAAACGCGTCTACATATTTCTTCTTTCTCGAGTGCATCTTCAGCTCGATCAAACTGTTTTACTGTTTTACTCCTTTTTTTCCCAAGCCAAATAATAAATAGGTTCTCAACTCCCGCTAATGTTAACGTATCCTTAAACAGAGTTCGTCCCACAGCATCATGTAAAAATGCAGAAGACATCCAACAACTGTCTCAACGAGGTTTTTATAATATTCACTCCCGGACCAAGAATCGGAGGCAACCAAGGGCAATGCACAAAGAGAACAGAGAAGAAATACACGTTCCACGGACATACAATGCACAGAAGCTCGCATCCTCGCACCCTCCTTGGGAAGGGTCACCTAGCACCCTTGGGCTCCTCGCATCTCCCGGCCAGGGCGACGCCGTGACGGTCCCCGAGGGTCCGCGGGGACACACTCCGCCGGGCCCGGCCGGGCCCCCCCGCGGGGACAGCCCCTCTCTCATTGCCTCCCACGGACAGTGTTCCTGGAGGCCGCTCCCCCCCGGCCAAGCAGCCTCTTCGCCCTCTCCTCTGCTGCCGCAGCGGGGCGGGAACGGGGTCCCCTCGGGTTTCGGCGGCGGAGGGAGAGTGAGGGCTGAAGGGGGCGCCCCCTCCCCGCGGCCGGCCGGGCCCCGCACTCACCCTCCAGCAGTCGGGTGATGAGACTGTCCACGTTCAGCTCCCCGTCCGCCATCTTGTCGGCACCAGACGCTCCTTCCCGGCAGCGGGAACAAGGGCTTCACGGCGGCGGAGGCTGCGGCGACGGCTCGGCGCTCCCTCACCTACAAGTCACGCGGCGTTTCGACCCCGGTTCCAACTCCCCCTTTCCCCCGGGCCCTCCCCCCACCCCCTCCCCACCAAGTAGTGGAGCGCGCGTACAGTCGGAGGCACACGCGAGAAATAAATAAATAAACAAGTGGGGCCCCCACGAACCGGGCCGCGTCAGACCCAGCCACCACCTCCTCCTCCTCCACGGCACCGCCCAACTCCGCAAAGCTCACCAGCGCCGCCGACGGCCCCACCCGCAGCGCCACTCACTGCACACCGCCCTTCCCCGCCACCGCGCCACGCAGCCCTCCGCGCAGGCGCACGGCGCACGCCTCCGCGGGCCCACCCCGCCGACAGCCCCGGCCTTCGCGCAATCGCACTGGACTCGGTTCTCCCGCCGCTGCCGCTGCCGCCGCTGCCGCCGCTGCCGCCGCTGCGGCCTTCGCGCAGGTGCGTCGCGCTCCCTCGCCACTCCCACTGCGCCGAATCGCCGCGGTGGCGCAGGCGCCCCAAGGCTGGCGGGGTTTGCTGGGATGGGGAAGCTCCCATTAAGCGGAGAGCGCGTAGGCAGTGCTGACGTTCCCGCTTCTCAGCGTCCCTGGCCGGCGCGCTCCGCAGGCAGCGTTGTTGGGCCTTTCCCACCTCGTTTTTCTTTTCTTGGCTTCCTTCCCTAGTTTTGCAAGCAATTCTTAATGTTTCCGTTAACCGGGAAACGTGGGCTACATTGCCCATCTTGGAAACCCAAGTTTACGTGTTTGGGAAGTCAGAAGGGGTTACTGTGCTGGAAAAGTTTGACATTACAAATAAGGGATTTTATATATCGTTCCACCAGGCTAGTTGCCCAAGTACCTGGATGAAATATTTTAAAGTGGGCTCTGGAACGGTCAGCAATAATATTTCACATGGGTACTGCTCTCTACCTTCTGTATCCTGCTTCCACACATCTTTCATCTCTGTCCACTATGTGTATACTATTTTTCCCCAGTGCTTTTTGTTCTTACTTCCATTATATTGCTTAATCATCCTCCTTTGTAACTGATTATGGATTTATTTCCTACACTGGATTATAAACTTATACAAGGTAGACTCATCGATTATCTGGCACGTGGAAGAGAAGGACAAAGAAACATGGAGGTTCTGAAAGGTTGGTTGCCCAGCTGTTCTATGCACCACATAATTCTGCCTCTAGAAAGGCAGGAGGAAGAGTAGCCATGCGAACGGTCTAGGCAAGCAAGAGTTTTTGGCCTGTTCTAAAAGGTGGTCAGATAAAGGTCTTTACTCACTCCTCAGGTATTTGTACAGAAACTCAGACAAGGTGCATTCCCAGGCTCAAGGCAGTGCTTTTCCCACTCACACATCACGAATACTAGGTAACACTGAGATTCCTGTATTTGCTCTGGCACTGTTCTAAGGCTTCTACATTATCCTATTTAATCCTTAAATCAGCCCTGTGAGGTAGGTACCATTCTCTCTACTTTGCGGATGGGATTAATTGATGTACAGAATGATTAGATAGTAGCCCCAAATTACACAAGTAACTAACAGATCTGGGATTCAAACCCAGGCACCTAGTGCCAGAGTTTGCACTCTTAACAATTGTGATATAGTCACTCCTGGTATATGTAAGCTGAGTTTCTTAAATATGCATGTTCTATCTCACAAACTTGGAAAATAGAAATCATAGGGATTTCTTTTTGTTTTGTTGTTATTGTTGTTTTGGAAGGCCAGGGAGGGCGCTTTGTCCAATCAAGTGCTTTATAATGGCCCAGATGACTTACAGAGCAAGGATTTCCTAATGCCTTTTTTTCTTCTTTTAACTTTTCCTCTATTTTGGCATTTAGCTTGTACATTGATGGTGAGCATAGAACAGGTGGTGATCCTGTCTGGAGTAGTTTTCACAGACTTTTATTGCCAGTTCATCTTGGGGGCTTTTAGGGGTGAAGAAAGGGCTCATCACATCCTTATTCTGTTAAAGAACATTTTTTATACCCTGTTTTATTCCAGAAGAAGGGATTTACGGTAGCTTACAAAAATATACGCAGTAAGATAAATTAAAAATAAGTACAAGAAAAAAAAAAAGGACAAAAGAAAACAAACTGGGAAAGATAAAATAAAGCCGGCAGTTTTGAATGCAAAATGCATGGTGTAAGGTACTATTGGTTTGCTAGAGATAGGCCACAAATATAATTCTAAGCTTTTTAGCAACCAGGGAAAAGATCAGTTGCAAGTGGAGTAAGTATTCTAGCTTAGTTGGAACTGGGACTTGAATACACCAGCTGTGAATTTGGATGTCACTTTCCTAGATCTCTTCCATGAACCTCTTAAAGAGTAATGCTTGGGAACAAGTAAGTGACTGCTTATCTTCCAGTTTTCATGGGGCCCATGAATCCCATGAAAAAGAACTTTGAACCCTGGCCACAATTAGGGTTTAAATACATACAGGCATATTGAATGGACCAGGACACCCAAAGGAAACTCTATTGCACAAGGAGAAAGTAAGCATCTGAAGAGAAATCACCACAAGTGGGGCAAAGAGAGGCCAGTCCCAGCAGAGTTGTGGGAGTCAGAAGGAACTGAAGGGTGGTCCTGAGTACTGCTTGCAGACATCCCCTCCTCCAGGTTTTCTAGTGCTTTGGAACCCTGGAAAGGAAAGGGCGAGTATAAAAATGAAAGAGCTAGGGGCGCCTGGGTGGCTCAGTGAGTTAAAAATGAAAGAGCTATATCCCTAGAGGTCCAGCCAACTTTTCTGTGGGATCTCCTTCCAAAAGAATTATATAAGAATTCAGATTCAGAATTCCTCAGGTTTTGAAGTTTAGCTGATGCATATACTATATATTACTTAACACCCAGCAACTTCTGGGGCAGCTCGCTATAATCTGAAACTTTATTTTTTTTTTAAAGAAAATCATATGAATATTCACATCTTGTAAGATAAATAAAACTACATTATGTCTCATATCAGTACAGGTCAGATTTGCCATTAAAGTAGCTCCCCCCCCCCCCCCCCCCCGCCGAAATAAAAATGTATGTATTGAAGAATATTTGGAAATAAAAATGTATGTATTGAAGGAAATTTGGAAAATTTTACTAAATATAAAAATCACCTATAATTTCATCAGCTATAGATGACCACTTTCTTGTCTTATACCTGAATACAATCCTAGTTTATAAGATTGGGAAAATAAAATAAAATTAGGATCATGCCTCACTTCCATTTTATCTTTGTTAAATGAGTTTTGGTGCCACATTTATGTGAAACTTGGTTTTCAAAGTTTATTTGGATTTTAAAACATGGATAAGAGGGGCTTCTAAGGTGGTTTGGTTGGTTAAGTGTCTGACTCTTGATTTCGGCTTAGGTCATGATCTCGGGGTCATGGGATGGAGCCTCATGTAGGAATCTGCTCTCAGTGGAGAGTCTGCTTGAGATCCTTTCTCTCTCTCCCTCTGCTCTTCCCCCTGTTTGCACTCTCTCTCAGTCTCTCTCTCTTTTAAGTAAATCTTTTAAAAACGTGGATAAGAGATAGAGGACAGAGGAAGAGGTAAGAGGTGGAGATCTGGAGACTGGAGGAGACAATGCTATAGGCAGTAGCAACAGAGACAGTTGGAGCCACCATGAAGTTCAAGGGTAGGTGGCTACCAAGTTGAGAGAAACCCCACCTGGCAGATATCGACACTAAGGAGACCCTTGATGTGAATGTGAGCACTGTCCTATTGGCAGAATGGAGGTCATCAGTTAGGGAAACCAGCAGCTTGGAAGAAGAGACATGAGAAGGCTGCCAGCAATGTAACAGACATTGGTTGGACCAGGTACTGTGGTGGGCAGAAGCCCTGCAGAGCACCCACACCTGGAAGCTGGAAGACGTTAGAGCAGGGGACTGATAGGTAGTGGCTCTAACTACATGTAGGAAATTGCCTCTCAGTCTTTCTGAACATGTGGCAAGACTCGGGAAAGGGATCTTGGTAAGGTCCTGCTCCTTGTTAGATCAGGGTGCTTAATCTCACAGACCGAAGCGCAGATGATTAGCTGGGACTCCCAATCCAGGGGAGCTTTAGATAGTGGTGTGCTGGACCTGCTTACACTGGCTTGTGAGAGTCAGTTGTTAAACTTTTCAGGAATTCTGTAAGCCAGTTGTTACACAGAGCCATTATTTTAAAATTTAATTGTATAGACTGACAAATTATACTAAAAACAAAGATAATAATTACTCAAAACTCATCATGTCCTATTTATTTTGCTACATTTCACTATTAAGTATACTCTAGTGGTTGTTTAAATTTATTGTATCTGTATGGGGGAAATACTATGCAACGATATGCCACTGTGTATCTCTTATCCAACTCCATGTTCAGTGACATCACATTGGCCATGGTAGGAATATTTACACCAAGGAAATTAGCAAATGCTATGAATCTATATCTATTTCTGCCACATAGTTTGTTGTTAAACATTTACCAGTACACCACTGGGCTTGGGAGACATTTGGGTTATACATGACAATATCCTTGGGTAATTCTAGGAATGTCTGTGGAGGGAAATTAGACTTCCTGATATCAAGGGACTTGGGGAATCATAATTTGGGGTATTAATAACATCATGATCTTATATGTACTTACTAACAGAAAATGCCTGGGACCCATCAGTGCCCATTAGAAGGGCAGACCAGTGCTCAGAGGACCCCAACCATCACTATGCTGGGACCAGAGAGGTGTCCCTGTAGATTGTCCTCAAAGAAGGCACTTTGGAACATAGTGGACAGCAGTGTCATTATTCCTTTTAGTAAACACAGCATAGACTTTCTTAAGAATATTTTCTATGCCTTTCAAAATTGGCCAATAGCCAACAAGGTGTGAAAGTAAGTAGGTTTCGGTAGCAAAATGTGGAGGCTTGTAGCGATGTACCCCTCTTTGCTGCCCTGGCTAATCCAAAACAGCTTTATAAATGAATGAATTGACAATCATTGGGCTGGGCTGTCCTTCCATAAATATGATTCCTCTTAAGTCTTTAATAAGTCTAGAGTGGCAGCAAGTTCTAAATTTTACTAAATATAGCTTGAGGGCAACCATTCTGTATATATAATATCAAATATTATGGGCTTTTGTAGTCAACTCAATCCAGGGATATTGAGAAACCATACAAGGACACGTACATCAGGAAAGGAGCCAACCCTTGCGATACAGAGCCAGGCTAAAGTCATAGACGAGGTCAGGGGCAAGATGTTTTTCTTAAGATTTAGTTGTGGTTTTATTTTATACACATATGAGAGAATAACCAAGTACCAAATTTATCAGCCAAGTCATAAGGCATGTCCTCAGTTATTTTAGCCCCCCAAATTGTAAAGCCAGGTTTAACCGAGTGCCCTTGGCCAATAACTGCCCCCCCCCCCAGTTCTGATCCCCGGACACACACGTGTGAACTCTCAGTGGAGCACTGTCTCTTAAGCTGTTTCTGGTATAATGTTCATTCTAAAATGGTTGAAAATAAATGCCTAGTAATTGAAGGAGTTAACTCGCTATATAGAACGATTAACAATAAGACAGTGAGAGTTGGATGGGCAGCTACCACAAAGGAAGACTATTTAATTTTTGAAGAGTTGACCTGTGGTCCTTATTTTTCTCTTGTAATTAGATTACAGGGCCAGCTGTCTATTTAGGTCACTCCTACTTGGTTACAATAAAACCATGTCATCTGCATATGTGAAATTGTTTCTCTTTAGGTGCTCTCCCATCCTGTTCATTCAAGATATGAGGAAATAACTAAATGTGTTTGTAGGTGAAGAAAAGGATACAAAATATGTGAAAGTTTGTTTCAAGTGATACAATTTAAATGTTTTATTTCTAATGATGGCCACTCTCCTCATAGAGCAAATCTGAATTTTGTATGAGTCACCTTTTCAGTTGGAGAGGGTTTACTTCTGAATGGTTTCACAAGTCTGTTTCAGTTGGTTTTGGTAAATAAAACAAAGCATTATTAAGTTTTCTAATGTAGTTATAAATTGAATAGCTCTCCCCTAAAACCTTATTAAAATTAATGGCATGTATCTCTTAAAACTAAACGCAAATGTGTCTGTGAGCTATAAAAAATACTTATTGATCCAACACTGACAGGGCCTGTTACGTGGGAAACACTGGTTAAATAAAGTATTTATGAATTATTATTCAAATCTTGACTGAAACCAAATCTGGTCTCTTATAAATACTGTAAATTCTTAATTGAAATGTCCTAATGGTACTTGTTATTTAAGGAAATCTTAGAGTGAGTGGACCTTTAAAGCAAAGTGAATAATGAACCAATTAAGTATTTATGAAACATTTAGTATATTTGATTCTCTACTGAAGACATGATCTTCCCAACTGTGAAGTATTTTACTGACTATGTGGGAGAAATGACCACAAAATGATTTGGATAGTGAGACAAGCAGTGGCTTGGAGGTGGGAGACAAAATAGCTAAATAACCTGAGACGGAACTTTCTTTTTCTGAATCTTGGCTTTATTACCTACAAAATTAGTTCATTAATAAATGATTAGCAACGTTTCTTCCAGTTCTAACGAGTCTTTAATTCTAAGACATAAAAATGTAACCAAAAATGTAACATAATATTGTACAGGCCGTCCCCAACTTAGGGACTGGATCAACTCCAAAAGGTCAATTGTTTGGAACACAGAATATATTTTCCCACAGAGACTGTGGTACAAATGGTGGTTAAATTCCCAGATCGGTCTGCAAAATCAATTTAATCCTTAATGTAACTGTAGGAAATCATCCATGGTAATACAGACTCCAACCACCAATTATAACAAAGTTTATGGGGAAAAGCCATTGAGGATTCTAATTTGGCATAGCAGAAAACATCTATCAGTGTTTCCCACTACCCTGTGCAACAGGCACAAAGACAGTTCCTGTTGTAATTCACAGGCAGACCTGGGCCCTAAATTTGAGACTGTCAGCGTGGAGAGTGAAGGAGCCTGGGATACCTCTGATCCTATAAGAAGAGGTGGACTGAGGACAGTTCATGGTGTCTAGGGGTTTGGTTGCCAGGAAGGAGTTGGTTCCAAACCAAAGGAAAGGGAATGTAAGGGGGGAAAGGGAGTGAACATATGTGCTGGGAACTTTTTAAAAAAGAATGTTACTATTGATCTCACTCACTTTGTGATTGAGGAAGTTGAGACCTGGGAAGGTTAAATTGCATTGTCTTAATAATGAAACGAAAACTTGAATCTGAAATTTATGATTCTTAGCCCAGATAGCGATCTACTTCTCCCTCCCTCCCTCCCTTCCTTTCTCCTTCTCCCTACGTCTCCCCTTCTCTCTCTCTCATTTTTACTTGAAAGCAATGGCATTTGCAAGGACCTATTCTTTTCATCCCCTCTTCCCCGTGCAGGACTCACCTAGAACCCTACACCTTCATGCCCGTTCTCATTGTTGGCAGCCTGGCCAGCAACCAGCACAGCAGTTTTCTGTTTTGCCCCAATGTGTTTTAAACAGAGCCACCAGCTCGAAGAATGTGGTCTGGGTCCAGTGGCTGCCATCTGCTCTGATGGCAGGGTGAGTGAGCTCACAGCAGGCTAGGAGTGAGAAGAAAGTGGGTGATTTCACAATGGGTGGCAGTCTTCAGGGATGAGAAGGAAGGAGGGGTTATTTTCAGCCAGAGCCAGGGGAAGGTTGGAGTGCCTACCCCGTACACCTGAGGAGTGTTCCTATAATCAACCCTGATGTGTCCATATTCTTCTGCCAGGCCTACAGACCTAGGGCTCAGGAGTGTGGTCCAGACCCTAAGCTTTTTAGAATTCCAAAGAGGGAGAGGGCAATGAGGTCAGGTAAGGCCTCCATACAAGTGTTGCAACCAAGGGACATGAATAGGGTGTGAAGTATTATGGGGTTAACTTCAGTGTCTTTCAAAGAAATGGCTATGAGCTTATTGTCAGGATCATCCAGGAACTTTTTCAAAACACCACTACTGTTTGATTCCCCTCCTCCCACCAAAGAAGTCCTATTTCATTCTCAGCTTTGGGACCGGAGGCTACATATTTTGAAATAATGCCCTAGGGAATTCTGATAGGAACCCATGCATACCTCCTCCACTTTTCATTTGTATAGATCTCAAAAAATAAAACAAAACATATCAAGGAGACTGATTCAGAAGAACCAGGGGAGGGCTCTTTGGGCAAAGGGATCATTTCTGGTAAAGTTCGAAAAGTAGAGGGAGACAGGAGTACCTGGGGCAGAGGTAGTGGTAGGAAACAACATGGGGTAATTAAGATGGGCCAGCAAGAGGGAACTGGAATGCTGGGCCAGAGAGTGTAAACCTGAAGCTGTTTGTAAAAGGAAATGATTATGTATTCACTTTTCAGTAAATATTTCTTGAGCACCTACTCTGTGCCAGGCACTGTTACATGCTGGCTGTACAGCTGAGAACAAAAGTCTTTTCCTCATCAAGTTTATATTCTGGTAGAGGTGGTGGAGGGTGATCAGTCCATCCCAGTTTGCCTGGGACTTCCGGGATTTTAGCACTGAAAGTCCCTTGGCCCAGGAATCCCCTGGGCAAACCAGGATGGTTGGTTCCCTAGGAGATAGATGGTGTGTGAGTGTGGTGGTAAGGGTCAGGATGAACAACAAAGCAGGGGAAGGGGCTGGGGATAAAGAAGAATGTACTTTATTTTTTTAAAAGATTTTATTTAC
This sequence comes from Enhydra lutris kenyoni, assembly GCF_002288905.1. NCBI lineage: Eukaryota > Metazoa > Chordata > Mammalia > Carnivora > Mustelidae > Enhydra > Enhydra lutris. The sequence goes on along the minus strand of NW_019154182.1, from coordinate 1,078,382 downwards.
ATATTTGACAGATAGAGATCACAAGTAGGCAGAGGCAGGCAGAGAGAGAGAGAGAGGAGGAAGCAGGCTCCCCACCGAGCAGAGAGCCCAATGCGGAGCTCGATCCCAGGACCCTGGGATCATGACCTGAGCTGAAGGCAGAGGCTTTAACCCACTGAGCCACCCAGGCGCCCCAAGAATGTACTTTAGATAAGGTGGTCAGAGAGGATCTCTCTGTAGATGTAACAAATGAGCAATGATCTGAACAGAATGAGAGAGAGAGAACCATTTACACATTTCAGGGTGAGTTGTAGATGGGTGATTATTTCTGGAAGAAAGTACCACCATGTAAGGGCTCTGCGGTGGAGACATGCTTGGCACAGATGAACAACAGCAATTTTGGCAGAGGGGCTGAGAAGAAGAGTCAGAAGCAGAGAAGGGCTGGATAGAGTGAACCATGTTAAGGACCTAAGATTATATTCCGAACATATTGGAAACCATTGGAGGGTTGAGAGCAGAGGCATGACCTAATCACTCAGAAATTAGGGTTATAAGAGCGGAAACAGGAGGAGCATTTAGGAAGCAACTTCATTCAGAATTCTTGAAGAGTTCCTTCTCAAAATGTTTGATCAGAGCAATGTCACTGGAGTAAATGAGCCTGCTATCAGAAGACCAACCTGGGCAGGACTGGGCTGACCCCACACTACCCTACAGGAATGGCCCTGGGAATGAGGAGGAGGAAGCATCCAGAGTTACCTTGGAGATGGGGTTAGCAGAAGTTGGTGGTGCAGGATTTACAGGGGGATGAAGGAGAGTGGTGGATTGAAGATGATTGCTAGCTACTCTTCCCCATGCTAGTTTTCCAGGCTTGAATTTCTCCCTCAGTTGTCCAGATCCAAACTTCATGGAAGAAAAGAACGTGTTATATACTCTTTTTTCCAGAATGAGGAAGGTTCCATGACAGAGTAGCAAGAGCGGGAACTTGGGATCACACAGACCAGGGCTCACACCCCAGGTCCACCACAGGCAAGCCTCACCCCTCAGGCAGCTCATCTAAGTTCTGGGGACCTCAGTGTCCCTGCCAGTAAGATAGGAATGATGATGCCTCTCCGGCCAAACTAGTTGGAGCACTGAATGAGCTCGCACTCAGAAAAACCGAGTTCAGGACATGGCGAGCCCTCGATCTAGGTTTATCCTCTCTCCTTGTTTGCACCTTTGGAGTTGAGTATGTATGCCTACCCGCTTTCAGAAGTGATCAGTATTTTATAAGCCATTTTGTGCTCTTTGCCCCCTCCCCATCTCCCCAGCCCACTCATTCCATGAACATATTTCTGTGTATCGGTGGGGCCCAGCCCCATTTGGTCCCTCTTCTTCATTCTCACTGATACTCCCTCTGTGCAAATCTGCCTCTCTTGGGGCACCTGGGTGGCTCAGTGGGTTAAAGCCTCTGCCTTTGGCTCGGGTCATGATCTCAGGGTCCTGGGATCGAGCCCCGCATCGGGCCCTCTGCTTGGTGGGGAGCCTGCTTCCTCCTTTCTCTCTGACTGCCTCTCTGCCTACTTGTGATCTCTGTCTGTCAAATAAATAAATAAAATCTTTAAAAAAAAATCTGCCTCTCTTTTCACTTGGGCAACCACAGAAACCTCCCTGGTCTCACCCTCCCACCCACACTCTCACATCCTTCAGGCCCTCACATCACCTTCAGAGTAAAAGCCAAACACTGAGCAGCACCTTGCACAATCCACTTGCCTCTGCCCACTTTGCCATATTCTGTCCTCCCTGATTTGCCCCGGCCTTTGGCCTGCCCTCCACCCTCCACCCCTGCCAAGTGCACATGTTCATTCTCAGTGCTCCCATGGGGCTTTGCACCTACTGCTACTTATCTCTCCATTATGTCTGTATAAAAGGGTGATGGTATTTGGTGCAGGGGTTCAGAGTTCATGCTCTGCAGCCACCCAATCTCCATTTCATTCCCAGCCCTGTTACTTATCAGCTAGGCCTAATGAGTAGGGATTAATTTAAAAGATGACACTATTTCCCTATACTGGAATACTTGACCAAGTTATTTCATCATTGTGCTTCAGGGATAATGATAATACCCACCTCACAGGTTGTTGTGAATTGTAAGAGTTAATACATCTAAATCACTTAAATCATACCTTCTACATAGTAAGCCCTCAAGACACATTGACTATAATTATTACATCTGTCTCCGAGTTTAAGTTCCATGAAGGATGAGACTCGATAGAATTCTCTTTTTAAAAAAATCTTCTATATCCTCTTAATAGTCCTTCAAATGTTTGTTGAATAAAGACCTAAGCAAATCTTCTTTGAAAGACTTTGTCCCTGCCTTTGCTTAGCTGTTTTTGCCTATAACATTTGGGCTATGTCCAAACTTTTGTTAATAAAAAATGCAGTTATTAATATTTTTGTCAACCTTTTATTTTCATTTCCATTATTCCCCTGTAGTATATTTCCCAAAGGGGAATTATCAGTTAATGAAAGGAACAGTTTTATAGCTCTCTTAAGTATTATCAGAGTGTTCTTCGGGAAGACTTGTTCAGTGACAACTTAAATAGGAAACCAGTGAAACAATGGTTTTATTTTTCTGCACAAAATATTATGCAGCCATTAAATAACATGTTTCTTCACAATTTAACCTCACTGGGTTTTTATCATTTCCACTTACTTTTGCTAGCTTAATAGGTGGGTAGTGATACATTAATGTCATTTTAATTTGCATTTTTGACGAGCCTCTTCATTTTTCCAGATGGTGATTTACTACAATTATAGTCAAATGTGCAAACTTTTGATTCATTCCCCTAAATTGCTTATGGAATATAATTAGATACTGGTCATACATATTTGAATCTATATATTTGTATCAATTACCATCAATATATTTTGGATGGGAAGATCCTATTGTTTATATTTAACATAGGTATTTTTCTTCATTCTGTGTTTTCCTTTAAATATATATTTTATGTTCTGATATATTTTGTTTGTTTAACTTCATCTATTTTGTCTCTATCAATGGTATCCATTAAGTAAAACAGCAGAATATTAGGCTTGGAGGAACTTTACTGTCATGGTTCTTATTCTTTTTATGGATGAGGGTTCTGGGGGCCCAAGAATCTGACTGACTTAATGCCACAAAATTGTCATTTTTTAGGTAGCTGAAACCAAATTTTCTCTAGTAGCTGGGGTCAATAGAATGTTTTCTAGTTTTAAATAAAATCCCTGATACTCCTGTGTTGAATGGGATTTGCTTGAGCCAAAAGAAATGTAAATGTAATGTCAAAATACTCAGAGCATGAGAAGAAACTTTTGTTTAACACCTTCTGTCAACTATGTACCATACTGTCTGTGCATGTGTGTGTGTCTGTGTGCACTAATGTGTTGATGGACATCTGCAAGTGGTAAGGAAGAAAGCAAAAGAGAGAGAGACGGAGAGAACCTTTAACTCTTCTCCTCAAGAGTACTTCTAAACAGTGGTCCATTTGCTCTGATGTCTACAGTGATGATTATCACAGGGTTTTTCAAACAGTGAAAAATTAGAAATAACTTAGTGCTTAATGGTTAAGAGTTAGTCTAGCTAGGGTGGTTTCATAGAGTGGAATACTATGAAGCATTATAAATCATATTATAAAAGAGTATTTAGTGACAGTCTTAGATATACATCATCTATTGTTAAATTTTTAGAAAGTGAACAATAATGAAGGAAGGTTTAAATATGTGAGGTTATATATCATGTTCATGAATTGGAAAATTCTGTATTAAGATACTGATCTTCTCCAAATTAACCTATAAATTCAATGGACTCCTAATAAAGATCTCACCTATCTTTTTCTTGGTGGGAGGGGGTATCATGGTTGTCAAAGTTGACCAGCTGTCCCCAAAATATATATGGAAATGCAAAGAATTCAAAAGAGACAAGAAAATCTTGAAGGGAAAGAGCAAATTTGGTGGGTTTTACCATCAGATTAGAAGATGTAACATGAAATTACAGAAATTAAGATACTGTTGTATTGGTGCAAAGATGGACAAACTAATAGAAAAGAATACAGAGCCCAGGAACAGACTCACACATATGAAGGAGAATTGTCTTTTCTGTAAATGATTATAGAGCAATTAGATATTTTAATGGAAAAAATGACCTTTACTTCATACCATACAAAATGGGTTAACTGGAGATGGATCAGAGACCTGAATGGTAAGACAATAAAGCTTCTGAAGAAAGCACAGGAGACTGTCTTCATGACCTTAGGGCAGTCAAAGACTTCTTAAACAAGATACAAGAAAAATTAACCATAAAAGGAAAGATCAATTAAGTTGGATTTCATTAAAAGTAAAAAGTTTTGTGGAAGGGTAAAACACGGACAGAAGATATATATATAGATCACATATATATATGTATGTGTGTGTGTGTGTAATATATAAATATATACATATCTAACAAAGAATTTGAGTTCTATAAACCAATAAGAAAAAGACAAGCCAATTTAAAAATGGGCAAAAGACTTGAACAGGCATTTCATGGAAAAGGATGTCCCACAACATCTGAAAAAGTGTTCAGCCTCATTAGTCACCAGAGAAATGCAAATGAAAATCACAATAAGATATCACCTCATACTCTTCAGAATGGCTAACTTTGAAAAGACTAAGAATATCAAGTGTTGGGGAGTGTATAAAGTGGAACTCTCACACATTGCTGATGGGAGCTATAAAATGGTACAATGAGTTTGGAAAACTGGCTCATCTACAAAAGTCAGGTCTAACTACCCTATGACTTAGCAATTCCACTCCTATGTGTATACCCAACAGAAGTGAGTGCACACGATCACTAAAAAGCATGGACAACATGCTCACAGCAGTCTTGTTTTTAATAATCAAAATTTGGAAACAAGCTAAATATCCTTTTTTTTTTTTTAAAGATTTTATTTATTTGACAGACAGAGATCGCAAGTAGGCAGAGAGGCAGGCAGAGAAAGAGGAGGAAGCAGGTTCCCTGCGGAGCAGAGAGCCTGATGCGGGGCTTGATCCCAGAACCCTGGGATCATGACCTGAGTGGAAGGCAGAGGCTTTAACCCACTGAGCCACCCAGACACCCCAAGCTAAATATCCTTCAACAAGGGAACTGATTGGTAAATTATAGAGTATTAACTTTGTGGAATTTCAGACAGCAAAAATAAACAAAAGCCAGTCCTCTGCTGCATGTTAGCAATATGGATGAACTTTATAGACATCAAAATGAGTGAAGGGGTGCCTGGGTGGCTCAGTGGGTTAAACCTCTGCCTTCAGCCCAGGTCATGATCTCAGGGTCCTGGGATCAAGCCCCGCATAGGGCTCTGTGCTCAGCGGGGAGCCTGCTTCCCTTCCTCTCTCTTTGCCTGCCTCTCTGCCTGCCTCTCTGCCTACTCGTGATCTCTCTCTGTCAAATAAATAAAAAAAAAAAATGAGTGAAGAAAGGAAGACATGAAAAGTGTTTACAATTGCACTTATGTGAAATTCAAAAACAGATAAAACAAGTCAATTTAGAATTTACCTATTTACCTATACCTACAGGGATACTGACCAGGAAGTGGCAAGTGAGAATTTTCTGGAGTTCTGGAGAGTCCTTTATGATGTCTAGGTGGTGGCTGAATAAGAATATACTTAAATAAAAGTGTGTCTGTATATATATATATATATATATATATATATATATATATAAGATTAGTACACCTCATTCTCTCTTTATATATATATTATGCTTCAATAAAGAATATTATAGGACATTTTAACTTTCTTCTTTTTGCCCTGGGTTCTAAATGTTCTCACCTTTTTCTCAACTATATTTTCCAAAAAACAAAAACGAAATGAAGACATGATAAATTGTAACAAGAGAAAAGCATTAATTATTTTTAAAAGCTAGAACTGAATCTCAGCTACCCAACCAGATTTAGTGACTTGAGCCCTGGACCCAGCTAAAAATAGTTCAGGGACTTACCAGCCTGTGACCCGGGAGCTGGGCAAGGTTTAGCAGTCCCAACAAGCTAGTGAAATGGGATGAGGCTAGGCGGAGCCTCTCGCGGCTGGTAGGCGTGGCTCTCAGCAGGCTTTTCAGATCACACCTGCCATCAGTAACTGGCTGTTTCTCCCACTGCACACCAAGAGCATAGGCTTCCAGTTTGCTGCGAAGGGGAAATGAGAGGGAGGAACAAGAACCCACACTGACTAGAAGGGGAGAGGTCCAGCGTTGTAAGCACATTGGACAAGAAGGAAGTCAGAATAGCTAACCCAGGGTATACCTTCCTTTGCTCTTTGCCACGTTAGACTTTTAATTTTTGTTTTTGCAAGCATGTGTTCATTTTTCTGCGACTCAGTTTTAAATGTTATGCTTGAGTTTGAAGAAATTAGTTGCAGAACTATTTAGATTGCAATGATGAGAGAAGCTCCCTGAGCGGTTTTACTGCTGAATCAGCTTAACCTGAAGAATTGACTTCATTTAACCTCTTCCTTTAATGTGCCCAGCTCAAATACAGGAAAGACTAGTAATTATCCGTGTCATGGGGATATTTTGAGGCTTAATGAATGTTTATAACCTGCTCTAAAGTATTCAGATGAAGAGACAGTTGATCGGAATGGTGCTGCCCTAAGTTCCATTTACAAACTCTGACAAGTTGCAAAAATGGTGTGTGGTAATGTGCTTCCGAGGGAGCCGACCTGGTGTCTCCGAGATTCCACCTTATTTCATTAGAATCACTGTCACTCCGCCCCTTGACTCAGGAGGGTCTATTTCTACATTTTGTTCATTTGTTATAGGAGAGTGTAAATATGAGGGTAATTCATAACAAGGGACAACATTTAGGGAGATGACTTTAAATAAGTTGGTATGTTGCTGTTGTCAGTAGGCAGAGAAATTTTAGTCCCAAAGTTAGATGCAATCTTATCTTTTCTTTTCCTTTCTTTCTTCCCTTCCCTCTTCTTTTCTTTTCCTTCTTTTCCTTTCTTTCTTTCTTTCTTTCTTTCTTTCTTTCTTTCTTTCTTTCTTTCTTTCTCTCTCTCCTCTTCCTCCCTCCCTTCTTTTCTCCCTCCTTCCTTCCTTCCTTTTGGAATTGAACTTTCAAGACAGGGCTAGGAGTGCCAAACCCTGAGATCACATAGAATCTTTAAGTCAAACACTGTAGATGCCATTGGAAGGCTTCTCCAAAATAAATCCATCCTGCAGCATGGTTTGAAATGGCTTAGGATACTATCTTTTTCATCCTTAAGAAGCAGACACCCTGAAGACACCCTGAAATCTCATCTATGAAAAACAATCCGAGAGAGGCTGCTAAGACTGTCAAGAGCATACTCTTCCTTATTACAGTAGCCGGTAAACTTGGCTTTGCTTGAGTAAAAAAAAAAAATTTAAATTTGTGATCAAACAGGTGTAGTGGGCTGAATAATGACAGTGAACCAACAATAATGTTGGTGGGAATAATAATAGCAAGCATGTATTGAGGGCTTACCAGGTGCCAGACATTGTTCTGAAAGCTTTACATGTCTTGACTCACTTGATCCCAGCAATAATCCTAGAAGATAAGACCTATTATTACCTCTACTTTACAGACAAATAAACTGAGTCTTGGAGAAGTCAAGTAACTAACTTGCCTGAATTATACAGCTTAGCAGCTAGCAGTATTTTCAAGACACCAATGTGCTTACACCAGAAATCTAGTTAAAATTAATGTTGCCAGCCCAAGACCAGAGATTTTGATTCAGATGTGTGGGACGGGCCTAGAAAATAAAATTTCTAGAATTTTTAAATTCTAGAAAAATGCACTTCTAATGAACACCCAAGGCAAATTTATTGTAGGTGGACTTTTGACCACCCTTTGGGAAACAGTGGCCCAGGTTTTGAGAAATGAGAGGCTGGGAGTCAGACTTTGCCAGTGTTTGTCCAGCAATGGCCTTCCCTGTCCAGCTGAATAGTAGATATTTGCCTAGCTGGGACTGTATGACCTCATAGTGAAAAAAAGGCTTTATCAGGCTGCCATTGGTTAATGAAAATAGCCCTTTGACACATCCAACTTGATTTGTTCAGCTTCCATATTTAACATTTAACCTTCTGACTTTAATTTGATTTCTTAATACATTCTCCTACCATGTGCTGACTAACAGACATGAATTTCAGCTGGTAGTTAAAGTTTTCACAGGTAATGAATAAATGGTGTTGTGCTTTATTAATCAATCCATTATAATTCTGGTTAATGTGACTCAATTCTCTCCTGAATGGACTGAGAACAATGAATTTATGAACCTGCAAACCTCAGAGCCAACATACATTTTAATCTATTAATCCTGATTTATCCTTTCCTTAGCAGACACACATCACTGAGCTGGAAGATACATTCTGAGACAGAATGTTGATACCCACATCTCTCCAAAAGGGTACGTTTATTAGGTTTAATAAAACAATTCCCCAAAAGTCATTCACATGGCTTTCATCTTGCAACTCATCAAAAATTATTCACATATCCTTCTATCCTTGGCTTTTAAACATCTGACTACTGAGATATTGAAGGGTGAGATAATGAATTTTCCACATCCATGCCCTTTTGCTCTTCTCAAATGTCATCTGTCTGATTTGAAACATGTATCATCTGGTAAATCTGGAAAAGACACACAAAGGAATGTAAGCCCCATTGGATCAAGAATCTTCTATTAGGGGTTCCTGGGTGGCTCAGTCAGTTAACCATCCGAATCTTGATTTTGGCTCAGGTCATGATCTCAGTGTCATGGGATCGAGCCCTGTGTCAGGCTCTGGGGTCAGTACAGAATCTGCTTGTCCCTCTCCCTCTGCTTCTTCCCCTGCTCTCTTTCTCTCTCTCAAATAAATAAATAATTTTTTTTTTTTAGAATTTTTATTTGTTTATTTGACAGAGAGAGAGAGATCACAAGCAGGCAGAGAGACTGGCAGAGAGGGGGAAGCAGGATCTCCGCTGAGCAGAGAGCCCGATGCGGGGCTCGATCCCAGGACCCTGAGATCATGACCCGAGCCAAAGGCAGAGGCCTAACCCACTGAACCACCCAGGCGCCCCATAAATAATTTTTTTTAAAAGTCTTCTATTAGATCATATTTTCACTCTTGTATCTACAGTGCCCAAAAGTATGCCTAACACAGGAGAAATAGATGTTTGGGGAGGAAAAAAGGAGAAGAGTGGGGAAAGCCATTTCTGATCTGAGGCTGATTCCAATTGTCAGAGGCATACAATTGGCTAATTCTTCGCTTAAGAGTAAAATATTTTTATCCACCTCCTTTGGAAACAAATCAGAAATCTTAAAGACATCTTGACTTTATTGCATAAGACTATTTAACAGACGTTTAAAAAACATGAGTTACACTGAGAGTCTTTGCTAGGTATTTGTCATTATTAGCTCCATCTCAGTAGTTACTCCAATATGAGATCAGGTGCTTGGATTCTGGTAGTTGAGTGTCAAAGTATAATAAAAAACTGTTATGCTAAAAGCCTTTCTTTCCAAAGAGTTCAGAGATACCTTTTGGCAATCAATGGGGTAATAGTAAAGTATCTTCCCATAGAAATAGGAAATGAGGGTGCCTTCTCAGAGTTAAATCAGTAAGACTGATTTAACACACATACACACACACACACACACACACACACACACACACACACAGATTATAAATTGACTAAAGATGTAAAATGATTGGTAACCCATGTAACTGAAGAATTCGGAAACACCCTTAGCTTTAGGATAATTTTAGGATGGCAAGCACCAGAAGGTGACTGTTAATTTAAAAAGCGTAAAGCTGATCAATTGTTTGGAGAAAGCCTGGATGAGTAGAGATGGTGGGCAGAGGTGCTGTCAGTATATAGCATGGAAGACCTAAGCCTGAGAAGCCAGAAGTTGAGGGCACCTTCCTGAATACTGTTCAAGGGAGAAGAGGCCTTGGCCCAGGGACTTGAGCTCTCAGGTCTCTCTGGCAAAGGGTAAGTCATGTACCCACCTCTCCTTACTCAGATTTCATGCTCTAAGTACAGAATTGAAATCATTTTGTTTCCTGTCTACAGGGAGCAAATACACCCCAGTCTGCTGATAGGAGGGTCCATCCGCTAGCTGGTTGCATTTATCATTAAAATGGAATACACTTTATTTATTTATTATTATCATTTTTTAAGTGAGCGCCAGACCCAATGTGGGGCTGGAACTCACAACCTTGAGATCAACAGTCCCATGCTCTGAGCTAGCCAGGCACCCCCAAAATGGGACACACTTTAATTTTGGCTATACAGCATTCTCTGTGAGCTTGGGTTAGTGTGAAGCTGCCCCTGAGGTAGAGGTTGAGGGCAGAGTGACTTGTGTTGCCTCCATACTGCATGACAGAGAATGGGCCAGAATTTATATTGCCCTGTAGTGGGCTGGCTCTGAGAAGATGAGGGCTGACCTAAGCTCTGTTCCTTCTCTCAAGTTCACTAATCCCATGCCTCACATGACTTCCTGAGGAGATACTGAGTGAGGGAAAGATGAGAGGCCAGTACTGCATTCCAGCTGGACGCAGTCTCGAGAACTACAAGTTCTCAGTAGAGGAGCCACAAGTACTCTAGTCCATGCGGTGACAAACTTCTGTAAAGGACCAGATAATGAACACATTAGGCTTTGCTCCTTGAGGAGACAGGTGAGCTCAGAAAAGGGAACACAGATTGGAGGGGCCCAACTAAACAAGAGCTATTGCCTCTTAGGACACTTGGGAGAACTAGGGTTATCAGAGCTAAAGCTGGGGGTGGGGCAGGGCAAGATGAAGCTTTCTAGAGAACACTGAAGAGAAAATACCCCTTGGACAGGAATGAGATGAGCTCAGGTAGTTAATTGGTGGAAAGAACCAGATCCAAGGGTCTCTGAAATGTCTCGTAAAGGTCTTCAAGCTACATACTCACTCTTCCATGGATCTGTAACTGACTGATTCTGTTGGGTTCTGTCAGTCCTCTACCATTTATCTGGGCAAAGGGATCTTCCCCAAAAGCTTGGATAAAGCACCTAAATTGCAGCCCAATGAATGAATTGACATCATTCTGAAACAGGATCCTCCAGTTACAAATGACTATCTGTTTCCTTGAGGGGGGACCAAGACTTAATGAACCAGCTTTGCTGTTTGGGGTAAGTTTAGAGACAGTCTAAATATATTTTTTTCCATGATAGTTTTTTTCATTATATGTTTTATTCTTTGGAATTTAAATCACTTTTAAAAAATTCTCTATGCTGTACTTTTTATCCCTGTGACTTATTCATTCCATAACTGGAAGCCTGTACCTCCCACTCCCCTTCACCCATTTTGCCCATTTCCCTACCCACCTCCCCTCTGGAATCTATAAATAGATTCTGCATTTAGAACATGAAATCTGAGTAAGAAGAGGTAGGTAGATGATTGATCATATTCAAAAATATGCAGATGAACATATAAGTGTAATTGACCAGAGGGGAAACCAGGATCACAGAGCAGTTGGGGAGTTGGGGACAGAAATGAAAATGGAGCCTGGGTTCTGGGTTCTAATCTCTTCTTGTCACTCTGCTGCAGCGATTCTCAAATACTGCAGTGGACCAGGATGGGTGGGAAGCAGCTTTTCAAGCTGTGTAGTTTGAAGAAGCTCTTATCCCTCCTTACCCGCAGTTGACATTCACTTATCTACAATTCATCTTCTGTTGCTTTGGATCTTCTTGAAACCTCTTCAAATAAAATTTAAAAAGGCAAACCAAAACAAAACAAATATGAGTCTTATAACGCGAGCTAGAGGATGGTTCTCCTTATTTAGAAGCAGCCAACAGAAGAGCTATAAAGAACAGAATGATTCCTGAATCAGCAAACCCCACAAGTTTGGATGGTGCAGAACCGAGAGACGGTGGCTGGGATCAGTCTCATTCCCTGGCAAGAAGCCTCCCAATAGATCACAAGACAGAACCATTTTAAGGCCTCTCTCTTCTAAAATAGAAGAGGGGAGTGTGTCAGACTTGTATTTCTTCCGAAAGGAATCAAGACAAGTAACTTCTTTTAGAATTTCAATCTGTGGCAAGTAAGTAACTTGAGTAAAATGATGAAACCAAACCGTTCTCCACCAAATGAGGGTGAGTCGAAGGTATCCTGCGCTTGGCAAAACCCACCTGTATTAACACCCCTCCCACCAAGCGTAAGAGGTAGCTGTTGGGCTTTAGGTAATGTTTCCGGAAAACGTTAAGAGGAGCCTGGAATAGACAAGGGCTGATCCTGACATCAGCATTATGGAAGTATTGTGGCTACACCAGTCTAGCTATTAAGCATCTTACCTGAAATAATATGAAACTTAGAGTCATCAAGTAGAATCACGTACATTTTGAGTTTGAATGGACCCTAGAGAAGTTATCCAGATGGAAAAACCAAGTCCCTCCTCTGAACTCAAAGTGTTCCCTTGAGAAGCCCCATTGTCTGAATCCTCTAGACAGGGCTCCTTGACCCCAGGGACCGTATTTTTTATCTTTGAATTCCTAACACCTAGCTCCGTATCTAGCACTTCCCGAGTGTCCAATGATGTTTGTCAAACCAATCAGAAGGAGCAAAAGTGTAAATCCTAGGGAAATAGGATATACAAATAAATAAAAATATAAAGGAAAAATCCTTCTCTGATCTCCTAGGGCATGGCAGGGCAAAATCAACCCCAAAAAGCAAAAGTAAGCTTGACCTCAGCGTGTCTTTTTTTAGGTGAACATCGCAAGTCACAAGAGCATTTCCTGGACTTCCCAGACCTATCACTTCTATCATTGCCACTAACAGAGCTTGCTTATTTTGTCTTATTTGAGTATCAGAATGAGTTCATTCACAATGAAGTGCCCTGCTTTAATTACAGCAGAAATAAAAATTGGGCAGACAAGTGATTCCCATTCAAGAATATCAGAAAGTTTCACTCTCGAAACCTGAGGTATTAAGGGAACATCAAAACAGCACTGTTGGAAGTTAAAAGTACAGGTCATTTCCTCATGGAAAAAGAGTCATTGTAATTCTATCCAATTTATGATTATAATCGTTTGTCAAATTTAGTAACTGTTGGGAAACAATCATATCTTTTCTATATCTAAATTATTTGGTTCTTTTCTCTGAAAAGAATGAAAATACTATGAGCCCTTAATTTCAAAAGCACAAAGAATTGTGCATTGCATATTTATAAGTCAACCACAGGACAAAGGGAAGCCATAAAGAATTAAATATCACATTCTCTTAAGAAATACTTTTTTTTCCAGGATTACATAAATATCTTTGCACTTTTCCATTTTCTTTTTGAAACCAAGTAACCCTATGACATTTCAAACTGAAATAACTACACATGCAATTTTTATATTGAGGCTAGGATGACTTTTTTTTAGAACCAAGTGTAATTAACCACACACGGCATATTATTCATTGTCCTATGACCTTTGTTATTTAATTTCATATTCTGAAAATGTTTGTTTCTAAATTTAGTCAGGAAAATGAAGAAATGTCATGGTTGCTTTGTCAGCTGTACATTACAGAGATTATACATAGAATTTTCAAATGTGGATGTTTAGAAAATATATATTGTTTGCCTGCTTTGACATGTGAAAGGTTTAATAAAGCCTGGTAATTTGGATTTATAGGGGAACTCCCCATCCAAGGTTCAAAAGAATTCTAAGTAACAGTAAAGGGAAGTGCCTGGTAAAGTCAAGGAGAGGAGGGGCAGGTCTATTGCCATAGGGACCAAGAGCCAGTGGCTGTTGTTGTCCCCCCAAAGCCCCACTGCACCCCCTCGCTCTCTCTCCTCTCCCATTGTCTCCAGAGACCATGATGGGGCAGGTCCAGATCTGGAGTTCAAAAAAAAATTTTTTTTTAAGTTATACAATCCCATCTTTCAAACAAAAACAAAACCAAGAACATAGCCTACACTACGCCTCAGGGGACGGGGAGCTGCTGTGGCTGATGTGGCGTTTGGAGATGGATGTCCAACACACCACCAGAAACCAGCTCACCTTCCCCGCTCTATGCTGGCTGCCACTCCCCAGGCTGGAGCCATGGGAACAGTGGGACAGACGGTGCCCTGTGCTCGGTGCCCAGACAAGGGGGCTCCTGAGGGCTACAATCCAGCCCTGGCTCCTTTTGCCATACCCAGTTCCTTGGTTCAGGGTGGCTTTGACAAGGAGGAGAAGGTATCTTTCATATTTCATTTGCCTGAAGAGGATATGGTTTTCTTCCTAGCACAGAAGTCTTAGGAACTGGCAGGGCCCAGGCCCAAGGCTGTGGGTGTTTTTGAGAGAGCTTCTGACCCCACTTCTATCCTGATATTTTTGGCCCACCTGTCCTTGGGGTTGTGGTGCTCCCACTAGGGTGAGGAGTCCCCAGATCTGCACCAAAGAGCAGTATCTTCTTGGCTCTCAGGTCCTGAGTGGGAGACTGTCTCTCAGCCCAGCAGCTTGGCCTCAGCGCTGTGCACCCCCACCCCCAGCCTCACTGTGAAGTGGGATGGGAGGCTCTGAATGGGCCCTGCCATGGACATTGGGAAGTCTGAGTGCCTGGAGCCCTTTTCTGCTCATTCCTTGGGCTCATTCCTTTCTCTTCTCCCCCTTCTTCCCTTCTCTCCACATCTTCACCCCAAAGGAAAAGGCTCTTATTATTATTATTTTTTAAGTTTTTTTTTTTTTTCCATTTATTTGAGACAGAGAGGCACAGCAAGAAAGGGAACACAAGCAGGGGGAGCAGGAGGGGGAGTAGCAGTCTTCCCACCAAGCAGGGAGCCCGGTGCTATGCAGGGCTCAATCCTAGGACCCTGAGATCAGGACCTCAGTCAAAGGTTTAATGACTGAGCCACCTAGGCGTCCCCAGGAAAAGACTTTTAAACCTTTCCCATCTCCAAGGGTGTGGGGGCATGGTTCATTTTCCCTTCAAGGTGAATTTTAAGTGTGCTCAGAGAATTATGACAACCCAAAGGAATTCCTGAAATTTTTATTTTTATTTTTGGAGAGAAAGGCATAGATTTGAGCCACCCCTCAAATTCCCCAACTCATCCATAATATTTGTCTGGATGACCTGGACCACTCAGGAAGCAGTCCAGACAAGGGCACAGATGGAGGCCCACACACCCCATGTCGACACACTGACAATTTTAAAGAGAGCTAAAAGATGTTAGCTAAAATGTGTCATTTCCTTCTGTCTTGACAAATCAATGACGAAATCCCAAAAGCTTTACAAAGCTATGGTCTTTATATGATGAAAGTTGGCAATATACCAAAGATGAGTACATTTAGTTATTTTGCACATGTTTGGATGAGCTAGAGACATTTTGTATGAGTAACAAAAGACATAAATAATTCACAAATCATTTATTTATTCTACATCTATTTTATTTTCTTCATTTCAGCAAAACCACTAAATGTGTTGTTACATATTTCCATGTACTTTGTGTTCAACTGATAGTAATATAAGATTAAAAATAAAGTGTAATTGTTTTCAAAATGTTTAAAAATTGGGTGTATTTTTATCAAATTGTCAATAAAGCGACTGGCCATTTTGAAGTTATAATTACTTTGTATGTTTTCAAAAGTTATTATTTGAAAATATTTATGTTCTCTATTGACATTAAAAGGCAAAATAAAAAAAAGAATATGTGAATACACCAACGTCTTAAGTAAAAATATTTAAATATGGTGGAACTTTTTTTTTTTTTAACTTTTAAATTTAACTCTGTGAGGGTCATGTGGGTGGCTCAGTCAATTAAGTGTCTGCCTTTGGCTCGGGTCATGATCCCAGGGTCCTGGGATCGAGTCCCAAATTGGGCTCCCTGCTCAGCGGGGGGGCCTGCTTCTCCCTCTCCCTCTGCCTGCCGCTCTGCCTACTTGTGTTCTCTCTCTCTGTCAAATAGAGAAATAAAATCTTAAAAAAAATAAATTTAACTCTGTGACTATTTGAATCTTATTAAATACATTTAATATACAAATTAAATTATTGCCATCCTAGTATTCAATATCCATCTGGTTTTCAATACAAAGAATCAGCCTTATGTTTCACGCATGCTACAGCTACATTTATATATTTAAATTTTAAGAGTGATATGAATTGTTTGCCGTTGCAGAATATCCTCCATCACCTCTAACACCTGTTGCGAATACCATCTCATTGTCCAGTGCGTGCAGGAACGTGAGACAGGACACAAAAAGAAGCAAGAACAGAGATGTTCAGCACTCCCGGCTAACACTACTTCATTATGCAAGAGTGTATTACATTCACACTCTTTGAGAGAAAGGATTTGACAACTTAATTAATTTGTCTTCTCTTACCTAGGCGCTTCCCCTGCTCAAATCTTTCCAAAGCAGTTTTTATTTCTCATATCACCAGCAACAGAGCCCATGAACCTTCTCTTGTTTAGAAGGCGTAGGGCAAGAGAGAGGTCCAGCGGTGTTTCTGTGAGTCCTGGTTGGCGTTATCTCAAGAAGACATGTTTAGGGTCCTGGGGAGCGCTGGGCCAGCATGGCATGATGGGTCCCAAGGGCCAGAGGCACCCATGTGTCCCTCAATCCGTCTGGTGTGGGGGGGGGTAAAATGCAGTGCAGAGCAGGGCTCACTGTGGTCTGGTATCAGCGTGGTACTACAAAAATCCTCCAGTATTGGCATTCAGAGGCAGATACGCTTCCACAGAGATCCTACTCTCACGAGCAAATTGCAGGGGTCCCTGCATGGCTCCGTCAGTCAGACATTCAACTCTTGATTTTGGCTCAGGTCATGATCTCTGGGTCCTGAGACAGGGCTCCGGGCTGGGCATGGAGCCTGCTTAAAATTCTCTCTCTCTCTCTTCCTCTGCCCCTTCCCTCACCCCAATTGTGCACCTGTGTGCACGCATGCGTGCTCTATCTTTATTGATGAAAAAAAATCAAAGTACACGTAACAGTTATGCTAAAATTTTACTTCCCATTTTACTGTGAGAGGAGTACTTCTTTTTTCTTTCTTTTCCTTTCAGTCTTTTCTTCCCTTCCTTTCCCTTTTGTTCTTTCCCTCTCTCTCCCCTCACCCTTTCCCCAACACATATTGCCAGCACAAATCTAAACTGCTCTGGGATCTACTAGTCAATTTGATTTCTGACCTTGGTACCAGATTCCTTCCTTCCTCCCCTCCTCCCTCCCTCCCCTTCCTCCCTCCCTTCCACCTCCCTGCCTGCCTGCCTTCCCTCATTCTTTCCTTTCTCTTTTTTTTCTTTTTGGTTAACAGTCTAATTGAGATATAATTCACATACCATGCACTTTATCTATTTCAAGTATACACATCATTTTTTTTGTATGTTCACCAAGTTGTGCAACCATCATCACAGTCAACTTTACAATATTTTCATCATCCCAAAAGGATGATAGTCATAGTCATTTGTAGACACTCTCTATCCTCCCTACTCTTTACCTTCCCTTCCTTGACCCCAGACAATCATGAATCAAGTTTCATCTCTATAGATTTGCCTATTGTAGACATTTCATATGATTGGCATCCTATAATATGTGGTCTTTTGTGACTTTTCCTTCACTTATGATGTTTTCAAGGTTCACACATGTTATAGCAGGTGTCAGGACGTCATTCCTTTTTGTTGCTGAATAATAATCCACTGTGTGGATAAACTACATTTTATTTATTCATTCTTCAGTTGATGGACCTCTGAATTGTTTCCACTTTTTGGCTATTATGAATAATGCTACTATAAACACCCGTGTGCAAGTTTTGGGTGGACATATGTTTTCATTTCTCTTAGGTATATACCTAGGAGTAGAATTACTAGGTCATATGATAACTCTATGGGTAACTTTTTTTTTTTAAGATTTTATTTATTTGACAGACAGTGATCACAAGTAGGCAGAGAGAGAGGAGGAAGCAGGCTTCCCGCTGAGCAGAGACCCGATTCGGGGCTTGATCCCAGGACCCTGAGATCATGACTTGAGCTGAAGGCAGAGGCTTTAACCCACTGAGCCACCCAGGCGCCCCATCTATGGTAACTTTTGAGGACTGTCTTCCGGAGAGGTTGCACCATTTTATATTCCCACGGGCACTGCGTGAAGGTTCCAATTTCTCTATATCCTTACTAACACTTGTTATTGTCTGTCTTTTTTATTTTAGCCATCCTAGTCCGTGGCAAGTGGTATCTCACTGTGAGTTTGATTTATATTTCTCTAATGGCTAATGACATTGATCGTTCTTTTTAAGTGACTATTTCCGATGAGAAGGAAGAAAAGTCTTTGTGAATGCTCTCACTCAGTGCCTTGCTTATGGTATTTAGAAATGAATCAGGGGTGCCTGAGTGGCTCAGTCATTAAGTGTCTGCCTTCAGCTCAGGTCCTGATCCCAGGGTCCTGGGATCGAGCCCCGCATTGGGCTCCCGGCTTGGCGGAAGCCTGCTTCTCCCTCTCCCACTCCCCCTTCTTGTGTTCCCTCTCTCTCTGTATCTCTCTCTGTCAAATAAATAAATAAAATATTTTTTTTTTTAAAAGGATGAAATCAGCTCATAGGACAAACATATGGGAAGGGACCTGGGACCCAGGGCAAGCTCCTGTTTACCACACAGCTCACCTGCGGTGAGAAAGTCCTGATCAGAAAGTCCTGATCTTTAGTGAGAACTTTTTTTTTTTTTAATCTGAAACATTTAGTCACTAGGTCTACCTTTGCTGTCTCAAGCAAGGCAAGCTTTCTCTTCACCCTAGCACTCTTCTCCTTCACTTGACTCAATCCGTCCACGTAGTTGTAAAGACCAGTGTTGGCCATCCACTAAGCTGTTCACTTTTCCTTTCCATTTGAGTTCCCGTAATGGGGCCGGAGGCTGGTACGTGGACCTGGCCGTGGCAACTTCCAGGCTGTGGCAACTCAGCAGGGCTTCTCAAGGGAAGTCCTGCAAGTCCGAGGGTACAGACCAAAGGGGAAGAAAGATTTGAAGAAACATTCTGAAATCACCTTGCTTTGTTTCTGATGACTAAACTGATTTTGAAATTCCCAAGAATTTGAAAAAAGGGTACGTGAATTTTATGTTTACTGGAAGGGAACCCATGTTAAGAAGGTGTTAGAATGCAGTCTATAAAAACAGAGGGTTGACCATCCTGTTTCCTGCTTTAAAAAAGATGCAGTTAACTCATTTCCCTCAGCCTGGCACACTGAAAAGGTGGCCGCCATGGCGGTGCTCGTGTGTGTGTGTGTGTGTGTGTGTGTGTGTGTGTGTGTGTGAGTGCCAGTTCACCCATCTCCCCCCACCCCCCGCCGCGCCTGCCCATGAACCTGATGTTCCCACTCCTCTTCCTGTTCAGTTCTATGTTCTCCCTCCTCAGACCTCTGATGAGGATTCTCTCTCATGCTTCTCCTCAAACTCTGAAACTCTGTGGGCAAAATGCCCTAATTGCTCCTATTTCTCATTTCCAAATGCCCACACTTCCTTTCTTGAAGGCACTGTGTCCCATTCCCCCTCTCTTAGAGAGACCCCATTCTTCTTTTACTCTCTGCCGCCACCTTTAGAGTCTGGACTGCTATGTGGGCCTCTCTTCTTGTCTCCTCGAGTTCCAGTCTCTTTCTACCCTGTGCCATGGCTGCCATGTTGATTTTCTGGAATGATAGACCCTCCTTTCCTATGGAATTAGAAAGCTTTTAACATTCTGAACCTCTTACCTTTGGTGGGGGCACTTCTTGGCATGGCTCTAGCCCAGCAACCTAGTAGCTACAAGTGGCCTTTGTGTGTGGGTGACTAGACCCTAGGAATGGCTCACTGAATTCCTTCCTTTTCCCTGGAATGCATAGAGCCAGTGCTCCTCTCATAGCTTTTACACTGGGCTGTTCCCTCTGGCTGGAATGCCCTTCCAGGTGTTTTCCTTGGGCTCACTCCTTGACTTCCGTGACTCAGAGCTCAGATAGCATTCCTCTGAGCCCCTTCCCTGATGACCCTCAAATGTAGCTCCGAGACGGAGGGATTTCTGTCTGCTTTGCTCATTGTTATATTCTTAGCACCTAGAACAGGGCTGGCACATGGCAGGCACTTGAAAAATACCTGTGGAGTTATTCGAACAAAGCAGCTTCTACAAAAAGGACTGGGTTGCATAAGTTGTGGCATTCTGTGGACAAGACAAGAACTGAGGAATGAACAAAGAAGGGAGGAGCAAAGAAGAGGAGAGAGGACATGAGCCCTTGCAGTGTGGAGGACAAATGTGGGTAGCTGGAGACAAAACAGGGCACGGGGTTTGGGACCCTGTCTCCACCATCTCCGATGTGGAAAATAATGTGTTGTGATTAAAGCCAAATACAGTTTTCACTCACAGACAAGGACATTCTTGAAGACATCAGAAAAGGAGACAATCTCTCCCCCATCCCTCCAGCCACTCTCCCTCAGTTTCCAGGTATGGTCACCAAAATAAAGAATGGGCAGATAAGTGTCGATTCCCCCTGCATTTTAGGTGATTCCCTCGCTAAAACTATCAGCCAAAATGGAATCCAAATTCAAAGGACCCACATTATCTAAGTGGTCTGAAATTTTAAAAAGCAGTCTCTTCTAAAGTGCACATTATTTCCTAAGACTCTTGGGCTACTCACTAAAGTGCTTTTGTTCACAATGGAGCGAATTACCTGTCGTGGTAGAAACTGATCATTTACAAAGGACGCTCCCAGCTCAGAACCCCATTGTGCAAACATGCTTGATCTTTTTTGCCAAACTGGATCTTCTGCTTCCTTTGCCAGCTAAAATCAAATGGATGCATTAGGTCACGGCATTAATATGAAAGTTTTCACCCTTGTTTTTCTTTCTCCTTTCTTACCCCCTTTGTATTACGTGGCACAAGTCAGATCCTAATTACGAAAGGGAGGAACTCCAGCAGCACACCGAGGCTGAGCAACATGGCCCATCTTGTTTCGGCCTCTCTCAGTGAGGGCCCAAGGGTGTTAGTCACATGACTGTTTAGGATGTGCAACCGTCTGAGGCTCAGATGACATCACCAGAGTGAATTACTCTGGGACTTTGGAAATCTACAATATGGGATTTTCCAGAGAAAATGAAACCATCAGCTTTTTTTTTTTTTTTTCTTTTTAACTGCTCCCATCCCTACTCCCCAGGAATGCAGTCTTCTTTTTCTAGTGGCTTTGCTTTTATGTCCAAGAGGAACTTGGTCTAATTTCTCTTTTTGGTATGTGAAAGTGTCACAGAAACTAAGGCTCAATAGATGTGCTATCATTGCCCCTACTAATGTCTTAATTTTTGTTTCTCAGATAGCTATCCAGCGCTTTAGATATCTGTATGTGCTATTTTCCCAGATCTCTGGATTTTGGTGTATAATGTTTCCTCTGTCTGTCATGACCTTCTCCTTGGCTTTCATTTCAAATGACTCTTGCTACATGAATTTTATTTATTCATTTATCTATTTATTTATTTAGATTTTATTTTTAAGTAATCTCTACAGCAAACGTGAGGCTTGAACTCACAACCCTGAGATCAAGAGTCCCATGCTCCACCAATTGAGTCCATCAGGTGCCCCTCCTCGTAGGTGAATTTCATTTCATTTTATTTTATTTTTTATGTATTTGTTTTTAAAAAGATTTTATTTACTTATTTGAGAGAGAGAGAGACATAGATAGGGAGAGAGAGCATGAGCAGGAGGGAGAGGGAGAAGCAGGCTCCCCGCTGAGCAGGAAGCCTGATGAGGGGCTTGATCCCAGAACCCTGGGATCATGACCTGAGCCAAAGGCAGATGCTTAACTGACTGAGGCACCCAGGTGCCCCTCCTATGTGAATTTTATTTTATTTATTTTTAAAGATTTTATTTATTTATTTGACAGAGAGAGACCACAAGTAGGCAGAGAGGCAGGCAGAGAGAGAGAGAGAGTGAGAGGGAAGCAGGCTCCCTGTTGAGCAGAGAGCCTAATGCGGGACTCGATCCCAGGACCCTGAGATCATGACCTGAGCCGAAGGCAGCGGCTTAACCCACTGAGCCACCCAGGCGCCTGAATTTTAAATACATATGTTTAGAGTTCTTACATATCCCTGATGGGTTTAAACCATTATCAAAATGTAGTGACTCACTTTATTTCTAATAGTGCTTTTTTTGTCTTAAGCTCATTTGTTTGATATTAATAAGAGCCACATTAGGGTTTTGTTTTTTTGTGTTTTTGTTGTTGTTGTTGTTGTTGTTTTGGTGTTTGCCAGCTCTGTCTTTTTGCATTACTTCTATCTTCTGTCCTTTTGCATCCTTAGAGTCCAGCAAGTCTCTTATAAAAAGGGTATCTGGATTTATAATGTTTTTCAATGTAATATTTTTTGTATTTTTAAGAGGCCAGTTTTGTCCATTTACATTTATTGTGATTACTGATAATTGATTATTTGGATTTACTGCTATAATCTCATATCTTGTGTTTTCTGTTTGTACTGCTTTTTCTCTGCTTCCTGCTGTCCCTCTTTTTCTAGTGTTGTAATAACCTTCAACTTCACAATTCTTTCATTTTTGTAAACAAGTTGGATGTGCTACTCGTATGGGAGGATTGAACTAGAAAGTTTCTGTCTTCTTGTTTCTTAGAATTTCTTCTTTTAAATAGACAGATAAGAAAATTCTAGAGGATATGTATGACTACTCATTGTATTATCAAGAAAGAAGAATAGCTAAGAGAAGACCTGGAGAAAAACTCTTTCCTAACAATTCTCACTGGGTTCTAAAGAAGTTTAACAGCCAGGTAGCTGGTTCTCAAAATGATGAGTCAACATGTAGCGTAATGCTGGATACAGTAAGATGGAATCTATGTAATATGTCTGCTTCCAGTGTGAGGACGGTAGCTAAGGGCAATCCTTGAGAGTTTGCCATGCCTCTACTATCTGCTGTGTGACTGCATGAAGAAGCAATTCTCCCAAGATTTGTCTCTGTTGAATTTACTAAAAGACCTTCATTCATTCAACGTGCCATAATGGTATTTGGCCCTCTCTTGGCTAGAAATCTAACATAAACAAACAGAAAAGGGAGTCATTGAATTGTGACAGGACTCAGTTATAATTGGACTGCTCAATGATCCAGGATATGCTTACATCACTTTTTAAGATTATCATTTAAATACAAATACATATTTTTAACATATTTATTTTAAGCTTTCCTTTGTAGTATCTTTTTTTTTTTTGGATTTTTTTTCTGGAAAAAACAAGTATATCATAACATTTTAATAGCCTAGAGTCTAGGGTTTGAATCCTGATTCTTCCACAGAGTACTCATGTGATCTAAGACAAGTGACTTGATCACACTGTCCTCATATTCTCTGTGAAGCTAATAAAAAATCTACACATAGGGGTGTTATGAGAATTTGATCAATTAAAACATAATAAATTATGAGGGTTTTGGCATAAAGTTAGTACTAAAAATAGTAGCTATTGTGATTTTTTTAAATAAATAAGTGATTTCTTGGAGTCACTCCTGCCCCTTAACATAGAATAATATCTCCTGGGTTGGAGCTGGAACTAGGGAATAATTGATCTCTTTCCTTCAGAGATTTACTGAGCTGATATGGTGGAAATCCCTTTGAAGTTTAAGATACTCTAAAGTGCTACTTATGCGTGCTATCCTGAGCCAACAGATATCATGGATATTGGTAAACTCTGTTTCAGCAGATGTGTCCTCCTTGATAAGGTTGTCATGACCTTATGCCCTCAAATCTTGATTTCCTCTCCAAACCCACTTAGAAAGCTATCAGGCACCATCTTGCCACTAACCTTCTCATTCTCAGGAATCCCTATTTCAAGGCCTAGAGGGAGTCCTGTCCTCACATGCTGAGTTAGAATTGGGAAATCATTTTCCTAGAGCATGTGACTATTTGCAGGTGATATGTACTATCAAACTCAGTACTATTAAAAATGGGTAGAAAAAAACCTTTGGGACCTACCTGAGATTCTAACTTCTTTAAATAGCATGTTTCCCTATGTGAAATATGTTTTCAGTTCCAAATAACTAATTTACAAATAAAATATTGGAACATAAGCCATTAGGAAAATGGGGCTGCAATCCTGCACCTCTCTCTCTTTTTAAAAGATTTTTATTTATTTGGGAGAGAGAGAGCACAAGGGGAGGGAGGAGCAGAGGGAGAGAGAGAAGCAGACTCCTTCACTGAGCAGGGAGCCCGTTGTGGGGCTCCATCCCAGGACCCTGAGATCATGACTTGATCTGAAGGTAGATGCTTAACCAACTGAGCCACCCAGGTGCCCCAATCCTACACATCTTTTATTCAAGAAAAGGAAGGAAACTTCTGCCAATCACCTGAAGAGTATAAACAATTGAGCACTCTGCATTTTTCTAAAATGGAATTTAGGGAGGACAGCAGATGAATGGTTTCTTGCCAAGAGCAACACTGGCTCCTTAGTGGACCAATGAGAGGGATGTTGAGTTAGGTTTGATCCCATAGCCAGTCCTGTGCTCTTCCATATCTGGATGCCGCATTATTCCTTGGAGAGTCTTCCTCAGAGGACAGAAGACCCCTTCCCTCCCAAGCCTTTCTGGAAATTTCTGAGTATTGCCTAGAGAGGTCCTCTCTATCTATACTCCTTTACCCAAAATTGCCTTGGCTCTAAGCAGCTCCTAAACTCTTTCCAAGATCATTCTTTGTCCTTCTGTCACTCTTATCTCCGATGTTTGACTGCCCTGGGCATGGATCTCTCACTGATCGGTCAGTTAGCAGGTAGATGCCAGGAGTCCACGGTTGCTCAGAATTCCTCTAGGCTCTGTGGGTGTACAGAAAAGAAAAAGACAGGATCTCTGCTCTTAAGGAACTCACAAACTAATTCAGGAAGCAGAATATCCTAGATCTTAAAATACAGGATTCAAATTAGGCAGCCCTGATCTGAGTCCCTGGTGCACCATTTCTTAGCTGTGTAATTAGGGTCTCAGTTTTTTCACCTGTACGATGAGGATGATAAAAGTAGCTATCCCATAGTGTTGTCATGAGGATTACGCTGTGAAATGCAGCACTTAGCAATGCCTGCAGAGTAAGAATGCGATGAATGTCAGCTCTCATCATTGTTACCATTATTCAAAAAGTCTGAGATGGGGTATAGACTAGTCTGAATTATGTAGGAACCTAATTAACACTTTCCCCAGTGCCCTCTTTAGTCTTCCCAGACCTGGGGGAGGAAATGCTTTCTTGTGGTTCACAGAAGTGGACAGGGATGGATTAGTGGGAGAGGGCCCTTGGGGGCACAGTGAGGAATTGCTCTTGACTTCCTGGCGAAGGCAGTCTTCCTGTCTTGGCTCAGTTCTGCACCCAGCATCTTGTTGGGCTTGGAAACCAAACAGGTGACACTTCCTCTGAAGAACTTGCCAGCCAGGTGGGGATTCAAGATGTACATGCAAGACGCATATTTAACATAATAATGAAGGAGCATCTTAATTAACAAGATATGTTAACTCTGATAAATGTTTAAGCAAGAAATGCTTATTGGTGAGTGTAAATTCTGGACTTCTGGGTAAAATTTTCAGAACGAGTTAATAGCACACATACCTCTGTGGCAAGCACCACAGAGACACCCTTTTTTTTTCCTATCCTCCCCCCACCAGAACCTTGCCTCTTGGTCTTCTTTGTGTGTATTGGTGTTTCTCTCCCCAGTCTGTGGTCTGTACCAGCCATGAAACACAATTCTGAATCTTGCCCACAGCTTTGGTGATTTTGGATCAAAGGCTGGAGTGATCTGCTCGGGGACCCCCATGTCTGTTTTCATTTTGAAAGCAGGGACTGGCAGAGTGATGAACCATGAAAGCTCTCCCTTCCAAGGAGTCCGGTTGACTTTAGGTGACGGCTAACTCCAGCCTTTGCAGGAAAGAATGTTTACTTTGCAGGTTTAAGGACAAGGCTGGCTTTCTGGGAGTGTTGCAATGAAGAAATTCAGACAGAGACCTCCATGGACCTCCTCCCTAGCAAAGCTGCTCCAGCCGGCACCGTGAGGGTAGTACCACGGAGTTTAGGATTTGGGTCTGAGACAGAGCTCTTGTCTGAAGGTTTTTCACCAAATGTCTGTGTGATTTTGCCTTCTGGAGAAACGGGTGTGTTCAGCAGCAACTCTATCTCCTGGACTCATTCTCTTAGTTGTTTCTGAGACTGTGAGAAGAAAAGCAAAAACAAAATAAAAAACAGGGTCATGATTCTACAGTCGTTAAAAATGTCCTTATGGAATTTGAAGGCACCATAGGAATCATCAGCAGACAGGAAAAACTGAAGCCCAGAGAAGGCAAGTGTCTTCTTCAAAGTCACACAGCAAATGAGTCAGGCGTAAACCCTGAAGCCCAGGTTTTTCAGCCCCTGGTCCTCTTCTATCATTATTCTACTTCTGTTGACAACCATGGAGAGTTATTTCTTCCTTTTGTTGGACTTTTCCTTCTTCCCAAACCACCTCAAAAAGCTGAGATGATCCAGGAAATCTTAACTCACTTCCAAAGGCACTTTGTTGTCTGTTGGCCATGCTGTATGGCTTGCTGTTTCAATTAAGTTTTCTGACATTTCATAGGAAAGTATGCAAATTACCACTGACTCTAAATAAATCAGAGTTTATTCAGGGTTTATAAATACGGACAATCTCGCTTTCCTCTCATTCTCTCTTTTTCCTTGGCTTTCTTCCCTCCACTCGCCTCCGTGAAGACACTTTCTTTTTTTAAGGCTTTACTTAGGATTCATGTTTAATTGTCATCCTTTACATTTTCCTTCCATCCTGTCTTTATACTACCATCATTAATAATGACCTGTGTTGTCACAATTTATATTTTTCAGAATTTTTTGTATATTAATTTTGCAATGTAACTCTCAGCTTTTCTAACGAGGAGGAGGGTGCCGATAGGACTAGGTAGAGAGACTTTTGAAAATGTGGGCAGGGTGTTTATGAATGTCTGGGCAGTGGAATATTTTTGTGGCATGGTGGGTGTTTTGAACTCTCTGGAAACTGACAAGCAAGCTCCACACATACGCCTGATGGAAGTCCTCCAGGCTTTGGATAACACAGGAGCCTTTCAGAGGTCTGAACTGAGTCCAAGTCAAATTACAGCCCAGTGTGCTTGTGCGAATGGAGGCAGAGCAGATCAGAGGGAATGACACCGATCCGGGACCCCCAGGAGCCGGGTGCTGGGTCTACCACGAGCACTAGCTTCCCGTCTATCCAAATATAGGATAATAATAGCTCTTACATCATGGAGTTCCTTTGACCATAAAAATATAATAATGTCTATAAAGTGCTGAGCACAATGCCTGGCATGTAATAAACATTTGTTATTTGTAGGAGGCACTAATAGGCTTCTGGGGGAGCTGAGAGTCAAACAGAAAAGGCCTCCATTTAGGCAATGAGACACTAGGGCTACGGCCAGAGGCTTTGAAGTTAGACAGCTGGCCGTAGATCTCAGCTCTAGCATTTTCCAGCTGTGTTATCCCGGACAAGTTACCTAACTTCTTTGGGCCTCAACTACCTATCTCCTAGTGCTGTTGCATGGATTAGCGACACAGCCTGTGTGCAGCTCTTGGCTTAGTGCCTGCCACGTAGTAGATGCTGGATAAATGGGGATTATTGTTCCAGGTCCTTCGAGAAAGGGGCCATGAGAAACTGAAGGCATGAGGCAAATAAGACAGTTGTTAAACTGGGAGGGGGGAGGAGTTAAAAGAAACTAGAAGAGCAAGAGCAACCTCTTTGGGGGCCTATATTAGTCTCCTGTGGCTGCTGTAAAAGATTAGCACTAACTTGGTGACTTAAAACAACGGAAGTATGTGCGGGGATGGGTGAGCCTGGTGGTGGGTATTAAGGAGAGCATGTATTGCATGGAGCATGTGGTGCATAAACACTGGATTTTGGAACACTGGAAAGAAATAAAATAAAATAAAATAAAAGAGAAAAAAAAAGAAGTTTAGTTTCTGAACAGCTATTATGTGTATTGAGTACAACAGAATTGGCAGAATAATGGGTTATTTTATTTAAAAAAATTTTAATGAAAATTTAATTTTAATAAATTTAACAAACTGATAAAACAAACAAACAAAAACAACAGAACTGTGTTCTCTCCCAGCTCTGGAGGCCAGAAGTCTGAAACGAGTCTCCCTGGGCTGAAATCAAGGTGTTGGCTACAGAGGCTTCAGGGGAGAATCCTTTCTTGCCTTTTCCAGTTTCTGGTATCTCTTGACATTCCCTCCTTTGTGGCTGCATCACTCCAGTCTTTGCCTCTGGCGTCCCGTGGCTCTCTCTCTCTCTCTCTCTTCTCTCTCTCTGTGAAATCTCCCCCTGCTTCTCTCTCACAGGGACACTACAGTGGCATTGAGGGCTCACCTGACGAATCCAGGATAATCTCTCCATCACCGGATCCTTAATTTAATCACACCCGCAAAGGCCCTTATTGTTTCTTAGAAGGCAGCATGAGGTTCTAGGGGTTGGGACCTGATCTCTCCAGGGAGCCATCATTCTGCCTCCCCGGGGGTCTAAAGCCCCCA